>NW_016807544.1:1908570-1989422 GCF_001698545.2 Rhinopithecus bieti | reverse complement strand
GAGGGAGGAAGGGGGGGAGGGAGAGAGAGAGAGAGAGAGAGAATGAATACATGCATGCAAACTTCGTAGGGAGAACATGGGAGACAAAGAAAATAGAGAGGGAAAGCATGCAGGTTAAGAGATATGGCCTCAGATACCACTTTCCAGAAAGTAACCAGACAGTAAAGGAAATACAAAGATGAGGATCTACCCTGGACTATTCCCTGAGCTGCTAATTAAGGTTTAATACCAAGTCTTAGGTAGGGAAAGTTTAAAGACTGTTATCAGAAACGATATAATCCTTTCTAGTTTATTGTAGACATATTGTATATGCATTGTTTGTAATTCTCATTTCTAAATTTGGGTTTTGTGGCTCTGCAGAGCCCTTTACCATCTTCCATGCCATTTCAAGGACTCCCCTTGGTACTGGCATTTACAAACATCCAGGTCAAGTGAACCTTATCTAAGTCTTAGAATCAAGGTTCAGGTACTCAGGGTGAGCAGGAAAACGGTTGCCCTTTAAAAATTCTACATAAGATGTTTCTGACAGGGTGAGAAATTCATGACAAGATCATGCTGATGCACCCCCTTCAAGGGGACAGCTCTCTGGGGGACAATCTTCCTCATGTTTCTTAGACCTCTGAGCCTTCTAATGTGCCCGGCCTTCTTTCCCCTAAGCCTCACTCCTCACTTCATTCTCTAAATCTCACTGGCCCACAACGTTCACTGTCACCCACCATTCCATACTAGGCTTGCCCCTACTGGTCAACATACATCTAGTTTCCCCAGACTGTGACTTTGACCTCCCTCCAGCCTGTGCTGTCATCTTTCCTCTTTAACCTGGCAAACTCTGACAGACTCTTAGCTTATTCTTCTTCCATCCCAATCAAACCAATGCAGCCCTCTTCCCTGCTACCTGAGGGGGCAGCCCCCTAGCCAAACTGTCCTAGTATCGAGGGCTGCACCTGGTCAAATGTAAAGTTTCCAGCAGTAGATCCCTTCCATTCAATAGTATTATGGAGTAAATTTCAGTATTATGGTGATACTCCAGAAGCCATTCCACCAGGATAATTAGAAGAGTCTTAAAAGTAAGAACTGAGTTTTCTATTACCTTTTGAGGGACAATTCTTGACTTACTACATTACATATATATATAATATTTCCATTACAGCTTCACTGGCAAATTCTATCAAATATTTTTTTAAAACACCAATTCTTCCCAAAGTCTTAAAAAAAAAAACTGAAGAAGAGAAAGCATTTCCAAACTCATTTTACAAGGCCGTATTACCCTGATACCAAAGCCAAAAAAAGACACTACAGGAAAAGAAAACTATAGGCCAATATCCCTGATGAACATAGATGTAAAAATTCTCAGCTATCTAGAAAACAGAATTCCACAGCACATTAAAAGAACCATACACCATGATCAAGTGGGATTTATTTCTGGGATGTGATGATAGTTTGACATACGCAAATCAATTGATGTAATACACCACATTAACAGAACGAAGGACAAAAATCACACAATCATCTCAATAGATGCAGAGAAAGCATTTGACCTTTCATGATAAAACTCTCAACAAACTAGGTATAGAAGGAATTTACCTCAATATAAAAAAGTTGGCTGGGTGCGGTGGCTCATGCCTGTAATCCCAACACTTTGGGAGGCCGAGGTGGGCAGATCGCCTAAGGTCAGGAGTTCAAGACCAGCCTGGCCAACATGGTGAAACCCCGTCTCTACTAAAAATACAAAAAATTAGCCAGGCATAGGTGGCACATGCCTGTAGTCCCAGCTACTCGGGAGGCTGAGGCAGGAGAATCACTTGAACTGGGGAGGCGGAGGCTTCAGTGAGTCTAGATCATGCCACTGCACTCCAGCCTGGGTGACAGAGTGAGACTCTGTCTCAAAAAAATTAAATAAAAATAAAAAAGGTCACATATGACAATCTTGCAGTTAACATCATACTAATGAAAAATAGAAGCTTTTCTTCTAAGATCAAGAATAAGATAAGGATGCCCACTGTCACCACTTCTTTTCAACGTACTACTGAAAGTCCTAACCAGAGCAATTAAGAAAGAAAAAGAAATCCAAACAGGAAAGAAGTAAAATATCTTTGTTTGCAGATGACATGATATTATATGCAGTAAACCTAAAACTCAACACAAAACTGTCAGAACTAATACATTCAGTGAAGTATCAGGAAACAAAATCAACATACAAAACTTAGTTGCATTTCCCTGTACTAAGAAGGAACTATCTGAAAAAGAAATTAAGAAAACAATCCTAGCCAGGTGCGGTGGCTCCACCTGTAATCCCGGCAGTTTGGGAGGCCAAGGTGGGTCACCTGAGGTCAGGAGTTTGAGACCAGCCTGGTCAACATGATGAAACCTCATCTCTACTAAAAACACAAAAATTAGGCAGGTGTGGTGGCGCATGCCTATAATCCCAGCTACATGGGAGACTGAGGCAGGATAGTCACTTGGACCCAGGAGGTGGAGGCTGCAGTGAGCCAAGATCGTGCCACTGTGCTCCAGCCTGGGCAACAGAAGGGAAGGGAAGGGAAGGGGAAGGGGAAGGGGAAAGGGAAGGGGAAGGGGAAGGATAAGGGGAAAAGGAAGGGGAAGGGAGGGGAGGGGAGGAAAATAATTCTATTTCCAATAGCAGCAGAAAGAATAAAATACCTAGGATAAACTTAACCAAGAAGGTTTAAGATTATTCACTGAAACTGAGGAAACATCAATGAAATAAAGAAAACACAAAAAATGGAAAGATATCCTGTGTTTGTGGACTAGAAGACAATATTGCTAAAATGTCTATACTACCCAAAGTCATCTACAGGCTCAATGCTTTCCCCATCAAAATCCCAAGGGGATTTTTTACAGAAATAGAAAAAAAAAATCTTAAAATTCACATGGAACCACAAAAGACTCCAAAAAAGCCAAAGCAATCTTGAGAAAGAACAAAAGTAGATGCATCACACTTCCTGATTTCAAAATATATAACGAACCTAGAGTATTCAAAATAGTATGTTACTGGCATAAAGACAGACATATAGATCAATGGAACAGAAGAGACAGTGGATAAATAAATTCATGCATATACAGTCAACTGATCTTCAACAAGGGTGCCAAGAATATACATCAAGGGTTAGTCATCAAGGGTTATCAAGGGTTAGTCCCTTGATAAATTAAATGCTTAATTTATACCATATAAAAATCAACTCAAAGTAACTTAAAGACTTAAATGTAAGACCTGAAACTATAAAATTTCTAGAATAAAACATGGGGCAAAGCTTTATGATATTGGTCTCTGCAATGATTTCGTGGATGTGACACCAAAAACATAGGCAACAAAAGCAAAAATAGGCAAGTGGGACTTCATCAAATTAAAGATCTCTGTACAGCAAAGGAAACAATCAGCAGAGTGAAAAGACAGCCTATGAAATGGGATAAAATAATTCACAAACCACATATCTGACAAGGGTTTAATATCTAAGAGATATAAGGAACTCCTACAACTCAATGGCAAGAAAATAAACAAATTTAAAAATGGGCAAATGACTTGAATAGGCATTTCTCAAAAAAGGACATAAAAATGACCAATAGGTATATGAAAAGTTGGTCAACATTGCCAATCATGACAGAAATGAACATCGAAACCACAATGAGATATCACCTCACACCTGTTAGGATGGCTATTATCAAAAAGAGAAGTGCTGGCAAGGATGTGAAGAAATTAGAATCTTGTACACTGTTAGTGGAAATGTAAAATGTAAAATGTAAAATGTTGTAGCTGCTATGGAAAGTAGTATGGAGATTGGATTAGTTTGTTTTCATGCTGTTGATAAAGACATACCCAAGACTGGGTAATTTATAAGGAAAAAGAGGTTTAATGGATTTACAGTTCCACATGATCATGGTGGAAGGCGAAAAGCACATCTTACATGGTGGCAGACAAGAGCGAATGAGAGCCAAGTGAAAGAGAAAACCCTGTATAAAACCATCAGATCTCATGAGATTTATTCACTACCATGAGAACAGTATGGGGAAACTGCCCAAATGATTCAATTATCTCCCACCAGGTCCTTCCCACAATGTGTGGGAACTATGGGAGCTACAATTCAAGATGAGATTTGGGTGGGGACACAGCCAAACTGTATCATTCTGCCCCTGACCCCTCCCAAATCTCATGTCCTTACATTTCAAAGCCAATCATGCCTTCACAATAGTCCCCCAAAGTCTTAACTCATTTCAGGATTAACTCAAAAGTCCACAGGACAAAGTCTCATCTGAGACAAGGCAAGTCCCTTCTGCCTATGAGCCTGTAAAACCAAAAGTAAGTTAGTTACTTCCTAGATACAGTGGGGATACAGGCACTGGATAAATACACCCATCCCAAATGGGAGAAATTGGCCAAAACGAAGGGGCAAAAGGCCCCATGCAAGTCCAAAATCCAGCAGGGAGGTGAAATCTTAAAGCTTGAAAATGATCTCCTTGGACTCTGTGTCTCACATTCAGGTCATGCTGATGCAAGAGGTGAGTTCCTATGGGCAGCCCCACCCTTGTGGCTTTGCAGGGTACAGCCTCCTTCCCAGCTCCTTTCAGGGCTGGCTTTGAGTGTTTGTGGCTTTTCCAGGCACACAGTAAAAGCTGTTAGTGGATCTACCATTCTGGGGCCTGGAAGATGTTGGCCCTCTTCTCACAACTTCCCTAGGCAGTGCCCCAGTGGGGACTCTGTGTGGGGGCTTCAATCCCACATTTTCCTTCTGCACTGCCCTAACAGAGGGTTCTCCATGAGGGCCCCGCCGCTACAGAAAGCTTCTGCCTGGACATCCAAGGAGTTTCCATATATCCTCTGAAATCTAGGCAGAGGTTCCCAAAACTCAATTCTTGACTTATGTGTGCCCATGTGGAAGCTGCCAAGGCTTGGAGTTACACCCTTTGAAGCCATGGTCCCAGTTATACCTTGGCCCCTTTTAGCCATGGCTAAATTGGCTAGGATGCAGGGCACCCATTCCCTAAGCTGCACATAGCAGGGGGTGCCTAGGCCATTTTTTTCCTTCTAGGCCCCTGGGTCTGTAATGGGAGGGGCTACAGCAAAGTTCTCTGACATGCCCTGGAGACATTTTCCCCATTGTCTTGGTGATTAACAATTGGCTCCTTGTTACTTTTGCAAATTTCTGCAGCCGGCTTGAATTTCTCCTCAGAAAATGGGTTTTTCTACTGTGTCATCAGGTTGCAAATTTTCCTAACTTTTATGCTCTGTTTCCCTTTCAAAACTGAATGCTTTGAACAGCACCAAACTCACATCTTGAATGGTTTGCTGCTTAGCAGTTTCTTCTGCCAGTTACCCTAAATCATCTCCCTCAAGTTCAAAATTCCACAAATATCTAGGGCAGGGACAAAATGCCACCAGTTCCTTTGCTAAAACATAGCAAGAGTCACCTTTACTCCAGTTCCAAACAAGTACCTCATCTCCATCTGAGAACACCTCAATCTGGACTTCATTGCTCATATCACTATCAGCATTTTGGCCAAAGCCATTCAACAAGTCTCTAGGAAGTTCCAAACTCTCCCACATTTTTCTGTCTTCTTCTGAGCCCTCCAAACTCTTCCAAACTCTCCCTGTTACCAGGTTCCAAAATTGCTTTTACATTTTCAGGTATCTTTACAATAGCTCCCTACCCTAGCAGTGCTAGTTTACTGTATTAGTCCATTCTCATTCTGCTGATAAAGACATATCCAAGACTGGGTAATTTATAAAGAAAAAGAGGTTTAATGGACTCACAGTCCCACATGGCTTGGAGGGGCCTCACAATCATGGTGGAAGGCAAAAGGCATGTCTTACATGGTGGCAGACAAAGGACAATGAGAGCCAAGGGAAAGGGAAAACCTCTTATAAAACCATCAGATCTTATGAAATTTATTCACTACCATGAGAACAGTATGGGGAAACCACCCCGTGATTCAATTATCTCCCACTTGTTCCCTCCCAGAATTTGTAGGAATTGTGGGAGCTACAATTCAAGATGAGGTTTGGGTGGGGACACAGTCAAACCATATCAGAGATTCTTAAAAACATTAAAAATAGTGCTATCATATGATCCAGTGATCCCATTTCTGGGTACATAGCCAAAAGAACTGAAATCAAGATCTTGAAGAGATATTTGCACTCCCAAGTTCATTGCCACATTCTTCACAATAGTCAAGATATAGAAACAATCCAAGTGTCCATCAATGGATGAAAGAATAAAGAAAATGTAGTCTATACACACAGTGGAATATTATTCAGCCTTAAAAAAGGAAATTCTGAAATATGTGACAATATAGATAAGCCTGGAGGACACTATGCTAAGTGAAATAAGCCAGTCACAGAGGGACAAATACTACATGGTCACACTTATATGAGGATTCTGAAATAGTCAAAATCATAGAAGCAGAGAGTAGAATGGTGGTTGCCAGGGGCCGGGGGGAGAGATAGGGAGTTATTACTGAACAGGTAGAAAGTTTCAGTTATGAAAGGTGAATGAGTTCTACAGATCTGTTGTACAACAGTCCCTATAATTAAGAATACTGTATTGTGCCCTTAAAAAATGTGTTAAGAAGGTGGACATCATGTTAAGTGCTCTACCACACAAACAAAAACAACAAAGGGGCACGAGGAAACTTTTGGAGGTGACAGGCATGTGTATTCCCTGGATTGTGATGATAGTTTCACAGGTATTTGCATATGCCCAAACTCATCAAAATGTACACATGAAATATGTGTCCTTTTTTATATCAATGATGCCTCAAAAAGCTATTAAAACTTTTTCTGTTATCCTACCAGCTAAAGAGAAATTGGGCTCATGTCTTAAACCAGGAGTAGCACAGGCAGGGGTGAACAGGCGGCCACTGCTACTTTTGTGGCTCTATCTTGTCTTCCAGCCCGTCTGTTAGTGGGATGCTACAGACTTGGAAACTGCAACTCTGTTACAGTCAGATACTAAGGGATTTCTTATAATTTGGGCATTTCAAACGGTTCAAGGAAACCTGTTACCTGAAACGGGTAGCACACTGATGATCTGTCTCAGTGACCCAAAAATTAATTAATGCTTATCACTTGGTACTTGGTCACAAAGAGGTGGAAAGGGTCACATGAAGGTCAAGTGTATTTGATAGACAGAAGTGGCTAACAGGATCACACAGCCATCATGTCCATCTCTCGTGGCTGCCACAGCTCAAGGGTCTACACTGTAGCCAGGATCCTAGCACCTTCTTTATTTTTACTGATGTTCAGAAGTTCCCCGTTATTCCCCATCTTGTTCATTTCAAGTCTGGCATCCATGAATGATCCAATGCACAATAATCTTTAAAAGAGCAAAAGCCTATAGTTGCTCCGTAAGTGATGGTTTTATAGCAGTCACAGTGATTTTTTTTTTTAAAATACCAATGGCCTGCCACTCTTGCTTAAAATCTTCCAACGACTTTGTGTCTTCCAATACCTTGTGCCTTATTTATTAACAAAATTCAAATTCCTTACTGTGAGTTACAAGGACCTGCAGGATCTAGCTCCTTTCTACCTTTCCAGATGCATGAATTAATCATGTCCCATTTGCTCAGCAATCTCCAGCCACTCTGGTCTTCATTTTTTTCCCCAAGGACACCAAGCTCATTCTCGCCTTAGGGCCTTTGCATGTGTGTTCCTTCTAGAAAGGGCTTCTTCCAGGTTTTCAGAGATCTGGCTCCTTCCCATTCCTCAGGCATATCTCAATAGTCTCCTTACAGAGGCCTTCCCTCACAAACCAGTCTAAAGATATCGCCTCCCCCATCACTCGATCCCACCACCCCCTTTTATTTCCTCTATTGCATGTATCCCTCTAGTAGTAGAAACTCAGTATCATTTGAAGTCATGAAATACATGTGGCTAGTTCCCAGTGGTTTATCTTGCCTTAAGAAACTTGTTTCAGGCCAGGTACGGTGGCTCATGCCTGTAATCCCAGCACTGTGGGAGGCCGAGGTAGGCGGATCACCTGAGGTCAGGAGTTCAACACCAGCCTGGCCAACATGGAGAAACCTCAGTTCTACTAAAAATACAAAAATTAGCTGGGCATGGTGGCGGGTGCCTATAATCCCAGCTACTCAGGAGGCTGAGGCAGGAGAATCACTTGAACCTGGGAGGCGGAGTCTATAGCCAGCTGAGATCGCAACATTGCACTCCAGCCTGGGCTACAGAGTGAGACTCTGTCTCAAAAAAAGAAGAATCTTGTTTCACTTCTCACTTTTTAGCTTGCTACATATGCCTTATTTGTCCGTAAACACAGCATAACTATCTCTGTATTAATAGCAACCAATAACTTGCAGAACACGCATTCATTAGGGTCATGTTTATGCTTCTTTTCATCAACTAAACATCTGCCTACATAGGATTTCCTAGTTTATAAAGTCATAATCATCTGTCCACATGAGATAATGTATTCTATTCAAGTTTTATAGTATATGAGGACTATGGGCTTCTATTTTCTGTGGGACGAGGCATTTGGCTGTTTGAAGAGTGCTGGGCATATGGAGTCAGAAGACCTGGACTCAGTCTCACCTTTGACACTTGATAGCAAGAGGTCTCAGACAAGCAACCTCTGTTTCAGCATTTGAAAAAGGTAACAATAATTACTTCTCTGGATGAATGTGAAAGTATGATTTCTATGATATTAGAGAGTGAGAGATTAAATAATAAATGATTTCCTCATTTGCTTTTGTATGTCTCTTCTCACTACATTGCAAGTTCCATGAGAAAGAGGACATTGTTTCTCTCTTCATTTCTGGGTCCCCAGTGCTGGGAATAGTGCCTGGCATAAGGTTAGTGCACACTACATTTGTTGAGTAACTACATTAGCAGTTGTTTTTCACAACTGTTCTGTGATATAAATATGTCATCACCACTTCACATGTGACAAGACTGAGGCTAGACCAGATTGACCAGTATGGCACAGCTGAGACATATATTTTCTGTACCGTGACTTGGAGGGAATCAGGTGCTATAAATTATACATGTGATTTCAAGGGTCATTCAGGCTACATCTTTTACTTTGTAGAGTTTTAATTCTAAAACGAGCCTTGTTGATTGCTTTCTATCTCTATTCCCTATTATTTAAAAAACCTATTCATTTTTTCTGATGCTTATTGTAATACTTCAACTGTCTGGTTCCAAACTTATCCACTGCTCTCAGCTCCCATAAAAAAATAAGACCTGCTCCTTTTTCAAAAGAAAACCCAGGTAAATACCTTTCGAGTTTGTCCTGGGGCGGGGCGGGGGGGGGAGCACGGCGGTGGGGACCACATTGACTTCACAACCCCTACCTTCAATAATGTTGGGCAGGAATTACATGTTACTAATTTCTATGGGTATCAAACACAGTACCTTGTAGTAGTAGAAACTCAGTATCATTGAGTCCATGAAATAAATGTGACTAGTTCCTACTGATGTTCCCTTGCTCTAAGAATCTTTTCTGACCTCTCACTTTTTAGCTGGCTCCACATGCCTGATGCTCTGCATTAACACATTCTAGCTCTTCAGTTCTTTTGCTTTTCCTTGCCTTCTCTATTCTACACTTCTCTACCCTATACTTAATAAAGGCATCTCAGTTGCCACCCTCGCCCTTTCTTTGTCATTCTCATGTTTTTAATTCTGAACCAACAGCCTATCACCAAACCACTCTTCCTTTATTTATACCACTGTCCTTTTTCATCAACAGAGATCCCTTTCTAGATCAGTTTCTGGGCCACTAACTGTTCATCCAAGTACAGCTAATGGCTCCCATCTCCTCCAACCCTGGACGTAATTTCTCCTTAGAGACTGTGGTGGCTTTGTAGCATGTCAACGTGGCTGGACTCAGCTAGATTTCCCAGAATCTCCTGCCTTGTATGTTTCTGAGCAGAGCAGGCCAAAGAGACCTTCATATGGAGGATCTGGAGGGCAGAAGTGCCACAGTGGACCGGGTGCATGAGCTCACATACCTCGTCACTTATCTGCTGCTCACCTCTTTGGCGGGCAACAGCAGCTGGGCCCACACTGCCCCACCTTCCTCTAGACTCTCTTCCAGCTTCTTCCATTTCTGAGCCTGTCCTGCAATTAGCTCCATGATGAGAGATGCCAGCATCTCCTCCAGGACACACATATCAAGGTCAGAGGCAGCAAGAACTGATCTGGGTTTCAGTCCAACCTCACAGGTTCCCAATTCTGCTTGTAGGTTCCAGCTTTTTCCTGTTTCTCAAGTTTACATCTAGCATGGACTGCAATTCATGTCCCTGCAAAATTCATATGTTAAAGCCCTAACCCCAATATAACTGTCCTTGGAGATAGTGCTCTTTACAGAAGTAATTAAGGTTAAGCGAGGATAAGGTAGGGTTTCAATCAGATAGGATGAGTGTCCTTTTTAAGAGAAGACACCAGAGGTCCTGTTCTCTCCACATGTGCACAAAGAAGAGGTCACGTGAGCACACAACAAGAGGCACTGCCCACAGCTAGGAAGTGGGGAATCACCAGAAACTGAACCCTGCGAGACACTGATTTTGGACTTCCAGCCTCTAGAAGTGTGAGAGAATAAATGGGTGTTGTTTAAGCCACCCAGTCTATGGTACTGTGTTATACAGTGGGTGCCAACTGAGACAACATCTGATTTCCTATTCTACAGGCTTCAAACTCCAGCATCTGTCCCAGACAATGGCTTCATGGAGATGGTGGGACCAACTCCCACAATTGTGTAAGGCCACGTTCCTGTAACAAATTCTGTATTTATTTGTAAGTATATAGAACATATATAAATGTATATGTATGTATGTGGCTATATAAACCCACACACACACTTCCTAGTGAAGTTCCTTGAAAACAGGCATCAAATCATGCAATATATTGTTGGCATGTGCTGTGTGCCTTAACTGCCATGTGTCTTCTAAGCAACACATATTCCCAGTGTGGTGGGCAAAAACAACTCTCTGCCAACGTCTGTAGGAAAGCAAGCCCAAGGCAAAGTGAAGCCAGCTAAGTCTGCTCTTGACATCCTTTCTTGGTTCTCTTCTCATCTGCCTCCCCAAACCCCTTACCACGAGCCTGGAAATCAATGTTTCTATTTTGCCTCTTTTTCTATCAAAACCAAATTGTTTCTGGACAAGGTGTTTCATTTGGACACAACTGTTTCGAAAATGCAGGAATTGTTAAAGGATGCTCAGAGATTCATAATACATGTTTGTATGTTAAAGGTAACATCAACTGACTTTCAAACACCCAAATAATCTGTAAAGCCCCTCCCTCTGGCCCCCACTTGCACCTCCAGACACTACTGTTTTCTTTTCCCATTCTGCCCCACTCTCCTATCAAAGGACACTGTCCACTGTCCCTTACTTTCATGAACTGGGCTAAAGAAATACTTGGGCCACATAGCTAGGATATCGGGGTGGGGGAAGTAGACAGTAGAGGATTTTATTTTATTTAATCATCTTCAGACAGTCTTGTTGTTGTCCAGGCTGGAGTGTAGTGGCACGATCTTGACTCACTGTAACTTTCACTTTCTGGGTTCAAGAGATTCTCCTGCCTCAGCCTCCCAAATAGCCAGGAGTACAGGCGCTAATTTTTAAATTTTTGGTATGGACAGGGTTTCACCATGTCGACCAGGCTGGTCTCAAACTCCTGAACTCGAGCAATCTACCTGCCTCGGCCTCCCAAAGTGCTAGGATTATAGGCATGAACCACTGCACCTGGCCTGGACAGTAGAGACTTTTAAATTTTTAAATTTTTAAATTTTATTTTTTAGATGGAGTCTCTGTCACCAGGCTGGAATGCAATGGTGCTATCTCAGCTCACTGCAACTTCCAATGCCCTGGTTCAAGCAATTCTCCTGCCTCAGCCGCCTGACTAGCTGGGATTACAGGTACATGCCACCACTCCCAGCTAATTTTTGTATTTTTAGTAGAGACGGGTTTTCACCATGTTGGCCAGGATGGTCTCGATCTCCTGACCTCGTGATCTGCCCATCTCGGCCTCCCAAAGTGCTGGGATTACAGGTGTGAGCCACCGCGCCTGGCCAGTAGAGAGATTTAAAAGGCAAACAATGGATGCTTGAGTCTGCAAAGGGCTCATAGTCAAGATCAAAGTGTATAGTACCAGGAACAAAGAGACCTCCTCTGATGTGCCTGCTATCTTAAACTACTGTGCATGCACCTGGAAGACCCCAGCTCCAGCACTGCTCACAAACCTTCCAATTTGCCAGCTCCAGTGTTGAGAGAAAGTGGACTCTGGGATACTGAGGGAAATTGTTCATTCATGCATTCAATTCAATGTGTATAGATTGAATACCTCCTACATCCCAGGCACCATTCTAGGCACTTAGGAGAAATCAGTGAACAAAACAGACAAATATCCCTACCTTCATGGAACTTTCATTCTACTAGGAATGGACAGCCAAAAAAATAGTAGATGTTGGATATTGAAATTTTACCATTGATCAGTGTTTCTCAACTTTTTTTTTTCAATATTGTATTAGTTTCTTCTCTTGTTGCTAATAAAGACATACCTGAGACTGGGTAATTTATTAAAGAAAAAAGAGTTTTAATTGACTTGCAGTTCCACATGGCTGGAGAGGCCTCACAATCATGGTGGAAGAGCAAGGAATGTCTTACATGGCAATAGGCAAGAAGGAAAATGAGAAGTGAAAGCAGAAATCCCTTATAAAACCATCAGATCTCATGAGACTTATTCACTACCATGAGAACAGTATGGGGGAAACCACCCCCATGATTCAATTATCTCCCACCAGGTCCCTCCCACAACACATGGGAATTATGGAAACTACAATTCAAGATGGGATTTGGGTGGGGACACAGCCAAACCATATCAAATATCACCCTAAGGAGGTTTTTTAGACATTTTTTCCCAACTGCCTCCATATGAAATTTTAATATCACAGATACATATCAATGTATGTGCTGTATGTATATTCTGCGATTTATTTTTTTTAAAGACTTTTTTTTTTACCACTGCCAACCCAGAACCAATTTTGGCTACATTGCCCCCATTGAGAATGCATGCTATAGACCCTCTCCTTCCATTAATTTTTAAAAGCTGGATACTTGGATAGTTTCAGATGAGGAAAGATATGTTCAATGTACAGGAGTAAGATACAATTTTTTTAAAAAAACATTCATAATGTCTCAACTTTTGTGCAAAAAGTGATAAGGTAGCATGAGCTTTTCTATATAAAAATGCAAGTGTCAACCAACAGTCCATGTTTATTTATGGGCAGACATGTACCCAGCAGCACACCATCACTAATGGTTAGAATATTGAAATAAAATCTATATATTAGATAGCAGCTGCCCAAAGCTCTTAAGTGCCTCCTTTCCCCAATTCTGCCCTACTACCCAGTCCCAGATCCCGAAGTCTCATGGGACAGAGCGGTCTAGACTTTGGAGAGAGGGTTTCCCCTTGTGCTGATGCTGGCTTCCTAAAGGAAAGATGCCCATTACCCATCTGTTCACCTACTGCCAGTTAACCCTCTCCTGTGAGGTGCCCTCCATAGCTGCTCATAGGAAGTAGAGACTCTGTAACATATACTACACTTTAGTAATAATTTTCTAATATGTTCCTTACATATACACAAGGAATTAACTTGGAAGCTCAAATAACCCACATATGAACATTAGAGCGAGGGGGAAATAAGCGAGAGACACTGGTAGTGTGCGGAAGGACAGAAAGAGAAATGGGATGCTTGTACCCAGTATGGTCACTAAGAATGTTTTATGCCAATAGATGCTATAGATTATGTAGGAATCCTGCCTACAGAAATAGAATAATTGAGGCTTTAGCCTCTATGTAATTGAGACTATAGACATTGATTCTCTATGCTACATAAATTGCCAGGTTGTAAGCTTTTGAATCTGTAGCCTGGATTTCAGTTCCCCTACTGTGAAACCAATGGCCCACGAAGCTTTGTTGTAGAGTTGTCTTTTGATCCCCATACCCAATCTTCCAGTGTATACTTAGTCCCTTCAGCTATCTAAAATGCCTCATGAACCAGCCTAACTTGGTTTTCGGGACTATCCACTGAGATAGCATGTGACCTGAATTTGTTAGTATTATGGTTATTAAGTGACTAAAACTGCCATCTCCTTTTAAAATTTCTAATTATTGTGTCATTTAATCACAAAATTAATATGTGTTCATTAAAGAATTTTTTTAGAAAATCAGAAAAGTGAAATAGTAATGCTACCTTCCATATATAACTATCACATAAGACAAATGAGCACTTTGTAAATGGCAATATAAAAGAAAAATACCATAGCAGACAAGCTGACCTACCCAAAGATGACCATACAGTGGTTTGTGGCATTTGTTGGAACCAGGGTGACAAACTTCCACTCTGGTGGGTGAAGGTAAGTGTTTCGTTGAAGGAAGTGGATGTACTGTTGTTCATTAACCCCAAAGTAGTTAATCATGAGTAAAGGAATAAGATAAACTGTATTAGTTTCCATCTGCTGTTGTAACAAATTATCACAAACTCGGTGACTTAAAGCAGCATAGATGTATTATTTTATACTTTTGGAGGTCAGAAGTCCTGGAATGAGTTGGCAGGTGTGAGGTCCTTCTGAAGTCTCTGGGAGAGAATACGCTTCCTTGCTTGTTCCCGTCTCTAGAGGCTGTCCACACTGTTTGGTTCATGGTTTCCTGATCATTACAACTTCTTCTCTGACTCTGACCCTCCTGTCACCCTCTTATTGATTACATTGAGTCCACCCAGATAACCCAGGCCAATCTCCATATCATAATTCACTCCAATTTTCAAAGTCTCTTTTGCCACATAAGGTAACATATGCACAGGTTCTGGACATGTGAACGTGGGCATATTTGGGAGGCCATTATTTGGAGGCCCAGCCTTGGGCCTAAAGGAGAGAACTGGCCCTGTGGTCTTTGGGTTCATGCTAGGAGTCCATGGGAGGAAGGGAGTGATGCCAGAGGTGCGGGTTGAGCTGCCCTAGTCGTGTCACTGATGACCTGATGGCACAAAGCAGAACCCCAAGCCCTGGATGCAGCACTAGTGGTTGGAGAGCCCAGGGGTGTGCACCTGAGTTCCAATCCCACTGGACTAATAGACTATAGCAGAGGATGAGCCTCCCTTTGAGCTCAGAGGGGAAAGCTATTTCTGGAACCAACAATGAATAGTGCTAGAACTTCTAGTACATGATCCTGGTCACTGCAGGTTTGCCTGGACGAAAAGACTATCTAGTGTACCCCTTACTGGGTGTGGCATGGGAAGAAATGACTCCCTCAGATTTCCAGGAACGATCTGGGCACAGCCACCAACTCCGTGGACTGTCCTAGCCTGGAATTAGTACTGTTTCCTGGTGAGGAAATACTGCTGTTGAGTAGAAACGAATGGTTCTAAATCAGTCTACACACCTGAGCAGGGAATGCCTCTTCTTTTGCAGCTAGGCACATTCACATGCACATTCCGGAGGAAATCCCATTTCTATCTGCACATACCGGGGTCAAGGGCGTCCTTTCTATACCTTTCTTTATTGATAGCTTTGCAAATGGATGCAGCTCCATGTTGTACCTGCCATACCTAATACGTTCAGCTCTGCTCACAGCCACCCAAAGATCTTTTCTGAGCAACTACAAAGATGACAATTCCTAGGTGTTCTTTAGGTCTGCTCTGGGGGAAAAAGGTTACCACAAAGACTTATACTCCAGGCACTAGAAGCCATGAAGTGAAAGTAATGCCTTCATAAGGCAAGAATGTTTATCAGCTGCTGGCAACCATATTTCCTCCCATCTTTTATTACTTTAAATCTTAATAGGGCCCTTGCACTATTCAACAGCTTATCAATGCCAGCGGCACAATGTCATTTATTTCCCATGTATATACCACCAATTGCCCCTGCTGTCCACACTTATGCTGTGTTAGCTGTTGACCCAATTTAATGCCTAGCTGGAAACTTTCCTCACAGCTGTGATTAAAGAGGGAAAAAAATGAAAGAAGATGGTGATTCAGTTACTTGCATATGTATAATTCTTTGATTAAAGAAAAAAAGGTGGTGAGGGAGGAGATTGTCTAATGACCCACATACATATGAGTTCTTTTTAGGCTCAAGTTTCTTACCCATAACGCAAGCTTTGAAAGCTGGAATCAACTTTCTCAAGTCACTGTGGAATGCGCAATTTCAATTATATGTGACCCCCTACATCTCAAAGTTGATTTTCTTTTCTTTTCTTTTCTTTCTTTCTTTTTTTTTTTTTGAGATGGAGTTTTGCCCTTGTTGCTCAGGCTGGATTGCAATAGTGTGATCTTGGCTCACTGCAACCTCCACTCACTGCAACCTCTGCCTCCCAGGTTCAAGAGATTCTCCTGCCTCAGCCTCCTGAGTAGTTGGGATTACAGGCACCCGCCACCATGCCCGGGTAATTTTTTGTATTTTTAGTAGAGATGGGGTTTTGCCATGTTGGCCAGGCTGGTCTCAAACTCCTGACCTCAGGTGATCACCTGCCTTGGCCTCCCTAAGTGCTGGGATTACAGGAGTGAGCCATTGCGCCCAGTCTCCAAGTCAATTCTCTTAAAGCTGATATTTCAACTGTAGAGCTGTAATTTTATCTCTAATTCACCTGATTCATTTACCGAATTCATGCATTACTCTTTTGGCATAATTTCCAATGTAGGGGGAAAAAAGACTGGTAGTGAATACTGCATTATTATGATCAAGGACAGGATGATGGGGCTGGGCCCAGGAGAGAAATAAAAGGGCACAGACACTGAGTTGTATATTACACAACATTCTGTATATTATTCCAGGATTTTGATGCTGAAATAATGGCACTGCATTTCCACAGGCCAGCCTTTCTCCATTTCCAGTACATTCCCTGTAGAAATTGAGAGCGAAAGAGGATTTGAGAACATCTAACCACAACCTTGATTTTTTACAGAGGCCCAGAGCAGTTCAACAACTTGCCTACTGACACTCAGTAGTCTGTTTGAAAGAGAGAAGCTAAAATCGAAGTCTCCTGATTACCAGGCAAGTACTATTTCCTTATAACATGCTGTCTATCTTTTCCCCTTGACTGAGTCACCTCAATTGCATTGATTATGGTGATAAGAAGTCACTCTTGGCAAAGGCCAGGTAACCCTCCTCACTCCTAAGCCCAGAGTACATATCCCCAGTACTTACCTCATTTATCAAAAACTCAGTGGCTTTAGAGATGGATAAGAGTTGGTGGTAGGAGGAATAATTCTCCCCCCGCAATACATCCACATCCTAATCCCCAGAACCTGGATATGCTCAGCTACATGGCAAAAGGGAATTAAGATTGCTTAGAATTAAGGTTGCCAATCGGCTGTTCTTAAAATAGGAAGATTATCCTCGATTATCCCGGGGCCCCAATGCCATCACAGAGTCCTTAAATGTGGAAGAAGAAGGCAAAAAAAAAAGGGGGGTGCTGTGTAAGGAGGACTCAACTATTGCTGCTGGCTTTGAAGAGGGGAAGGCGCAAAGAGCCAAGGAATGCCAGCAGCCTCTAGAAGCTGGGAAAGGCAAGGAAACAGATTCTCCCCTAGAGCCTCCAGAAAGGAATGCAGCCTGTCATCCTTTGCTTTTAGTCTATCTATTTCAGATTTCTGACTTCAGAACTGTAGGATAATATATTTATGTGGTTTTAAGCCATTAAGCTTGTGGTAATTTGTTACAGCAACTGTAGAAAACTAATACAGAGTTGGAATGACTGCTCACAAATCCATCACAGGTTAAAATGCTGTGCAGTTATAGGGAAGATGTGGCACCATTCTCTCATAGGCTCATCTGACTACTGACCAGGTCTGAACCTGGTCTTGTCTACAGTGGTTGACATGGTTTGGCTGCGTGCCCACCAAATCTCATCTTGAATGGTAGGTAGCTCCCATAATTCCCATGCGTCATGGAGGGACTCAGTGGGAGGTAAGTTAATCATGGGGGTGGTTTTCCCCATACTGTTCTCATGGTAGTAAATAAGTCTCACAAGATCTGATGGTTTTATAAATGGGAGTTTCCCTGCACAAGCTCTCTTGCCTGCCGCCATGTAAGACAGCCCTTTGCTTTTCCCTCAACTTCTGCCATGATTGTGAGGCCTCCCTAGCCAGGTGGAACTGAGTCCATTAAGCCTCTTTCTTTTTAAATTACCCAATCTTGGGTATGTCTTTATTAGCAGCATGAGGACAGATTAATACAGTAGTGAAATGAGAGGGACAATATTAACGAGGTACAATATTTCCTCTCTTTCTCCTTCTTCTAGCCTCCCAAACACATGGCTGATGCTGCTTCTCTTGTACGGTAATAATCTGAACAAAAGGCACGGGTTTTTTTTTTTTTTTTTTTTTTTTGAGACGGAGTCTCCCTCTGTCGCCCAGGCTGGAGTGCAGTGGCTGGATCTCAGCTCACTGCAAGCTCCGCCTCCCGGGTGTACGACATTCTCCTGCCTCAGCCTCCCGAGTAGCTGGGACTACAGGTGCCCGCCACCTCGCCCGGCTAATTTTTTGTATTTTTTTTAGTAGAGACGAGGTTTCACCGTGTTAGCCAGGATGGTCTTGATCTCCTGACCTCGTGATCTGCCCGTCTCGGCCTCCCAAAGTGCTGGGATTACAGACTTGAGCCACCGCGCCCGGCCAGGCACGGGTTTTAAGACCACAATTTGTGCATCTTTTTAACCCCATAGACTAACATAAACATGGCATACATGTTTCTTGTATGCCACCTTGGCATAGGTGGTCAATAAATCTTTATGGAGCTGAAATGCATGACAAAAGGGAATGGCCTGTGTCTTCTGTACTTCCCCTAGAGATAGGTGCACAGAACAGAAATTTTTAAAAGGACTTCTACCTAACTTTTGTTGCATTCAAAAGTTTTCTGTGGCAGAATGAGGACTTGGGAAAAGGTGTAACTGCATGAAAGGTAGAAAATCATGGCCTTTGATGTATTATAAAATTCTTTAATGACTCATCTTCCCAGCTGCCCAACAACAAATGAAGATGTATTTTCAGTCCTGGTTGACAGGCAGCGTTGGAAGTCCAAACTATTGTTGCCACAGTGGAACAGCTTGTCACAGCAGCATAATTTATTCTCTTTCTCTGAAAGCCTGGCACAAGATTTGCAACTGAAACTGCTTTTGTTTAAGACTCAACTAATGCTGCCAACCAAGCCAAAATGTGTAGTCACTGTGTGTGTGTCTGGCTGCATGTTAATTGTAGCAATGTCCTCAGGTGACACCTGGAAGGCTGGACACCACGTCAGAGTCTTTGTCAGTTGTCCTTTCTCCCATCCTTTCCTACTGGCAGCTCCTGGGATTATGCCATTTCATTTCTTCTTTCTTTCTCTTCTCCCTACCCTAGAGGATTCCATTTGTTCTGACTGCCATCCAGTCTCATGCTTTTCTGCAGACCAATACTGTGGGCATGAACCTCGTTTTAGTCCATGGCTGAGTGCCAGAAGAGTTGTAAATGGCTGAAATCTTGCAAACAAGAGCATTTTGAATGCAAAAAGGAGCACGTGGCATAGGGGAATTTGATCTAGATCCGTCCCCATTTGTCAAGGTCTCCTCTACTAGCATCTCCTCCCGGAAGCCTCTCTAGAATTTCTGCCAAATGGTTCTCTGTGCACAGGGCTTGAGTTGTAAGTTTCATTGGCATGTGTCATATGCTGCTACAAATTCTAGCTTTCTGTTGTATCCCCCCTTCAAAATATAAACTTCCTGAGGGCAGGACATATATGCTATTTCATCTTTTTATCCTCTAATTTCCTGGGAGAATAGTTTACATGAGGAACTAAGCCCATGTTTGATGCATTAAAGCTATACAAAGGCTGGGTGCAGTGGCTCACACCTGTAATCCCAGCACTTTGGGAGGCCAAGGTGGGCAGATCACTGGAGGTCAGGAGTTCAAGACCAGCCTGGCCAGCATGGTAAAACCTGTGTCTGCTAAAAATACAAAAATTAGCCAGGCATGGTGGTGGGTGCCTGTAGTCCCAACTATTTGGGAGGCTGAGGCAGGAGAATCCCTTAAGCTCCAGAGGCAGAGGTTGCAGTGAGCTGAGATTGTGCCACTGCACTCCAGAGAGAGACTCTGTCTCAAAACAAAAACAAAAACAAAAAAACAAACTGTGAGGTAGGTTTCACTGCAAAAACATTTCAGTAAAGACATGAAGGAGGTAAGGATCTCAATCATGCAGTCTCCTGAGATAAGAGTGTTTCTAGCAGAAGGAGTAGCAAGGGCAAAGGCCCTGACTATTCAAGAGACAGCAGGGAAGCCAATGTGACTGGAGTGGAGGGAGAAAGTGAGAAGGGAAGGCCAGAGATAAAGTGGGCTAGGAGGCAAACTGCAGTACTGTAAGGACTTCTGCTTTGATTTGGAATGCAATGGGATTGCCCAAAGAATGGGAAAACAGTCACAAGTCTAATCTGGTTTATCTGCCTGTATGTTGGGCATCAACTTTAGGGAAGTCAGGACAGGGGCAGGATGACCAAGAAGAAGGGTATCACAGTGCTCCAGGAGAAAGATGATGGAGGCTTGGGGCAAGGTGGGGGTGGCAGAGGTGATAGATTCTGGGTATATCTTATAAGTAAAGCCAGCAGGGATTTATTGCTGGATTCAAAGTAGGACACAAGAGAAATAGAAAAGAAATCAAATCACACCAACACATTTGACAGGAGCAGGTGGAAAGATGGCACTGCCACTGACTGAAATGGAAAAGGTGGAAGAAGGGCAGGGAGATCAGGTCGAATTACCAATGGTGTGTTACTGGGCAAGTCACTTAACCTCTCTGAACCTGAAATTCCCCCTCTGTATTTGGTAATGTCTATTTACAGATTTGTTATAAGATTCAACCAGGATAATGTGTCAGGTGGAATATTTCTTGGCATAAAGTGACTAACACTGAATATTATTATTGTCTTATAGGGCAGGATGGTGCCACAGCTGTTCTGCCCACCTGTCTCCCCTCTCCCACCATTCTTTCTCACCTAAAGTCTCTTTATCTCTCCCAGCACAGGGTGGATGAATCACTGCTGCAAAGTCCATTAGAAGGCACGAGTAGCTTACAGTAACTGGTGAATGAAATCCTATTTTGGGTGAAAATGACTGAAAAGTCACATGCTGCAGAGATGGTGCTAACCACATCCATGCAGGCTCTTTAACATTGATTTGTAAAGGAGAGAGGGAGGAAGTGAGGAAAATCCTCTGTGGGGTGCTGTTCCATTTCCCTCAGGCTGAGACACCTCCCAAGGGAGGAAGTTTCATTGCCTGTCAAACCCTGTGGGGAGGTTTTCATTCAAAAGTTGCTATGAAATGAAAGAAAGAAAGAAAGAAAGAAATTAAAAAACAATACAGAACAGGAAAACAGGAGAACAGAAAACTCCCAATACCATACCTTTAACAACTCACATTCAGACTGCAGCTTGTTCTTCGGTTACAAAAGAAGGTCTCATGAGGGACCCTCCATGCTCCAGAAAGATGAGCCCCCCGGAAGCACAGTGGGGTATTTCAAATGAATGTTTCCTACAAGGTGCTGGATGCAAGAATAATTGTCTAGACAAGTCAAAGTGTCAGGAAAATTTCAACAAATACAATAGAAATATCTTAAAAGCCATTTGTAGAATAATTGGGCGGACATGATGGCACCTGAAAGTGAAGTCAGATCCTTCCAGTACATCTTCTAGGGAACTGCATGTACCCACACGAGTGTGTGAGTGAGTGTGCGAGTGTGTTAATAGGTATGTGTCATTCCCTGTATCATCAATGACTCTGGAAACTAAAATAATGACAGAAATAATCATATTCTATGCTTCGGGGCAGAAATTAATTGGCTGTGAGGCCAAAAATACATTTTTTTCTTTTATTAGGAATCACTAAAATACAGTAGACTGAAAGAAGGAATTCAACTGTGAGGAATATTCTAACAACGAGTCTTTCATTCTTCTCCCAGTTTAGGTAATTAGTTTCTCTGCTTGTTTTTAGGAAGTCATTTGCTCCATGGAGTTGGAATGGCAAAAAATATATTTGTTGCTAACGCTCTTAATGGTTTTCATCTCTCCCCCTTGTCCCGTCAGCACCTGATCATGAGCTATACTTTCTGTTCTCCTTGCTGTAACTCTGAGCCTGGAATCCAGCTTTGAAAAATGCATTTGGTCTTAGGCAAGAACAGCAAAAAAGTTACTTGTCTGTAAAGAGCAAGATAGCAAATATTTTTGGCTTTGCAGGTCATCTAATAATCGCTGTCACAACTACCAGACCCAGCTTTCACAGTGTGAAAGCAGCCACAGCTACCATGTACATGAATGAGCACGACTGTGTTCCAAAGAAACTTTATTTGTGGACACTGAAATTTGAATGTCACTATAATTTTTATGTATCATGAAATATTATTCTGTTTAAAATCTATTTCTCAATCATCTAAACATATAAAAATCAGCTGGGGCCGGGCCCAGTGGTTCACGCCTGTATTCCCAGCACTTTGGGAGGCCGAGGCGGGCAGATTACGAGGTCAGGAGATCGAGACCATCCCGGCTAACACGGTGAAACTCCGTCTCTACTAAAAGTACAAAAAATTAGCCGGGTGTGGTGGCAGGCGCCTGTAGTCCCAGCTACTCAGGAGGTTGAGGCAGGAGAATGGCGTGAACCTAAGAGGTGGAGCTTGCAGTAAGCCAAGATCGCACCACTGCACTCCAGCCTGGGCGACAGAGCGGGACTCCATCTCAAAAAAAAAAAAAAAAAAAAAAAAAAAAAAAAAAAAAAACCAAAAAAAAAAAAATCAGCTGGGTGCAGTCACTCAGGCCTGTACTCCTAGTACTTTGGGAGACCGAGGCGGGTGGATCACTTGAGGTCAGGAGTTCGAGACCAACCTGGCCAACATGGTGAAACCCCATCTCTACTAAAATTACAAAAAATTACCCAGAAATCGTTTGAACTAGTGAGGCGGAGGTTGCAGTGAGCTGAGATCGCGCCACTGCATTCCAGCCTGTTCAACAGTGCGAGACTCTGTCTCACAAACAAACAAACAATATAGCAATCGTGCTTAGCTCATGGGTGGCGTAAGCACAGGTGGTGGCGGCTGCTCACAGGTGGTGGACTGGGGTCAGCCCGCAGGCCGCCAGTGGCTAGACCCTGGTCTGAGGTGCTGCACAGCAGGATAAACTCGCCCTCACCCAGCCTGGCTGTGGGAACCACTCCTGGGCTTAGCCTTGACACAGCTGAGCCCTGGGGAGAAAGGGCAGTCCCTCAGTGCTTCCAACCCGACACCCCTAGGAAGAAATCCAGAAAAGGCCATCAGTTTAGTTCAGAGCCCTAAGCTATGAGATCAGAAGAGGTATCCCCAAATTGCTGCAAAAACCCTGACGCCCTTCTGAGAAAGCAGGCGGGAAAGAGATGGAAACTTTCTTTCCTCCAACACTTTTCATTTCAATTCACATTTCTTGAAACTTGTCTTAAGCACCCAAAACTTATGAGACAGTTTAGGTTTGGAGAAAGCAATACAATCTTCAAGAACATTCGAGAACAGAGGAGGCACGTGTGGAAGATTAACAGTGGCAGCGGATTTCGTTACAACACACAGAGAGAGGTGGGGTCTAGGTGAAAACTAGCAGGACTGCATAACTGTGCAACCACAGTACAGCAGAGAGGATCTTGGGCCCAGGCTTAGGAGGCTTGGCCACTTACACTTCCTTTCTCTTGAAATGCTCCACTCTTATGGAAACCAGCTACCTGAGAGAGGTCTGACTACTTTGAGATTACCACGTGTGGGAGCCCCAGTGGACATAGCCAGCTGAACATGCCTTCCAGTCATCCCACCAAGGCGCCAGGCATGCGAAGCCATCTTAATCACCTCCAGTGTCACCTATCTGCCAAGTGAAAGTATCCAGCAACGCCCTTCAATATGGCAAGGAGCGAAAGAATTTCCCAGCTGAGCCCGGCGGGAATTCCCGATCCACAAAAACATGAGCGATGATAGGGAAATGCTTTACTGCGTTAAGCCATTAAATTTGGGGATCGTTTGCTATAGACCATAGATAAACAGAACAGCAAGTATGAGGAGCTGTACACCTCCCACCTGCCTCCTCCATCCCCCCCCCAAAAAGTGGTAGGACTGATATTTAGAGAAGGAAAAGGTTAATAAAGGCTGAAGTTGTTGGTGAAAGGT
This sequence comes from Rhinopithecus bieti, assembly GCF_001698545.2. Lineage (NCBI taxonomy): Eukaryota > Metazoa > Chordata > Mammalia > Primates > Cercopithecidae > Rhinopithecus > Rhinopithecus bieti. The sequence goes on along the minus strand of NW_016807544.1, from coordinate 1,965,266 downwards.
ATGGATAAAGGAAGAAACTGGAGGCTGAGGGAGCAGAAAAAGGATGCTTTGCACAGGCAGCTTGGGGAAGGCCAGGAGAGTAGATGGGAGCAGGGCTCTAGCTTAGGTAGGAGTGTATATGTATGTGTGAAGAGTGGGGTGTGGAAAGCAGGGAAATAGTTAGACTCTTAACAAGGAGAGCTACTGTAATGATGCAGGCAAGCCACTTTGGCTCTCAGTGAATATCATGTGCCTTGTGGCCACTCAGTAGCCTTCAGTAGTTAGTGGCAGGTGGTGATGGTAGAGTTAACGGGAAGGGGGTGGCTGCAAGCTCTACCTCTGGCAACATCACTACTAATGGGATGAGATCAAGTAGCCTGTCACTTAAAAACAGACAAACACGACAACCCTAGAGCCTGTTGGTGGTTCCCAAGAGATCTTCTCCACCCTTGAGGGCACTGACCAGTACCTGGTAGCACATGCTCCACTTAACCCGCAGGCCTGTGTCTGAGCCAAGATTTCCCATGAAGCAAGGAGAGAGACACAGGGTCAAGGGGCTTGGACCCAAAATGCTGCATTGGCCACAGAGTTGCCTGGACTGCCAGTTTTCTGATCCCTCATATATGCGAGGATGCCCAGTCTGCGTCACCCAGCCCACCACGCCCCACTAATTGAACACCACTAATTCAATCAATTCCAAAGTGTTTTTCAAATTAGTACATTTCACATGCACTTAGCCAACCTGAAAATCTTCATACTGAGTATTTCCACCATTCTGAATTTTCACAATTCTAATGAGACGACTATCCCCTAATTCCGTTCTCCCACATTGATAGCAGCTTATATGTGATCATTTGGATTTACCAGAAAATGCTTTAAGTCCCTCCTCCAACTGCCTCCTGGCAGGCATCAGGGAGAGGTGCATCCAATTCATCCTCGACAGTTGCTAAGCATCAGAACATAGTACCGAGAAGTTCCTGAAAGCATGGTATGTTGAAATACATCAAAGACTCTTAGAGCTGACAGATGGGATAACTGAGATATCATGATGGTAAATGGTGACACAAGTTAGCAGGCCCATTCGCAAAACTAGAATTGATTCTGCCCTCTCAGTCTCCCTGGGAGAGACCCAGGATTGCAAACTTGAAAATTCTCTTGAACTCCATGATTCTAAGGGGTAAACAAACTTATTTTTGGGTACTTGCACTGCACTTACTCCTGGTAAGAGTGTTCTCCAATTTACGTTCTTGAAGACAATAGACATGGAAAATCCTTTTATGAAAACCCCACAAAGGTTGTTACAAATAGAGGGTTGCAAACAAGTTTCATGCTGACCTAATTTCTCTCTGTAAAAATCTTCTTTGGTGAGAGTACTTTCCTCTCCCCTTGATAGTAAGTTGTACTTTAAAGAAATGAACAAACAATAATGTTTAATTTTATATACAGTGGCTTTCTAAATCACTGCCCCCCAGTAACCACTTGAAGTGAAGATATTGGCTAAAAGTTTGTTCTGTACAGTTACCTATTCACATAGATCTAGTTACATACTTTAAACATTGGAAAGTGCTGCTTCAAGTACTTTAAGTTAAAATGTTTCTTAAGTTTTAAATTTTTTGGATACCAGTCCCAGCTGCTGAGAGTCCAACAAAGGTAGTCATGAGCACTCAATACATAACAAGAAAATGTAAATTCAGGATTCCTTGTTTATAATTCTGAAATTACGAAAAGCCCTGAAAACAAATCTTTCTCCTAATGTATTTGGTGAAAAAACCTGACCTGAACTGATATAAGGCTACTGTTGATTTTCTTTATCCTACATAGTGTGAATGTTCATGTGTTTCTCTGCAGAAACGTTAATGAGATGGATTTCTGGGTACAGTCCCAGACTCTGCTAAGGGTGTCAGTAAACAGTGTGTACACAATATGCCCTTTCTGAAATTAGAAATTGAGTTCCAGAACACACTTGACACCAAGAATTTCAGGCAAGAGATCAAGCACCTACATTCACATGAGATGGGTGACATTAGGTGTATTAGTCCATTTGGGCTGCTATAACAAAATTCCACCAACTGGGTGGCTGATAAACAACAGACATTCGTTTCTCACAGTTTTGGAGACTGTGAAGTCCAAGATCAAGATGCTGGCAGATTTGGGGTCTGGTGAGGGCTCACTTCTTGGTTCACAGATGGATGGTATCTTCTGTGTCCCTCACATGGGGAAAGGGGTGAGAGGTCTCTCTCGAGCCTCTTCGATAAGGGCACTAATCCCAGTCATGAGGGCTCTGCCTCCATGACCTAATCAGCTCCGCAAAGACCCACTTTCTAATACTATCACCTTGGGGGTTAGGACTTCAACATATGAACTTGGGGGGACACAAACATTTAGACCACAACAACAGGTACGCATAAGAGGATAGAGAAGGGGGAGGTTGGAGGAGGAGTGGAGAGACCACAGCCATCATGTCAACAGCCTGTGGTTAGCCAGGTTGGAGTCAAATCTCTAGGTGGTGACAAGGCTGGGTCATCCAGAGAGTCTGCAGAGCAACAACTGCAAAGGCCAATATGACATCAGTTGACTTTCAGAAAGGTTCTAATGACCTTCAGATAGAATCTCTTACACATATAAGGATGAACTAATTTGTACCTTCTCTGGACTATCAATTATACAATTATACAAGTCACAAAGTACAAATAAGTTGTTTTAGCTCAGAAACCTAGAAGGGGAAGACTGTGGACATGCCTTACAATTTGATCTGCCTGGAGTCTTCCATTTGGTCTTCTCCCAGCTGTTGGGACTGCTAGCCCATAACCACCCAGGTAGGCCCTGGGTCCAGGCTGCTAATACATATCCCTAACCTAGGCAGGGGCAGTCAGAGTTGACTCTTGGGAAACAGTTTCTCTCCATTTAAAGCTGCAAATTCTAAGGGCCAGGTCAGCGTGGAGCTGCCCCAGGTCATCAATGCCACCACGGGAAGAGGACCCTCCTGAGGAGGAGCCAACACGGGGGGGACACAGAGCTCAAGGGGAGGACAGAGACCTGATGACACGGACCCTGGATCCAGCTGTGGCTGATATATCTGACCCTTGACCATCTGCTATGTGAGCTAAAATATATCCACTTTTGCTTTAGCTAGTTTGAGTTGAGTTTCGGTCATTTGGGAAAGAAAATTTCACAGGCAAGTGGTTCTAAAAGTCTCTTACATTTGGAGAATAAACATATTTTTCAGAAACGTCAACTTGCAGAAGAGAACATTTTTTAAAATCTCTTTCTTCCTCTCTGTTATGGACTGAACTGTGTTCTCCCCATGCCCCCAAATTTATATGTTGAAACCTTAATCCCCAATGTGACTATATATAGAGATAGGTCCTTTAGGGAGGTTAAGAGATGGGTCCTAATAGGTAGCACTGGTGACTTTAGAAGAAGAGGAAGAGACGACAGACAGCTATCTCTCTCCCTCCCTTAAGTGCACAGAAAAGAGGCCACGTGAGGACACAGTGAAAAGGTGGGGTTCTACAAGTCGGGAAGAGAGGTCTTCACCTTGATCTTGGACTTTCCAGCCTCCAGAACTGTGAGAAAATAAACCTCTGTTGTTTAAGCCACCCAGTCTGTGGTATTTGTTTACGACAGCCAAAGCTGACTAATACATTCCCCATAAGGTTTCTGAGGGAGCCAGCTTGACAATTTGTCATGCCGTGAGGGTCACCTTCAATCCTGTATTCTCCACCACTCTCCAAAAGGAACAGCTATGATGAGGCTGAATAGGAAACTAGAGGCTGCCTTCCAAAAACTGGAACTGCTAGAAGGTACTAGTGACTAATGCAATTAAAAAAAAGCAATCTAAGATGCTGCAGGTTAACATCTTCATATTTTATATAAATCATGAGTTACAGTGATTTAATAACCTCATTTGAAATCACCATGACTAAAGATAAAATCAAAACATAATTTTAAGTTTTAAGTATCATGACTCAGAAATTATCTCTATAACAGAGTCACCTTTGACATTAATTAACAAGGTAATTTGCTTTAATTCAACTGTAAAAGGAAATATTTTTCAAGTGAATTTTAGGAGAATATGATTTTGACTTTTGGCTACAAGACTTCAATCTTGAACAAGAAGCACCAAACCCTCCAAAAAATGGTTATAATATACAGAAGATGGCAAGAGAAGGTGCCTCCTTCTGTGGAGAGATTCATATTAGAATCTCAATGTCTCTGTATTATATGGGTTTGGTAACTGGTTCATTGAATGGTGGGAATTTAAGAAGCAATTTTTTTTTCTCATTATTATCTTTGACATGTTCCGGTGAATCTCCATTCCCTGCAGCTGGACATCTCAGGAAGACCCCGTCATTTTCCATCACTTTCACTTATTTATGGAAACTAAGACTCACTCATTTACTAAAAGTCTAGTGATTTCATATCAAAACTTCAATCTCATATCCAAATCAAAGTTTTCCCTCCTCCTTTTGTATGACCTGTAGTGGGGAGGGGACTGTAGCCTTTCCTTTTACCCTCCTCTTCTTCTTTCCTTCTCTGCTCCATCACTCTGCTGCTGTAGCTCTTCTCAGGTCAACACAGGGAAGTGACATCAGTGGTGAGGAAGCTGAACATCTTTTTACATCAGGTCCTGCTGTTTTCAATTCTCTTGGCTACCAAAGTCATCTGTGCAAGGCAGGCAGTCACATCCTGGGATCTTCGCAGGGTGCATTTGTATTCTTCAGAGGCCCACATGGATCCTCCATACCAAGTTCCCTAGCATGGTTGAAGAACCATTTGACCAGCCTTTTGTGAGCCCCTCCCCCAAAACACACATCTTCTACCTCAACATACATGTCAGGGTTCTCACAGTCTGGGTTGCCTCAACCCAAAGGCCACCTCTGGACAAGGAACCAGCAACAACTGCTCAAACTCTTCCTTTCCTGATGTTGCGTGGCCCCCCCCAAAAATGTACACATCTTTCTCTGCCAAATAGTGGAAGTTGAGCTTGCCAACCACTGAACATCTTTTTCTTTGCCTCACTTTCACAGGCTGCTCTAGCAACTTTGCATTTACCAAACACTGTATGTTGGAAGCATCTGTATATATGCGTGCAGATCCCTAAAATCATGTCTGTGCTCCATTCTGATGAGCCTACAGGGAGCTCCGCAGGCATCCAACTGGGAAGTGAGATGCCAATTTCCTGTGGTTGCCATAACGCCAATCTCCCATGGTTGCTATAACCCCAATCTCTAGATCAGAGCCCTTCTCTCTTGGCTTGGGGTAAGGGTAAGACCTCTCTTCTCTTCTCCATGGCAGTGGGAGGGAAAACGCCCCAATACTCTTTATGAGGCTCTTCACTGAGATAACCCTCCACAATCTCCTCCTAAATCACCAGGCATCTCTAATATTGGCTAGAGCTGTGATGGGGCTGGTGGTCACAAGCCAACTTTGACAACTTTTGTTAAACATTCTATATCCATGTCTAGCAGCACGTTTTAGAATATTAGATAATTATCACTCATTGTCAACTTTGGAGAATTCCTCTGATAATTGGGAAAGCCCCATCCAACATCTTCATTGCAAATTACATTTCTGGAAAATTAGCAACTCAGTGCTCAAAACATCTTACCAAACTCAACAAGTCTAGAAGCCAAAGTGGACCTTGACAAAAATATCAGTTTTACAAGGATTCACCTCTAACAGTAATGACTATTGTCACCAAATCATAGAGTCTAACCATCATACTTTATACATTTAAAAGCATAACTTAAAACATGTCTTTCCTGTGATACTGTTTTCTGATGAAAATATACAGCTATGTAAATATTTAAATAAAATATTCTGAAATTTTTGTTTGATTAAAGAGCAAGTGGAATGGATACTCTGGTAAACTACTTGCTAGGAGATTAGTTTGGAAGATTCACTACTTTTCTGAGGTTGTTTTAATTAGCTATTTGAGACTCTTGTTCATTAAGCATTTTTTAACCCTCAGTCATGATTTCAAAGTTCTAACAGTAACTTCAATATTCTAAGTCTACACTTTCATTGTAGAACAATGTTGTACAGAGTACCAGCATTTTCCAATATCAATCAATCCTCTCAGGGATTCTCAGCCTTATGAAAGGTATTGCTGAGCCTACTGCAAGGATGTTGTAGAATAGGAGTCACTAAATCAGATGCCTAAATGCCAAGTAGGAAATAAAATGTAGTAAGTAAGGCAGTAGGGAATGGTGGAGACTGTGGCAAACCTGAAATCATTGCTACATTAAAAAAAAGTTGCTATGCAGTGTCAATTAATTTTGATATATAGTTATAATATTAACGATCATCTGATTTTAAAAGAAAATTTAAAGATGTAACTTTTGCTAAATCTGATTCTTTTAAATGTTGGATCAAACTTTTTAGACATCAAGCCAAAACAAAACAAAACAAAAATCCCAACAAATGGTAACATTGGTAGACTGCCAGTTTGCAACCTCTCTGTGTAGCAGACACTATAGGCTGTACCATGCAATGTCCTCTTTTGCAGACCCCTGAGGGTAGTCTCTCTCTGTTAAGCTACTAGGAAAAGGAATATTTTTCCTGACTTCCTACTGTGTTCCTTATCTCGTAGACACCATGATTAAAGAAAATAAGGTTTCCATTTTCTCCTTGGCTGCTAGAGGGCACAGAAGCAAATTTGTGGCTCATTCCTAGCAAGCATATAGATCTGCACAAAAGGTACAACTTATTGACCCCATTTTAGACCCTTTACCCCCTTTTATCCCTCATCTACTTTTAATTTATGTTATCTTGCTGTATTTCATACAAACCCATAGGTCCACTTTAAACCTCTATAACAAAGCAGAGTATAAATAATCTTCACAACAAGCCCTGTGAAATAGACATTATTTGTCCCATTTGACAAATGAATAAACAGAGGCTCTAGAAAAGTAACTGGCTTGATAATTAATCAAGAAGTGTGAAGACCCAAGCTTTCTCTTCTGGCTCCAAGTCAAGTGCTCCATTGACTTTAAAAACAAACAATACAGTCTCCTAGTAGAGATTTCAAATTCAGATGCAATCCAGACTTGGGTACTATAGAAGCGAGAGAGTGTCACCCAAAGTCATGGCATTATAAAGGGGCACAATTCCCTAAAACACAGTGTGATCACAATAGGAATGAGGCCCCTCGCAGTTGTGCAGTACAGCATGCTCCTTCTGAAGGCATTAAACTCTACTGTATTCATAATGGCAACAAATTAATGGGCTAGATGTGCAACTGACACCCCAGTTGGAGTATCAGGCTACAGAATCTGGCCAAATCTAACATGTGGACACACTACATAAAGAATGTGACTCAAATGAGCCTTCTAAAGATTAAGTGGTGTATACCGGTATATACCATTGCATGTCCTGGAGGGGCCCTCACTGTAATGTCATCTCCAAAATCTAGGCCATTGTGCAATTTTATGGGTAAGACAGCCCAGATAAATCCTCTGGATTTTTCTGTAACCAAATCCCCAGAGAGTGCTCCAAACTGAATCTGCTATATACAAAACTCTGCTCTTGACCTAGAATTCAATTATGGTGTGGTTCCAATGTATGTGGATTAAATTATAACTGTATAAGAACACAGAATGTTCCCAGGTCTTAAGGAATTAGCTGTTTGAATTCAGTATTGTCCTTATTCTTAGTTTCTTTTAGTATAAACCATCCTAGAGCAGTGGTTTTCAAACTTCTTTAAGCAGTAGAACTCTTCTTTTCCACTGACTTCATGGCAGTCCAGTGCTCTGTGGCTTGGTGATACAGAGAGGAAGGTTTGTGGACTTGCCCTGGACAGGTCGCCCTTCTTTGATCTGGATTGTTGTAAATCAGTTTGGCCCCTCCTCTCTCTCCTAGAAGGTGACCAATCCTCGGGACTCCTCAGCTATTGTCTTACTAATGAGCCTATGTTTTGCTATGTTTTTGTTATTTTATTTTATATTAGATTCAGGAGGTATGTGTGCAGGTTGGTTACATGGGTATATTGCATAGTGGTAAGGTTTGGGCTTCTAGTGAACACATCACATAAACAGTGAACACTGTATCCAACAGGGAATTTTTTAACGCTCACTTCTCTCCTACCTTCCTCACTTTTGGGGTCCCCAGTGACACGATCTTATACTTAGAAAACCCAAAAGATTCCTCCAAACTCTCCTAGACCTGATGAACCACTTCAGGGAAGCTTCAGGATACAAAATTAACACAAAAAATCAGGTGCATTTCTATATACTAACAACACTAAAACTGAGAACCAAGTGAAGAACTCAACCTCATTTACATGGACGTGAAAATGGAAATAATGAGCCTGCTTTAATGTGACCCAAATGTTCATGGGAACCTCTAAAGCAGTTTTGAAGAATCTTAGTGATCCAAAGAACATGGCTCAAAAGCTACTCTTCTTCAGGACATATTGTTAACCCAGTAATTGCCTGAGTGATTAACTATGAGGGAAGTTACATCCCTAGAACAAATTGAAAACATAGTGGCCCCTTATCCTGGTTTCAACAGCAACTTCTAACACCATTGGCAAAAGTCTCACTGAAGTAGAAAGCATCTTCATGTAAAAATGTTTTAAAAGCACCCCTCTTGCAGGTGCCTACCCATGTCAATGACATGTTTTTGGGGTGCACATATATATTTCAGAGGATTACCACATGCCTGGCCCCAATCTCAACATCACTAAGTTGACAGCTGTCTGTAGTTATTTGTTAAATTCAAATGAAATTATAAAACTGAATAAAGCATAGCATATTATTCTTTACTAAGAGTGAGACCACCTTTCCAAAAATTATGACAGTGAGAGAAAGCTAGTCAGCAAAATAGCTCACTCCATTCTGCTTCTAACCTCCCAAGCTAACTCTTCTGGGTATAGGCCAACCTAACTATGGGAGAATTTAGTTTATAGTTTAATATTAAACAAGGATGATAATGGCCCTTTCCCAAAACTAACCCCCTCCTTGTTTAGGGACTGAAAACCACCCTTGTAAAACTAATGAAAAGCTACAAGGTTAGAATTATGGGAAGGGCCTGAATTGTGCTAAAAGGTAGGAGTAACTAAATGATAACCAGCCATTGTCCCCTGGCTTGCCTTTCTATAATTTCTTACTGCTCAGGAGTCATGTAGCCAGAGGTCACATGATTGGTAATGCCCCCAAATTGCTCCTATAGATAACATCACTATTGTAAAACTTAAGATTGGTCTTTGAGATATTTTTCAGACTTTTGCATTCTGACCACTGACTGACTCTACCTGGACCCATGATTCACACCAAGGAACTGACTCAACTGGTCCTGTGGCCCCTACCCAGAAACTGACTCAGTGCATGAAGACCTCCATGATTTCATCTTTAACCAATCAGCAGTACTTATTCTCTAGCCCCCTGCATGCCATATTATCCTTAAAAACCCTAGCCTCTGAGCTCTTGGGGCAGTGAACTTGAGAAATGTCTCCCATTCTGTCACTTGACTGCCTAGCAATAATTACATCTTTTCTGCTGCAACACTACTGTCACAGTGCATTGGCTTTGTCTGTGCAGCAGGCAAGAAGAACCACTGGGCTGTAACAAAAGCAAGTGTTCATTTCATTATTTAAATTTAAAAACATTTAATATGTGTTCAAAGAAGTTGCACGTTCCCAAAATCACAAAAGAAATCACAAAGAAAAGCTAGAAAAAGGGGAAACACTTTACTAACATAAAAAGCAAAAAATGGGTATTTGAACAATACTTTCTTTGTAAGTTATCACTTAGTTCAATCCCTAGAGAATGTGAGAAAGTTCTTCTATTTAGTAAGAAGTGATAAAAAATGTGAAATGCATATAAAAGTTTTCCAAATTAGCAAATGCTCTTTCATATATAAAGTAAATGGTATTTTCTTTGAACATAGAGAGGTATGCAATTTTTAGCAATAGAAAATCAGCCTCTTTGAAGCCCTCATGAAAAAGTATCAACTGAATAAAGAGAATTTGTGCCACATTTAAGCCTGCCTAAGGTATCCACAGGTCTCAGTCTATCTCTGGGAACCAATGAGAAAACAAATTCAGAGTCTGCCTAAACAGAGACTTCAGTCTAGAACTCCATTCATTTCACTCTTACTAGACAAAATGAAACATCAATGTAAGGAATAATTGTGGTAGGTACAAACCCCCAGTATGTTGGCATCTGTCCCAGTTGTAATGTATTTTTTATTCTATGCTGTCTTCACCCTGTTTTGAGGCCCTAGCTAGAGGCCAGTCAGTCCCCCTTCTTGAGTAGTCGATCAAGTTTAAACTCCTACCACTTCCCTTAAGTGGCTCTTGCACCCTGGGCCACTGTGCACCTACCCTCATTGCCCTGGGGCCAGGTACGAGACAACCAGGGACAGCTTTTATGCCCCAGAGCCCTAAGAACATTTTCAGATTAGCCAATCCTAAACCTGCATACCCTGCCTTTCCCTTTCCTTTCCCTGGAAACCACAATAAATCTGCTTCCCTACCATCCCCCATCTCCCTCTGCCTCATGCCTCCCTCTGTGCTTCCACTGAGTGGCCCGGCACAGGCTGCTGTGTCTCCCCAGGGAACTGTGAGCCTCAAAACTATAAGATCCATCCCTGTTTCTCTCTCTTGATCTGCATCTGGCCTCACCATACCTCAGTCAAGGTAATATGATTAAAACACTGGTCTGTAACCTTTCATGATAAAGGAAAACTTTGAGACTAACTGTAGGTGTTGGTAGAGAAAAACGTATGGAAAGCATGAGCCACTCTCATGGTGCTAATGAGCCTGGGCCCCTGAGACGCAGACTTGTACAGGGACTGGATGTTCTCTGGCAACAAAGGGATCCTGCCTTTTGTTTTGTAGCTCCACCTAGGATTGATAATTTGACACATGGAGGGATTGCTGCTTCTGTGATTTATTCTCCCTTGAGCATAAAGAAGGGAGAAGAGTCCCCTGTGGATAGGAACTTTATAGAAATATCAGTGAAAATCAGAGTAGCTGCAGAGGGGTTCCTGGTAGGCTAAAATTGGACAATAATTTAAGGCTACTGTTCAACATGTTACACAGAGAAGCAATTAACCAGACCTAGGAGAACAGGGACTGTGGAAAGGCAACTCTCAGGCATGCACTGTCAAGCAGCAGATGAGGCTTCACACGTGAAAGGTGATAAGGCAAAGGAAGCTGCAGGTCCGAGCCAACCACTGCGTGGCCCCAACCGTGCTGCAGACAGGCTGGTGATATAAAGTGATGACTTCAATGAACCTGCACTGTCACCATCAAGCAAGAGTCCAATAACTAACCCTTACACACCAGGGAGAACATGGTTTGTGCAGCATTAGGCAATTTTTACTTTTTCAAAGGCCAGGCTTGTGAATCAAACTATTAACAGACTTTAGCCACTAAAAAAATGAACTAAAAAATTATTTCAGGTGATTTCATACCTTTGAAAATATTCAAGAGCTCACAAAGTTCATTGATCTATTTGTAAAATATTTGCAGTCACGCTGTTTCACTAGAACAATCCTTCCCCACACATACATGATAATCAAAACACCATCTTTAAGTAAATTCTGTTATCATGGTCTACAGTGCAAACATTATAAAGAAGTCAATAACACAGAATACCATGAGGTGCCCTGGGTTGGCAGTGAGCAGAGGTGGTGCCCTGAAACGTAATGTCAGATAGACCTGTATCAGTAGAGGTAGGCTCAGTTATATATGCTGCGATAACAAACACCCCATACATCTTAGTGGTTTTAAACAATAAGGTTTATTTCTTAGTTATGTTGCATGTCCAGCATAGGTTGGCCGATGCTCAGCTCTCTAATGGTATCTCTCAAGACTCAGACTGACAGAGTAGCCACTACTTACACCAGTTCTTTAAATGGCTTGCATTCCACTAGGCAAAGCAAGTGCCACACCCAACTTCACTGGCCACATCCAAATTTCAAGGAGGTGAGGAAGCAAAATCCTATGTCAGGGGTGGGCAAACAGCCCACAAGCCAAAGACCTGTGTTTGTAAATAAAGTTTTATTGGCACATAGCCATATCTATTTGTTTATATGTTGTCTATAGTTGCTTTTGCCATAGAATTGAGTAGTTATGACACAGACTGTATATGGCCCACAAGGCTATAATATTTACCATCTGGTCTTTAAGAAAAAGTTGGCAGGTCTCTGGCCTACTGTCTAAGTTGTCTTTCACTAAGTTATGCAGCAGTAACAAATAACCTTCCAATCATAGGGGTGTACACAATAAAGAAAGGTTTATTTCCTATTCACATTACATGCCAGTGGCAGGTGGACCATGGCTCTGCTTTGGTCTATCTCCACAGGCTGAAGGACTATTTCCTATGGTAATATGCCATTCTCATGGCAGAGAGAAGAGCATGGCTGAGTCACATGATGGCTCTTACAGCCTAAGCATGGATGTGGATAGTCATATCACATCTGCTCACATTTTATTGACCAACGAAAGTCACATGGCCAAGCCTGGCACCATTTGATAGAGAAGAGAACTCCTCCACAAGGAAGCACTGTAAGTCACTGACTTTGTGCAAATGGTGACACAATTGACCATGCTTATCACAATTCCTGAGCAGTTTGGGTTGACAACACTAATGGCTGCCACAAGACCTTGAGAAGTAACCCTCCTGGGCAGGTGCGTAGGAGCAGAGGGAGTCCCCAGTATATTTGAGTCAGTTCAGTCCTTTGAGAAACCTAGGATCAAGAGTTAATAGACCATGAATCTGGAACATGTCATTGTATCTCTCTTAAAATTTTAGAGTCTTCCTCTATAAAGAGATAATTGGACTGCATCATTGTTTTCAACCTTTTCATGTTAATGCATTTTCACTATCATCCCTCCCCCCGTCATGACTATTGCCCTACTTTGAGTAGACATAGAGTGAGAATACATTTTGGCTAAAACCATCATATCCATCAGTTGCAAGCCATTGTTTACTATTTCTAGAGGTAATTTTGAGAAAATTGTGAATGACAGCACTTCTCTCTTGGGATTACTAATTAACACTTGAGCAGATTTGTACAGGCTAACAGGGAGATGGGAGCAGACATGCTGGCTTTAAAGCAGTATTTCTAGAATTACAGACACCTAAATTTATACTGCAGATAGATATAATGGGATCAGTACTAAATTCACTAGGTGGTAATCATCTGTTAATCTGTATGATTCTCTGATTTAGGGCTGTCAGATTCACTACTGTATCCCAGGGTACATGTAATTGATACATAGTCGATGGTCATTAATAATTTCTAAACTAACTAATAAAAGGAATCATTGTTCAGTGGTGCTTCTAAATGATTTTTAAAAATCTTTTCTGTCAATCAAGCCCACACATACATTTGACAAAGAATGGTGGGCATATGCGTGAGTGAATCATATTACATGTTTGGCTTACAGATAATGCAGATTTACATTCCTTAACCCTCCAGGGATCTTCCATAGGTCTGAATTCCTGTACTTAAAAAGCACAAGTACATCCATCTTATCTATGGTATAAAAACTAGTCTACCACATTCTTTTTAATTCAGTTCAGAGTCTTCACTCCAATGGCATTGCTCATCTAGGGAATAAATGAGGAATTGAACTTAGTTCTCTACACTTTCAAGTTTCCCACTGGGCTAATAGTCATTAGAAAATGTATAAGGCCATAAGATTCCTGTGTTAAACAGGATTTATTTTTCTTTTCAACTTTTATCTTAGGTTCAAGGGGTTCATGTGCAGATTTGTTACATGGGTATATTGTGTGATGCTAAGGTTTGGGGTAATAAATAATCCCATTGCCCAGGTAGTGAGCATAGCAACCAATAGGTAGTTTTTCAACCCTTGCTCCCCCTTCCATGCTCCCTCTAGTAGTCCCTGGTGCCAGTTGTTTCCATATTTATGTCCACATATTCTCAATATTTAGCTCTCACTCATAAGAAGATGTGGCATTTGCTGTTCTATTCCTGTGTTAATTTGCTTAATTCAAATCTCTGGACAGGCCTGTTGTGGCTCAGAAAAATGATACTCCAAAGTACAGTGCTTTGGCATACTGACCACTTTTGAATTAAAAGAAATTGGAATACCTTAGAAGTTGCTTCAGAACCAAGGACGTTGCTTCAGAACCAAGGACTTTCTAACCTTCTGTTTTCCTTGCTTCGAAGTGCAGGGAGGACCTCTCTCTGGAATTTCCCTATCTGATAAAGAAAACTTTTCTAAAAGAAATGCAATAGTCTTAAACCCCCTCCCTAGGAATTTCATTAAATTAACAAGAAAGATTAACCACTAGAGAAGAAAAGCAAGTAAAATTCTGACCATATCCAGACAAACTTTTCATCTACCCCTCTGAGGATCCCTTCAGGAAATTGCCCAAGAAACTTTATCGGCAGAAAAGACAACCTTTGTTTGCTTTGTAGTTCTGCCCCTTACCCTCCCATAAATTCAGCTTCCAAAAAGAATAATTTACAAACTCTTGTTTCCTCTTTGGGTCCATTAAGCGCTCTTAAAAATCATTTATAAACCCTCAATTTCAGGCATCCACCATCTCTGACTCCTCTACAAAGACAGTGCGTTTTAAGCTTCAGCTATCTGGCCTTTCTGTGAGCCTCCTTTATTGTATGGCTTCCTTGCTTACGCACATTAATAAATGTGTATGCCTTTGCCCTGTTAATTTCTCTCATCAGTTCATTTCAGCAGACTTGAACCTTCAGAGGGGGAAGGGAAAATTCTCTTTGCCCCTACAGGATCTAACCCTGGATAAAGAAAAATGAATAAATGATTGAATCCACACACTTAAAGACTACGGTCTTTGTGTCCCATCTGCTTATGTATTTGACTGTGTCATATGTTCTTAATTCTCATTGTGTTTCACAATTGCCTTGTCAAAATTTTAAAGGTAAGTACCTATCAAATTCTGAGTCAATCTCTCAGACAAGGGTTTTTTCTTTTCTCTTTTTCTTTTTTTTGGATTTTATAGGTGATCCTCTGTGAAACCCACTGGTCTATATCAGTGACTATTATTTTCCAAGGCTAAATAAATGAGACAGTTTAATTTTGACAACTGAATATTTTCCCCTTCTTTCTCAGATCCTATGATTTCTTTTACCTCATAGTTATACCAGACTAAATGAACTTCTTTTTTTTTTTTTCTTTTTTTGAGAAACTTCTCAATGTTTTTACATCTCTTGGGATTTTTTTTTTCAGTGGATTTACATGTAAAAGCCAAGAGGTCAACCCACTGAAAGGTCACTTTCTTACAAATTCAAGGTAGAAGGCTTCTAGGAAAATTTCCTTAAAGAGAATTTGTAGGAGAGTGCAACAATCATTAAACAGAAGGAAACACAGGTGCTTTTTTTTTTTTTCACAGTTTCTCACCCCTCTTACTCCTCACTTGAATCAATGTATCAGCTTCACCCCTTCTCTATGGCACAAATCCAAAAGGCCATAAAAAATAAAATTGTAAATTGATTCTTCCCTGCATTCACATTGTAGGATGAATATAAATGTCAGACAAGTCAGTCCTTTATTAGATTTAATTAGGAAGTGATGGCGTTCAGGACATGTCACCCCAACATATGACTATAGGAAACCAGAATATGCCCATCCAAATAGGCCTCTTTGGCATGGGATTATTTTGAACTGGTTATTTTGAGAAACTGCACATACAGAAGCAGCATTGGAAAGTTACCCTTCCGTAACATAAATTTACATCTATACAGGACGTCTCCATTAGTAAAAATGTCTCCTTCTCTACACCAGGAAGAGGAAAATGTCTAACTCAGTACAGACTCTTATAAATGCAGAAGACATTACTTAAATCTGCATAACAAACCTCGGTTTTGTTTATGATGCTTTTCCTGGCCACCTCTTCTTAACCAGGCCTTTCCCTATAACTTTCTTTTGGTTCAGCAAAGGATGGTATTTACGCCTGAAGACTAAGACAACTTTTTTAGATCTACTCTAGAGGTTTACTCATTTCTCTGCATTATCTCCCATGTATACAGGAAGTATACATGTTATTAACCTTATGTTTGCTTTCTCTTGTTAATCCATCTTTTGTTACAGGGAGTCCCAGCTAAAAATTCATGAAGAGTGAAGGAGAAAATTATTTATTTCCTGATAAAAATAAGTTTTATCAGGATAAATTGCAGTTATAGCTTCAAGCCTTATTAGGAGAGAATCAAAGGAAGAGGGAGTTAATTAACATGGTCAGTAAAGTTGGAAAAAGATCCCAGCCAGAGTCAGAAAGGCCAAGTTGAGCAGTGCTCATTAACTCTCAACCTGTAGGTTAAAATTACCCAGTGATCTTACTAAAATGCAGAATCTGATTCAGTAGGTCTGGGTCAGGGCCCAAGAGTTTAAATTTTTAACAGATGTCAGTGGCCCAAAGATCAGGATTTTCATAGCAAGGCCAAAGAATTAACACAGAGCTAATTAATTTTTCCACTGGATTCAGTTGCAGCACATTGATTTGATTTGGAGGTAAGTAATCAAAGTAAGAATTATAAGAATATGTTTCTAAAAATCTCTGCCTTGGCCTAAGATAGACATTCTCAAATTTTTTGGTCTTTACACTCTTACTGAGGGCCTCAAGGACCTTTTGTTTATGTGGGTTACATACAGTGTTATTTGCTGTACACAAAATCAAAACTGAAAAATTTAAAAATGTGTTTATGAATTTATTTAAAATTAGCAATAAACTCATATGTTAACATAAACAGGAAATTTTTATGAATTATTACCCTATTTTCCCAAACAAAAAACTCTGTGAGAAGACATTCTTTTTACATTCTTTGCAAATCTCTTTACTCCCTGGCTTAATGGACCACAGCTGGCTTCTCATATCTGCTTCCACACTCAATCTATAATGATATTACATGCCACATAGTATCTGGAAAATGCCTTGATACACTTAGGAGAGAGAAAAAGGCGAATAATGTCTGGGTCATGTTACAAAAATAATTTGACCTTACAGAACCCCTGGAAAGGTCTCTAGGACTCCTGGGAGTCCCTGGATCATATTTTGAGAACTGTTGGCCTAAGATAGGGAACACATATAGAGATGGCTTTCATTGAAACAACTGAGAGAATGCTTAATAGCTCTTCAGTGAATACCTCTTTAGGGTTGTAGAGTCACTGTTTTAGTCTGTTTTGTGTTCCCATAACAGAATAATACACACTGGATAATTAATTAAGAACAGAGATTTATTTCTCACAGTTCTGGAGACCGGGAAGTCCAAGGTTGAGGGGCTGGCATCTGGTGAGGGCCTTTGTGTTGTGTTATCCCACAGCGAAAGGCAGAAGAGTAAAACAGTGCACAAGAGAGTGAGAGGAAAATGGACCAAACCCATCCTTTTCATTAGCAACCCACTCTCTGGATAACTAACCCACTCCCAAGATAATGGCATTAACCCATTTATAAGGACAGAGCCCTCTTGACTGAATTACTCTTTAAAGACCCCACCTCCCAACACTGTTGCACTGGTATTATATTTGCAACACATGAACTTTGAGGGACACATTCAAACCACAGAAATCAGTATTTTATGGTGAAACCAGAAATAAACTGTTCGTGTTGATTTCACCTATCTCTCCTTGTGTGCCTTTAGAGTGAATGCCTAGAGCAAGCACTATTTCCTTGAAGAAAAGCAATTGCATTTGGTCACTCAGACCAAAGTTCTAGAAAAACCTGATTTTAAATGAGTACATAAAGTTATGAGAGGATAATGAAGTCTGTAGGAGTAGAAGAGCTGTTTTTGAAGGATTTGAGCTGGTTACTACAGAGTATGCATTTTAATGGGATACTTCCATTAGTTGTGTTTGGGGAGACACAAAAGAAGAAATATAAGGCATAACCCCAACTTTCAGGGAGCTTACATTCTATCTCGGGAAAAAAATTATTAGAAAAAGTCTAAGCTGGCATACCATCACGTGCTACATTGTATGGAAAACTATAATGTGTTAGAATAATTCAGAGAAGAAAGAAAGGAGCTGGAATTATCATAGCAAGTCTTCACAGAAGTTATTTTAGGCTTTTAGAATAACTTTTGAAAACATTCTAGGTGCAGGAATGAGGCAGGAAGGAGAGGAAAGAGCCTGGGCAGGTGTGCAGGAACAGAGGGAGTCCCCAGTACATCTGTCAGCCAGAGAGGATCATTTAAGATCTCCTTCCTCTGCACAACAAAATTGTCTTCAATAATTTTTTTTTTTTTTTTTTTTTTTTTTTTTTTTTTTTTTTTTTTTTTTTTTTTTTGAGATGGAGTCTTGCTTTGTCACCTAGGCTAGAGTGCAGTGGCATGATCTCGGCTCACTGCAATTTCTGCCTCTCAGGTTCAAGCGATTCTCTTTTCTCAGCCTCCCAAGTAGCTGGGACTACAGGTGTCAGCATGCCCAGCTAAGTTTTGTATTTTTAGTAGAGATGGGGTTTTGCCAGGTTGGCCATGCTGGTCTCGAACTCCTGACCTCAGGTGATCTGCCTGCCTTGGCCTCCCAAAGTGCTGGGATTACAGGCGTGAGCCACTGCAGCCAGCCTTCAATAATATTCTTAAAATAATAGTAATAAAAGCCAAAAAATAATGGCAAACATAAAACATAGTCTTTTGTATATAACATTCAAGTCATTAGAAAATTATTACAGTAAACAAAAAAGGTAACAAAGTAAATGGATTTATAATTTTTATATTACATTAAGTATTTCTCTTAAGGGAGAAGGAAGAAATAAAAAAAAACACTTCCAAAGGATTAAATGCCGACAAAGTTTATGAGAAAGATCTGCACACAAAACTGCAATAAGGCAAGCTCTGCCACTTTATCCTCAGAATTGTTGTATTACCATTGTTTATTTTGAACCTACTCTTTATTTTATTTTATTTTATTTTTTTTGAGACGGAGTCTCGCTCTGTCGTCCAGGCTGGAGTGCAGTGGCCCGATCTCAGCTCACTGCAAGCTCCGCCTCCCGGGTTTACGCCATTCTCCTGCCTCAGCCTCCCGAGTAGCTGGGACTACAGGCGCCCGCCACCTCACCCGGCTAGTTTTTTGTATTTTTTTAGTAGAGATGGGGTTTCACTGGGTTAGCCAGGATGGTCTCGATCTCCTGACCTCGTGATCCGCCCGTCTCGGCCTCCCAAAGTGCTAGGATTACAGGCTTGAGCCACCGCGCCCGGTCAAACCTACTCTTTAAACATAGGACTAGGTAGTATTACAGGGCTTAGAGACACAAACTGTGCTGGCAGCAAACTCAAATGATTCCAACCCTTATGAACTGACACTCAGCTGAGTATAGCTGAGGTGCCTGTAGGAAGCCAATGGGTCAACAATCATTATAGCGATTGTTTATAACTTACCACCAAAAGGATTTTCTGGGGAGGAATATTGCATCACTGATGATAATGTAGCAGGACGAGCCACAGACAAAACTCCTCAGACACCAAGTTAAAGAAGGAAGGGTTTATTTGACCAGGGGCATTGGCAAGACTCCTGTCTCAAGAGCTGAGCCCCCTGAGTGAGCAATTCCTGTCCCTTTTAAGGGCTCACAACTCTAAGGGGTGCATGTGAGAGGGTCGTGATTGATTGAGCAAGCGGGGTACGTGACTGGGGCTGCATGCACTGGTAATTAGATCGGAACAAAACAGGATAGGGATTTTGCAGTGCATTTCTATACAATGTCTGTAATCTATAGATAACATAACTGATTAGGTCAGGGGTCGATCTTTAACTACCAGGCCCAGGGTGCGGCGCCGGGCTGTCTGCCTGTGGATTTCATTTCTGCCTTTTAGTTTTTACTTCTTTCTTTGGAGGCAGAAATTGGGCATAAGATGATATGAGGGGTGGTCTCCTCCCTGAATAAAGTTCAAGACATACTACCTCAAAATATGGTGACTTGGAATATTGAATATTTTAAGTTGAAGGAATTTGGAAAACAGCATGTATAGCAAAGATTGTCTGATCTTTCCCTGAAGCAGATCACATGAAAGATGCCCTCCCGATGCCTGGAGGAAAACAACATCTTTCTCTCCAAACACACAAGGATGGCAAGAGGAATGTGAACACACAGACCTTGTTGTTTCTCCCAGTTGACGATCTTCGGCTCACACTTTTTCTGTCCCAATGCATTTCTCCATGACTCTCCACTCTTCACCAAAGCTAGCATAAAAACTCCCAGTGTAACTGCTTCTTCAGGTCTTCATTTCCCTGTGAAGATTCCCATGCCACATAAAACTGGCATTCAACAAATGTCTGTGCTTTTCTCTTGTTATTCTGTCTTTTGTTATAGGGACCCCAGCCAATGAACTTAAGATGGGTAGAAAGAAGAGATGTTTTTCCTCCCCAACGCTGACATCATTTAGAATTGCTGGAACACGGTGATAAGAAAAACAAGACCATCCTGGCCAACATGGTGAAACCCCGTCTCTACTAAAAATACAAAAATTAGTGGGCAGTGGTGGTGGGTGCCTGTAATCCCAGATACTCAGGAGGCTGAGGCAGGAGAATCACTTGAACCCGGGAGGCGCATACTGCAGTGAGCTGAGATCATGCCACTTCACTTTAGCTTAGGCAATAGAGTGAGACTCTGTCTCAAAAAAAAAAAAAA
Source organism: Rhinopithecus bieti (assembly GCF_001698545.2). Taxonomy (NCBI): domain Eukaryota; kingdom Metazoa; phylum Chordata; class Mammalia; order Primates; family Cercopithecidae; genus Rhinopithecus; species Rhinopithecus bieti. Next base: position 1,944,714 of record NW_016807544.1, on the reverse strand, counting down.
AAAGACCAATTTTTAGTTGATTTTAATATTGTTTTAAGACTTTTGCAGACAATGCACCTCTTATTGCCTGTATCGGGGGCCAATGGCATACATGGTCTTAGCTTGGTCCCCACCAAAGACTTGGGAATGGGAGAGAAGACAAGCTTTTGGTATAAATGTGGGGTGCAGGGATAGGGCAGCTTGCTCTAGGCTCAGCAATAGGTCTCTCTCTTTTTTCTCTTCATTTACCCTGTGAATAAGTGGCTCCTCGCATGAGGGAAGGAGCTGGCAGCTATGGCAGGGTGAACAACTGTCCTTGGAATAACTTCACAGTCTCCACCGGGAGGCAGAAGGGATGACACTAAGATCAGGTACAGCCATGTCCATTCTCCCTGGGAGACAGGGAAATGTTGGAAGCCCAGGCTAAGGTATAGATAGCATCATAAAGTAGTGGGCTATGATATCATCCCCACGGTAGCCATTGTTTTGGTGAAGTAGAAAGTATGGGCTGTTTGTTCAGAGAGAGGTAGACAGGGTTGACGTTTGAGAAAAGCAACAAAAGTCTGAAATGGAAAATCTCCAAAAAAAAAAAAGTTAGACAAATAAAAAACAAAAGCATGGGGCAGGGGCTGGGACTTCTCCCAGAGTTCTGACTGATAACTTTCCTTGCCTCCCACTCTAGCTTTACTCTGTTCCCTGCGCTATCACTCTTCGGTCATCATTATCTCTCAGGGAGTAAACAGAGCCTTAGGGATCTCAGGTTAACTCTGTATGTCTAGCTATTCTGAGGGTAGACTGCAGGGACTTTTCCAGCTTGCTAAATATAACTGCTGTTTCTGTCTTCTGTATATAATTAGAGTCACTGATCCCGGCCAACAAAAATATTGAGGAATAAAATTCAAAGTAAAGCTCTAGCAAACCTTTGGTGAGTAACATTTCTGGTCCCTGATTTCCCAGGCTGCTATTTCTCTAACAGAGTGAACTGTATTCCCTTTATAGCTTCCTTATAGCTCTAGAACTTAAAAGTCGCTTTGTCCCAGACCGAATAGCTGAATCAGTGACAAGAGCTACAGGGTTATGAAGGCAGAGAGAAAAAAAAAAGGTGCTTTTCCTAGAGAATGTAGGAAATGTTTCAGTGCCCCCATCCCCATTAAATGAAAGGAAACAAGGCTGTTCACTGAGAGCAGTGCATTTCGCCTTCATATTAAATCTAAATAAAAAGGAAAGAGTTTATCTGGTTGAAATAGAAATATCCTTTCACCAAATGATTTATGCTCTTAAAACTAGCAAAAGACTGTGGGAAGAGTTGGAAGGCAATAAATACCTGTAGCAAATATGCATTGGAGAGACCCAAATGAATTGCTTTGTTATGTATAATGAGCCTTTGTGTTGAGGTATGTAACCCATTTTCTCACTTGTCATGCTTTTCAATTATGTCTCTCCCACTGTATTATCCACAAAGCTGCCAAGGGATGTTCAAATCAAGGGTGGCTACAAAAGTCAAGATTCAAGGAACTGAGATTCAAGGAACTGAAATTTGTCTGAATAATATCTGTAGAAAACTATTTCCAAAGTGAATATCAAAATATGGAGGAATTAATCTAATTTTCCATTCCTGATATTTATGACTATTTATCCCAAATAGTGTAACTTAGAAATTTTAAACATGTTCCATGACTGTGGCTTGAAAGAAGTGAAGTTGGAAGGCCGGGTGCGGTGGCTCACACCTGTAATCCCAGCACTTTGGGAGGCTGAGATGGGTGGATCATCAGGTCAGGAGTTCAAGACCAGCCTGACCCACATGGTGAAACCCTGTCTCTATTAAAAATACACACAAAAAAATAGCCAGGTATGGAGGTGCACGCCTGTAATCCCAGCTACTCAGGAGGCTGAGGCAGGAGAATTGCTTGGACACGGGAGGCAGAGGTTACAGTGAGTTGAGATTGCGCCACTGTACTCCAGCCTGGATGACAGAGCAAGACCCTGTCTCAAAAAAAAAAATAAAAAAAAAAGAACAGAAAAGAAAAAATAAGAAATGAAGTTGGAAAATACTGTATCAAGAGATATGTTTAAAAAATTTTTGAAAACCACTACTATTCACCACCCTTGCCCATACAGTAGTGACCACTTCTGCCTAATTTGTCTTCTAAAAATAGTTGCCAGTTCCAAACAAATATATTCATATCTGTAATAAAAATTATCCTTGTGACAGTTCTTTATCCTCTCCTTTTCTCCTCCTGTATCATCCCTTACTGTTATCTGTCAAAAATGGCAGAAAACACTGTTCTTACTAATATTCAATACATTTCATGATGAAAATGTATCTATTATTGAGCACATTTATTTGTGATGTTAAGATAAATAGAAAGTATGGGGATGTACTTGGACCCTCAGAGTCTTTATAAAGGCTATTTTAAAGTGAAAACATTTGAGCTGCAGAAGACGCAGAAAGAAATCTTATCTGAACTTTCCTTATCTTACTATAGCAGAGCCTCCCAAAAATAGAGCTGCCATTAACTCCCCTCAAAGGCAGTTTCCTCCTAATTTAGCTGCCATGAAGACGTATTTCCTACTCCCATTATCACTGAAAAGCCCAAGAACACCTTCATGCCTTCCCCCTGAATCCCTAATTGCCCCCTTCACCTTTGTTAAGTTGGTATATAAACCCTAATCTCTGGCTAGTCGGTGAGTTACTCATTACTGAGCAGCTCTCCCATGCATGGGTAAATAAATGTTGTCTTTTCTCTTGGTAATATGGCTACTGTCAGTCAATGTGTAGCCCCTCAACTACTGAATCCAAGTTGAAAAAGAACTCTTTCAGCTCCAAAAAGCAAAATGAAGCGTTGAGATAAAATAGGTCACTATTTGATATTCCAGCATTATCTCATTCAAGTTTCCGAGTTCAAAAACTATAAAGTTAGCAAGTTAATATTATTATAATTGTATTAGATATAGTAAATGGCATGGCTGCAGTAAGAGAGACACTCTGGAATGTTTCTAGTGGACTGGAAATTGGCATCATTTCCTGGAAAGCGATTTTTCAGTATATATCAATAATTTGAACAATGTTCATGCCTCTAGGCATAAAATTTACATTGCTAGGCATTAAATAGGTAATTAGAGATGCTCTCAAATATTTATTTAAAGAGCTATCTAGCATACCAATATCTATTATTTGCAAGGACAAAAATTATAAATAACTTAAATGTCCAATAATAAAGAATCACTTTATAAAATGTTAAGGGGTAAAATCAAACTACAAAATTGTGTGATCTAAATTATGTTTGATATATGCTTGGAAAGGCATCTGAAAGGAACTACATCAAAATGCCAATAGATGTTTTCTATAACCTGGAGAATTATGGACAATTTTTGTTCCATCTCAGAATAAGAGAAAAAAAAAAAAAAGGAATTAAAAAAAGAGTGAGAAAGAAAGACCAAGCTGTAGGTAAAAGAACCAAAATGCACCATAATTACCTATGAAACCATTTAGCAACTATTGTCTGGAGAGTTGGATCAGAAGACAGAAAAGGATTTAAAGTATTTTCAGAAATAAAGCACATGATGGAAGGGGTTGTTAATATGCACATGGACTTGTTTATACCTATATTTGACCAACATTATTTGAGTTTCCATTTTTTATACACAAAATGCCAGGTTTTTTCTTTTCCTTCTCTGTCTGCTTGCTCTCATAAAAGGCATAAGTTTTTTTTTTTTTTTTTTTTTTTTTTTTTTGAGAGAGTCTCACTCTGTCACCCAGGCTGGAATGCAGTGGTATGATCTCAGCTCACCGCAGCCTCCAACTCCCTGGTTCAAGCAATTCTCCTGCCTCAGTATCCCGAGTATTGGGATTACAGATGCACACCACCACGCCCAGCTAATTTTTGTATCTGTAGTAGAGACGGGGTTTCACCATGTTGGCCAGGATGGTCTCGATCTCCTGGCGTCGTGATCTGCCTGCCTGGGTGCCTGGCCAAAGGCATAAGTTTAATTGTAGGAATTAGTTACAAGTTATCAGTGAATGGGCTAAATATTTAAATACTAAACCACATTGTTAAATATGTTATAGAAATTTCTGCTGCAAACCACGTAGAAAATGTCTCAGTAAGGAGAGAAAATAACCATCACACACTTTTCAAATGTACCTAGTACTGGAAATAAAAACCCCAAACTCTTCGTATACTGCAAAGGAAGCTTAAATGTTTATTTATCTCTAATTTTAATATACAACTTGAAAAATTCTCTGAGGTACTGCCTGCTCCTATAAATTTATAGAAGCGTAATTGATAACAATAGTAGAGCCAAGAATTAATAATGAGGCTATAAACTTAATTAACAGCAACAGTTACCAAATGAGTGGTACTTCAATAGCTCCAAGAGCCACTTGAAAGCGTTACACTGCGGCTCAGCTTCTGTGCTGTGTGCCCTGAGTAAAATGGCTCTCCATCCAAATGAAAGTCACTGCTGATAGCCAAGAGGCATAATCAGAGCTGCATTTAAACATCAGACTTGCATTTAAACCCCCCCCCACCCCGATTAACTCACAGGTGACTTGCCTACTCACTGGTTTACTATCAATGAGGATGAGAGATCAGGGAGATTAGGATCAAGGCTGGTGCTCTAACCACATAAGTGTGGAGGCAGCAAATCATATTTATTCAAAGGATTCCCTCAAACTGAAAACTCGAGTCCGGTGGAAATGCCATCATTACAGGGTGGGGGTTAGGGGAAGGACACGTGGACTCTTGTACCTCCCTAATGTGATCTGGGTTTTATGTTGAAACACTTCACCATCCATAGTGAGCTTTATGTGTGTGTGTGTCGATTCATGTTAGGACACCCTCAACAGTTACTAGTTCATATATGAAGCACCCTAAGCAGGAAGTACCAAGACAGGGGTGTTAGTAAGCATTTGAAAGATCCCAAATGGTATTTATATTCCCAGAGGTGGCCTTACAAAAGCTTCTAACTCTCCTATCTGAATCTGCAACGGAGTTCATTAATTAGTGTAAAAGGATATTAGAAATTATCTTCAATAGTCAAATGAAAGCTATGAGAGATGTGTGGGTTGGCTAGAAACCTCAAAGTTTCCATGAAAAGGGTGCTGGGCTTAGCCAGCCTAACAAACACTTTCAGAGAAGGGCGGAGGCCCAGAACTTCATTTACACCATTGTCCCACCGCTTCCGAAAAGACTCTGTCCCCAGGAAGCAGCTTCCTGATCCTGCTGTCAGATCACTGTGTCAGGAGAGGTGCTCATTGTGTTACAGGTAGTTAGGCATGAGCGGGGCAGGAGAGGGCTCTTCTCCCCCACCCACTAGGAATGTCAGGTGATGGTCTGACAATGATCACACTGCCTCTCTAAAAATGATAATTCAGCAGCCAGTGCAAGGGTGCCAGGGAGAGACAAGCTCCTGATGATGCACAGCTGTTAACATTAAAGTGTTAATTGAATGCAGGCACCAGGGAGAAGCAACTTCCTGGGCAGGTGAATTGAGAGACAAAATGGCAAAGTATGACCTCCAGGGGCACACCACCAGAAAAGGGAAGAAAGCTGCAGATGGGCATGCATACAACTTCCTAAACACACTGTGTGTACACAATTCCCAAAGGTAAGGAGGGCACTGTGCATGCAGGCAGCTCACCCTGCGGGAGGAATCACGGAAATCCTAGAAAGTCCTAGCATCACCATTAATCGGGGCTCTTGACCTTCAGGTGCTCACTTGGGTCTCTTCCAAGTGAATTTTCCTTTCTTTACTGTTCTAAAGCCTTTTAAAAGACACTTCCACTCCTGCCCTGAAACTTACTTCAGTCTCTTTTTCTTCTTTATGCCCCTCCGTTGAATTCTTTCTTCTGAGGAGGCAAGAACTGAAGTTGCTGCAGATCCACATGGATTTGCTGCCAGTAACTCGGACACCTTCCACTGGTAACAACCGGACTGCCTAAACCACGGATGCCAACAACCGGACTGCCTAAACCACGGATGCAGGACTACTTGAGTTTACAGAACAGGTTGTATGAGTGTTTTGGCATGGTGTATGAATCTCCTTGTTAATAAAAGTTTCTATGTGTTGCAGAATCAGGCTGGAGGTTGGTTTTCATGATCCCAGAGCAGTTTGGAGTGACAGTAGAGAAAGAGAGACTCAGGAACCTCATGGCTGACTTCTCTGATTGGAAGTAACTGAGAGCCACCAGTCAAAACTATGAGATTGACTTAGGTACTTTCCAATAACTCCCTCTATAGGCCCTCCCTGCTGCCACTCCCCTCACCCCAATATATACACACTGAGAAAACAAGATAGAAAAGGGGAAACTATACATAAGTTCTGGTGATCAGGAACTTAAATAGAGCCAAAGTACAAACCCAAAACTCTCAAAGACTGTAACTGTGGCACAGAGCAATGCTTGCGGGGAGGGGAGGATGTAAAGTACACATACCTTCAGTTTGGCCCTGAGATAGTGATACAGACAGGAGACAGGGAAATACCGGGTAGAAGAGGGCAGTTTCCTGGCAAAGGCCCCACCCTCAAGCCTGGAAACCACGGCCCTAAATTAGAACAGTTACCCCTGTTTTCCCACCCAAATGTTACCTTTTTGGTCCACCCAGCCCCCACTCTCCTGTGCCCATATAAACCTCAGACCTTAGCTGGCAGAGAGACAAGCAGCTGAACATCAAAATGAGAAGAAGCAACTGAGTGTCAGAAACTACAAACAAATGTGGCTTAACTTCAGACAAAACAACTTTGGAGAACGCCAAGCTTCAGACAGATCACCTTCTTCCTGCACCATCCCCTTTCCACCTCCTCTCCCAGAGAGCCACTTCCACTGCTTAATAAAATCTCCATATTCACCATCCTTCAAGTCTATGTGACCTGATTCTTCCTGGATACCAGACAGAAACCCAGGTACCCAGAGGGCAAGGTTTAAAGGCCTGTCACCCTGACTCTCCACTGAGCTGGTTAACACTTAGCTATCTGCAGACAGTAACTGCTAATAGCGTTGTTTGTAACACATGCCCTTGACGGCTCCAGAGGTCACAGACAACCCTGGATGCTGCCATTGATCGGTATGGGGTTCATTCCTGCCACACTCGCCCCAGCTACTGTACCTGCTCACCTGCATGCTCCCCCTCAGGCAGGGGGTTTGAGCATGGTGGCAGTCAAATACGTGAGCCACGCCCCTTTTGTGAGTCCTGCAAAGGGGTCAAGGGAACTCTCCTGTCTCAATAGCAAGCAGTCAGACAGCACAGGACTAGGAGTTAGGAAACCTGGGTTCTAGTTTAGCTCCAACAATTAGCAAGTACCTAATGTCTCAGCTTCCATTGTGTGGATTGCCTCTGCCTCTTCATCAGGTAGTTAAAAAGTTCATCTAAGAACAGATGAGGAAGAAAACGTCAGGTGTACTGTAAAACCCAATATGTCATGTGGGTTTTGTGCCAGGGCAATTTATATATTCATCGAATACCTACTATGTGTAGATTCTATGCTAAGGTTACATATTCCAGGAGTTTCAAAAGTAAGCAGAAAGCTTATGCCTACAAAAAGACTTGCATAAGAACGTGCACAGCAATTTTCTTCATAATAGCTACAAACTGGAAACAGCCCAGGTAACCATCAACAAGTAGATTAAAAAATTGTGGTGTATTCACACAATGAAATATGACTCAGCATTAAAATGGGTACAGATTACTGACACATGCAAACAAAAATAGATGAACTTCAAAAATGTGCTGCATGAAAGAAGGCTCATGCAAAGCAGTATGTATTGTATGTACTTATCCCAAATAGTACATACTATATGATTCTAGAACTGGATGCAGTTTTAGGGAAGACTAAAGTAACCCACGCTGAGAAAAAAAATCAGAACATGGGTTCCCTCTGTGTGCAGGTAGGGTGGAAACTGACTGGAAAGAGGCACTAGCATCATCATTCTGGGTGATCTGGGTGATAAGAATGCCGCTGCCCCGTCCGGGAAGCGAGGAGGGCCTCTGCTGGCCGCTGCCAGTCTGGGATGTGAGGAGCGCCTCTGTGCAGCTACTGTCCCGTCTGGGAAGTTAGGAGCACCTCTGCCCGGCATCCCGCGACCATCTGGGATGTGAGGAGCACCTCTGCGAAGCTGCCACCCCATCTGGGATGTGAGGAGCGCCTCTGTCCGGCCCCCCCATCTTGTGGGAAGTGATGAGGGCCTCTGCTCGGCCCCTCCACCATCTGGGAAGTGAGGAGCGCCTCTGCCGGCCGCTGTGCAGTCTGGGAAGTGAGGAGCGCCTCTGCCGGCCGCTGTGCAACCTTCCGAGTGTGAAGTGACAGCCTTGTGTGTGATCTTTCTGCCTTCCCCAAGTTTTCATTTTCGACATTAAAGTTTACTTTTTAATTAAAAGTTTTAAATAGGAGAAAAAAAAAGAATGCCTGTACCTTAGCTTGGGATTGGCATTACACAGGTGTATGCATTTGTCAAAACTCATTGAATGGAAAGTTTAAAATGTGTTTATGTTGCTGTGTGTACATTTTACCTGAAATATATATAAATATTGAACTCTAGCTAATAATATGCATGCTGAACTGTTTAGTGGTGAAGTGTACTGATTTCTGCAATTTAATTTGAAATACACCAAAAATAAGATGAAGAGAGGGATGAATATATGGATGGCCAGTGATGAAGCGAACAAAGCAAAACATGAATTGTAAAAAGTAGGTGATGGGTGCAGAGGACCCACTGAACAATTACTTCAGATTTTCTGTTTGTGTGAAAATGATCCTAAGAGAAAGTTGGGACTATCCCTGACCACCTTCTTCCCTTTCATTTTGCCAAGCAATTTTAAGATATCAAGAAAATGAAAGTGTGTGATGAACACAGCTGCTGTAAGAACACATTTTTCAACGCATCATGAAAACTGCATTGTCTACAAATCTTGCTTGCTTTCTTTAATTATTGAAGAAGGTACAAAAGTCTTTCGTAGTAAGTAGCTCCATTTGATTTGGAACAAGATATTATGTTAATGGCCCTTAAAAAGACGTAAAGAAAGCTATTTCACTTTCTAATACAATAAGTGCAAGATAATTTCTAGAATTTATGTATTTTTATGTCAAAGCCTTATTTGATAAGCAATACTGGACACTTGAGTTAGAATGTTGTGGGTTATTCACTAAACAAAATACACAGAATACATCTATGTCCATCTAAAAGCTGTTAACAACTAGCACGTTGTTGGACTCTATCAGGACCATATAGTCAAGTCCTAGGTTTGGTGTTACAAAAAAGCAACCATTGAGCCACTTATTTTCTCTTAGCTACCAATGCCTAAAATTCAGGTGACTGCTACCAAGTAAATGGTGTTCCCTTTGGCTGAGATATTACAGATGGATATAATTGAAACAAAAATGATAAAGGAAGTAGATTATTCACGATTCGTCCAACTCCAGATATTATCTATAAAGATATTTATATCTTTATATATAAACAGGACAAATTGTTCATCAAAGTTTATTTCAATTATGCCAGAGAAAGGCCTTCCATATCCTTGTGTCCCTGTGTGTCACCAGCTCCAGTCCTCACTGTCCCAGGCTGGTTCTTTAAGACAACATAGGGACACAAGGACCCCCAGAACATGCCCTGAGTTTTCACCTGATTTTCATTTTGGCTGAGATCTTCTCATATTTTTCTCCCTTCCATCACCTCACCAAACTGAAGGTGGGGTGTGGGAGAGACTGGGATTGAGGGCCTGCCTCATCCTTCTTCCATCCACGCATACTCCTACCTGCCCATACCTACCTCAGGTCACTTACGTTGCAGGTGCCGGGAATATGGCAAAGAACTGCTGTTCTCCAGTTTACATTCTAACAGGAGAAACAGACAATAAACAAACAACTAAATACCACGTCAGATGGCAATGGGAGCTAGGAAAAAAAGCCATGCCACCTAATTGACTCAACTGTAAAATGAGGACAATAATATCTTCTCTGAGGTGGGAAATCAGGCTGACAATATGGTGCCTCTCCTCTTTTCTTCCCCTTTCCCACAAATTTGGAAATCAAACAATACAACTTCTCTGGAGAGCGTATAGCCACAAAACAAAAATAACAAACTGAAGTGGTGAGATGCAAAGATACCACAAAGAGAAAACTTGCTCTCAAAGGAAGACGACAACTTACTGAGGGTCCAATAGGAAAATGTCTAAAGAAAGGATGAATCAGCCCAGTGGGCTGATGATCGGTGTTAGAGGCACTGCAAGCAGAGACTGAGTGGCTGGGACTGGTGGTGGCGTCCCTGTTACTGTGAGGCGACCTTACCATCCAGCCCTGCAGTGGACAGGGCGGCACTGGAGCCGAGATGATCACAGTTCTGTAGCCCTGTCAGTAAGATGCCCTATCCTCACTCAGCCTACACTGTTTCATGCTGATAAGCAACCTTCCGGTCTTAATTTATGTTCTCATATAAATTTGCCTTCATATTGAATGCACTGATGAGAGAACATATGTATCTGGTTCACAAGATTGTTTTTTTTTTTCTTCTCACAAAATAAGCAGCGGGCGTCATTTCTGTTTTTATACATTAGTCTCTTATAAGTCAAGATAGTATGTGTCAGTTTCCTAGGTCTCCATTCACCTCTGGTTAAGCAAATCAGAATTTTGACCCTAACACAGTTGAGACCCAGCTCTCAGAAAATGGTTACCCCTCTGAGGTACAGTCACTATGTGGGGTCATGTTGAGGGATAAGCCTGTCTTAACTGCTTGCCTTCCTCAATGAGCAAAATGGAATGATTGGAAAAATCAAAGGCAGTGTATGCAAAGTGCTTATCAGACACAGAACATAGATGCTTAATAAAAGATATAAGCCACACAACACTATAACAATTTGACTCTCCCCACCTCCAGGAAGTGAGCATACTCACAAGCATAGCACAACTATGCCTGTTCATTCTCTTAACCATCCCTAAGCACAGCGGCCACCCCCAAATGATGTGACTGGAATCTCCCTGCAACACAGACACTCAGAAAGAACTCCAAGTATTCAGTCCTTCATCCCATCACCACAAACAGCCAGCGTCCTAAAACCATGGCTTGCTCTCCAAAGAGTCCATCTGCCATGATGTCCACATCATGGGCAGAGAGGTTCATGCGACTGCCCCACCTGCTGAATACAGCCTCTAGTGTCTGGTCTGGCCCAGTGAGCCTGCAACCCTCTCTCTTCCAGCTAATTGTGAAACCATGGCAGGAGACATCATGCTGTTCCTCTGCTCACTATGAACGTTTATATAGAACCAGCCCTGCCTGCCAAACACACACTAAAAAACAGCTACCTGAAAATGGTGTCCTAAGCATTGCACTACTAGCAAGTATACAAAGAATCAAACCAGAACCTTTGATGTGGGTTTAAATTTAAGTGACATTTCATATGCAGAGGCTGTGGAAGGTGCTGATCTCCACTTATTTTTAATACGGTTTCCACATTGATAAACCATTTATAAGTCCCACAAGGTTTGCATTCCATGAACAATTTACCCACCCATGCCATGCCTGCACTCTGTCCCAACGGAGGTAAGTACCAGGTAGTATTTGACAAGGACTCACAGATGCTCCAGGCCAAGTGGAAAATAAAGGTCATCGAGTCCAGCCCCCAAGAAATACCCAAGCCTCCATCCTGCACACTCCTTCTAAGTGGCTGTCCACTTCATTGCTTAGACATCTCCAATGATAGGGAACTCACTTCTCTACAAATAAAAGGCCAAGGAGGCTGGCATTGGAATCAGAGCACTTTGGGCCCTGAAGTGGGACAGGATGAAGGACCTGACTAGGATGAACAAGGACCTTATGGGGCCTGCTCCCTCTCTGCCAGTCACACCTGGTTTGCATTCAGGTCTACAAGCCATTCCAGGCTACAGCTCATTCAGGAGTTAAGCATCCTGAGAGCTCTGTAGGTGGGTAGCGCCTGGTCATTCCTCACCTCCCCTCAGACAATGCTCCCTTACGTCTCCTGTGGCCACCCATGCTCTGCTTGGTGCCCCAGGAAGTGTACAGGCTGCACACACGCCAGCCTCAGGCTTGCCAGGTCCTCCCAAGGCAGTCGATCCCACGTTCTGGCATCCTCAGCTCCCATCCCAGCACCTCTTGCCTCTGGTCCTCTCATTACTTCATTCCCATTGATTCTACCCTCCTTTCCTGACTTCCCTTCGGACACTCCCCACAGTGCCTGTTGAAACCCCTAGCCCGTGGTCAATAAGGTCCCCCGCATTCTTACCCCTTTCACAGGAGAGTCCCATCACCTCCCAGCCTCAAGCCAGACCCGCCTCTCGCTTGAGGACACCACTTCCATGTAGAACTTCCAGGCAGTGGCTGCTCATGCCACCCCATGCCAGGTGACATAAGGATGGAGGCAAGAGAGTGTTCTCTTCATTCTTACATGAACTATTTCCTGACAGCAGTCTTCCTATCTATTTAAATAAAGACCTAGGGTGGGAAGGAAGAGACTGACTCACGTGGATATTAGGAAGAGAATGTTCCAGTAAAGAAAGCACTGCATGCAAAGACCCTGAGGCAGGAGCCTCAAGCACCTGCCTGCATGCAGCTAATGCTCCTCTTTCTACCCCTTTGCTGCTTTCCTCCACCATCCTCTCTCTCGGAGGACGGGTCAGAGTTCTTCTCCCCACGCCTACCCATCCTGTCTCCATCTTGAAGAAGTTCCATGTCAACACAGCAGAACCCTCCAGACATGCCGCTCTAGGGTCCTGGGCCATCTTGGTCTTTGCTGGCAGATTGCTTCAGTCATGCATCCCCGTGGCCATGTCCTGGCCATGCTAATACCTAGCATGGCTTTCAGACCACAAATTCTTCTTGCCTGGATTACTGTAACAGTTTCCCACTGGTCTCCTTCTTCTGCCCTTGTCCTCCCAGTATCCCTTCCTCACACAGCCTCCAAAGTGGCCCTTAGAGAAGAATCTTGCCACTTCTGTGTTCAAAACTCTCCATTGTCTTGCCACTTAACTCAGCACCAACTCCAGAGAACTTATAATGACCCAGCACACCCAACATGGCCCCTTGCCACCTATCCCGGTTCATCCCCCACCCCTCTCCTCCTCACTTACAGGGAGAAGCAGGCTCCAGCCCCTGAGCACCTTTGCACACACCATGTTCTTTCCCTCGAACACGCTCTTCCCCATATATTCACAGCCCACGCTCTCCCTTCATGCCTTCAGGATCCTGTTTAAATGTCACTTTATCAGAAAGGGTTTCTCTTATAAGTCTAGCATCCTACCCCAGCCCTGTCTGGCCCCATCACTCTCTATTGACTAACTTGGCTTTACTATTCTTCATAACATGCTTACCACTGGACCTGTGGCTAGTTTTGCCTGCTGAAGTTGTCTGCTTATTAGCAGATACCTCCTCCCATCAACAGAATGTAAGCCCCACGAGGGCAGAGACTTTGTCTGTTCTGTTTACCACTGTATCTCTAGCACCTAAAACAGTTCCTGGCTCATAACCAATGCTTATTAAATAACTGGTGGTTGAGTAAATAAACTCCAAAATACCACACTGAGCTCATCCTCTTATTCCCACTAAATCCACTCTTTGACTTTACGTAAAGTGTCAGTTCCTTGACAGTTAAATGAAATCATAACAATGATAATAATCTAATGTGGTACTTAGTTCAGTGCCCAACGTAAGTATTATTCATGCATTATTCATTTTAACTGGTGGGGTTGGTACTCTTGTCACCACTTTATACTTGGGGAACTAACTTCTCGGTCCAGCCACAACCCTGAGGGACTTCGTCCGCCATTCTCTCAATAGCAACATCAAGATCTCCCCTTGGGACTCCAGTGTCCCCATCCTGAAGATTCCAACAATCATCAATCAGTTTAACAATTCATTCTCTCAGCTTCTATTTGCTAGGGATTTCTCTCTGTGGAACTGAAGAGGAAAAATAGGTCATCCAATGTTATGCAGACTGGCTCTTAGAGTTTAGACCTCTGTGATACTCGGCTGTATTAACTTGGCAAGGCTACGGTACCCAGTTATCCCATCAAACACTAATTTAGGTGTTGATGCGGAAATATTTGGTTGATGTGGTTAGCAGCTACAATAAGCTGACTGTCAGTAAGGAGAGAACTCCTGATCATGCAGGTGAACCTCATCTCTTCAGCTGGAAGGCCTTTAAAGCAAAACTGAGGTTTCCCTGAGGAAGAAGAAATCCTGCCTTGAGACTGCAGCATCAGCTCCTGTCTGAAAGTTTCCAGCCTGCAGGCCTGTCCTGGAGATTTCAGACGTGCAACCCCCGCAGTTGCATAAGCCAATTCCTTGAAATAAATTTCTGTGTGTGTGTACATATGCATACATCCATCCTACTGGGTCTCTGGAGAATCCTGAGTGCTACAGTTTCCCATCTTAGTTGGATCCTCAATATCTCTTAGCAGTCCTCTACATTGTCTTTGGGAGCTCTCATTCTTCAAACCCTCAACTAGCTTTTTAAGCTCCCCCACCCTGCCCTCCTGTCTTTTCACAAGTGCCTTTGTTTTCAATTTCACAAAGACAATTAAGGCCATTAGTTCTGAACACCTTTAAATTCCAACCTCACACATATGAACATCTTGGTGCTTATAGCCATCCTTGCCTTCTTCTGTCAACACTGACCATAACTCCCAAGGGACAACCATAGGTGCCATGTGACATTCCTCCTCTCTCCTCACCACAGGAGAAGTTGTCAGATCCAAGCAGAACTAAAATGGACATTAGTTGTTCTGCCCAGCCCAGCCTGTCAATATCTCTCCCTTTGAAAAACTCTTCCCTTTCCATCTGGTTCTACTAAGCCAGACAACTTGATACCCCAATTCCAAGTCTATCAGATGATAAAGAGCTCAGACTGTGTCTTTGGTTGATTCATCCAAAATATACTACATCCCCCCACACAAGTGATTGGCCTATGGGATTGGCACAGGATATAAATGAGGCCAAACAGAGCCCTTTTCCAGTAGGGTCTTGCACTGATGGTGGAGAAGCGAGTCTTATTCCTCATGTGCCACTCTGAGCTATAAGGATGTATCTCCAGACCTGCCAATGGCCATATAAACCACACCAGGAAGAGTATGAGGTCAACAAATCAGCAAAAGTGCAAGGGAGAGAGAATCTTGATCATACCATTTGAGTCCCAGAATCTCTGAAGGGAGCTTTATCCCTGGACTTCCCAGCTCAGTAAGCCAGTACATTTATGTTTCTTAAGTTAATTTGATCTGTGCATCTGTCACTAGCATACCAACGTCCTAACTATTATAGAAACAAATTTCCCAGAAATGTGGGACAAAGGCCCTAAATGACTCTTTCAGTTATCTGGGGAGAGCTGTGGCCAGAATCAACCCGCAACCTGCTATATATTTAACAATATGGTAAAGAGCACTGCTGAAGCTGGGGTCCCTACAAGTGAACATGGAGGGTACATGTAGGGGTTACCAGCCCACAATGGGACGCCCTAGCTTTAGAGGGTCAGGATGGACACCAGGCATCCAGTGACCACCAGAGACGTGATTTTCCCCACAAGGGTCAAGATCTGCTTAATCAGGGGAGCATGGGGACAGGGCCTGGTAATGGTGAGCCATTAGGTATGTGTGTGGGAGGGTGGTAGGGGCCACGGGGTGAGGGGAAGGGCAGGAGGTCAGAGAAATGACTAGTTAGAAATCAGCATGAAAGTATACTGATATTTTAACTTAAAATTGCTCATAAATCATACAATTTTTAGAAGGGTTTATTTTATTATAGATTTGCAAGACGTTGCCATTGGGGTACAGTGGAATCTCTTTGTGTTATTTTCCACAAATGAATCTACAATGATTTCACAAGGAAGGGAAGACAGAAATAAGGAGTTTCATTCTTGTTGCCCAGGCTAGAGTACAGTGGCACGATCTCGGCTCACTGCAACCTCTGCTTCCCAGGTTCAAGCGATTCTCCTACCTCAGCCTCCTGAGTAGCTGGGATTACAGATGCCCGCCGCCATGCCTGGCTAATTTTTTATATTTTTAGTAGAGATGGAGTTTTACCATCTTTGCTAGCTGGCCAGGCTGGTCTTGAACTCCTGACCTCAGGTGATCTGCCTGCCTTGGCCTCACAAAGTGCAGGGATTACAGGCATGAGCCACCGTGCCCAGCTCCTAACTAGAATCTTCAAAGTGTTTCTTGTCTTTCTACTCTCCCCACACTACCTCTTTGCTCAGTCCCTAACCAGGCTGCTCAGTCCCACACTACTATTGCTACATTCAATGTTCGATTCAAGTTCATCTTCTATCACTCAGATGGTTGCAGCGGCTTCCTAGTTGATCTCCCTGCCTCTGATCCACCTTGCTCTATTTCTACTGAACCACCAGAATTATATTTCTCAAATACAAATCCAATGACATTCCTTGATTAAAACCCTCCAGTGGGTCCCTACCTCCAGTAGGTCCCTACTAACAAGATGATGAACATATTTGTTAACATGGTAACCTACTTCTGCATTTTTATATTTATTTATTTTTTTTATTATTTTTTGAGACAGAGTCTCGCTGTGTTGCCCAGGCTGGAGTGCAGTGGTGCAATCTCAGCTCACTACAATCTCCACCTCCTGGGTTTGAGCAATTCTCCTGCCTTGGCCTCCCAAGTAGCTGGGACTACAGGCGCCTGCCACCATGCATGGCTAATTTTTTTGTATTTTTAGTGGATACAGGGTTTCACCATGTTGGCTAGGCTGAGCTCGAACTCCTGGCCTCAAGTGATCTACTCACCTCAGCCTCCCAAAGTGCTGCGATTATGGCGTGAGCCACCGTGCCTGGCCCATTTTTGTATTTTTGTATTCATTCTTCTAGTTACCTGAGGTGCTGGTTCCTCCTGGTTCCCCTTGGGGAATCCTACTTATTCATCAAGATTCAGTTTAAATGTTCTTCCACTGTTAAGATCTCCTGGTACCCTCATACTGAACAGGCTCTCCAATCCCAGGACACTCATGTGTTTGTAATTATAATTACTGACACATAAATTGCTCTTCCCCCACCCCAGTCAAGTGACTGGCTTGCTCTGGAACCCCCAAACATAACCAAGCCACAGCTAACAGAAGTTTCTCTTTTCTCCCAGAGGTCCCTCTGTACAGACACATCCAGTTAGATGCCACAGTTTAGCTAAACAGAAGAAATCACATTCTTTATCTCATATACTTTAATATGACATCTAGATTCTAAAACTTTAACATCTGATAAAATATGCTAAACAAGGACATACCAATTAAAATCCTCCCTTCTTTAAAAATACTGTATTTGAAGGCCAAATTACAACTTATGATTTTGCTTGTGCTTATGAACAATTTGTAGAATGACTGGCATTGGGAAGGGTCCTCAAAACCTTAAAATCATTATTACCCAAAACACTAGGGGTTTGGTGAAGACCTTTATTCAATTTTTTCATCATTTTAATACTGCAGTCTTAATTTAGATGTCTCCAGATTAAGAAAATGTTCCAAGCCCAGAGAAGTGGTGCTTGCCTGTAGTCCCAGCTACTCAGGAGGTTGAGGGGAAAGGATTGCTGGAGCCCAGTAGTTCAAGTCCAGCCTGGGCAACACAGTGAGATCTTGTGTCTAAAACAAATTTTAAAAAACTGCACAATATGCAATATTAAAATGAAAAGAAGGAATGAAGGTCCTCACTAAACTCCCTATTATCAAAATAAAGTGAAAAGTTTCACTATATGTAACTATGTCAAATTGATTGAACACAGGCATTCCTATATTAAGACACATACAACATCTTCATATTTTATTTAAATCACTTTACATACACCTGCAAGAATCAAGTTCTTTGAAAGAAATTTTGCATATCTAGTGGGGAGAAGTACATGGATGTTGTGTATATATCTGGTTGGTCTGATTTGGTTGGTGTCCTTAACAGCATGCATGGGCACAGTGGCTCACGCCTATAATTCCTGCACTTTGGGAGGTCAAGGTGGGCGGATTACTTGAAGCCAGGAGCTCAAGACCAGCCTGGCCAACATGGCAAAACACCATCTCTACTAAAAATACAAAAAAAATTAGCCAGGCATGGTGGAATGCACCTGGAGTCTGAGGCAGGAGAATCGCTTGAACCCAGGAGGTGGAGGTTGCAGTGAGCCAAGATTGCGCCACTGCACTCAAGCCTGGGTGACAGAGTATGATTCTGTCTCAATCAATCAATCAAATCAATCAATAAGTAAAGTGTATAAGAATCACCTGGGGATCTTGTTAAAATGAAGATTCTGATCCAGGATGTGTGGGCTGGGATTCATGGTTCTATTTATCTGACAAGTTCCCAGTTGATATTGATGTCAGCGGTCCGTGGACCACACTTTGAGTAGTAGATGCTACACAGCGTATGCATGATATAAAATTGGCAGCTCTGGGCCCCCCCAAACATATCAAGCCATAGCTAATAGAAAAGATTTTCTTTTCTCCCAGAGATCCATCCTTAGAGACACATCCAGTTATGTGCCACAGTTTAGCTAGACAGAAGAAATCATATTCTTCATCTCATATACTTTGATATGACATCTAGATTTTAAAATTTTAATGTCTGAGAAAATATGCTAAGCAAGAACATACCAATTAAAATGCTCCCTTCTTTAAAATACTGCTTTTGAAGGCCAAATTATAACTTGCTTTAGGAACTGTTGAATGTCTAATTAAAATGATTTCAGTGGTATTTTCAGTTTTGCCTTTGAAATTTCAGACTGAGGTTGATTACTTTCAAAGGAGGGGTGGACATGGGCTATAGATTTGGATTTTATTTATTCTTAGTTTTCCAGAACAAAATGAAAAGTGAAAATTACATCTAAACACCCTTAAACTCTGAGGAATTTCCTTTTAAGCAAGAAAACTGGATACTACAAAGCACCTGTTTCTTCAGAGACTCCAAAATTAACCATAACAGCAGCAAAAATCCCAAATGTTAATGGTGATAAGCACAGAAAGATGTTAGAAAAATCTCATTTATGGAATGAGCCTAAGCATCCATTAATTGACACTTAAATAAAGTATACATAAATAATACAGAATATTAGCAGCCAGTGAACATGATAAATGGAACTTATTGAAATAGATATTAAAATATAAGTGAAGGAGTCAGATTTGATTACACTTAGTATGATCCTATTTTTGCGAAAAGCATAGAATTTTTGCTAGAGGAACACATGCTATATTATTAACATTAGGTGTCTTTGGTGGTAGCATTATAGGAAGTTTGATTTTTCTTTTTTCCAAAGCGAATGCTTTTTGGCTGGGCGTGGTGGCTCATGCCTGTAATCCTAACACTTTGGGAGTTCGAGGCAGGCAGATTACTTGAGCCCAGGAGCTCAAGACCAGCCTGGGCAACATGATGAAAACCCATTTCTACAAAAATTATACCAAAAAAATTAGCCAGGCATGGCATGCCTGCAGCCCCAGCTACCCAGGAGGCTGAGGTGGGAGGATCACCTGAGCCCAGGGAGGTTGAGTCTGCAGAGATCTGTGAGTGCATCACTGCACTCGCCTGGGCGACAGCATGAGGCCCCTTCTCAAAAAATAAAATAAAATAAAATAAAAATAAACACAGGCAATGTTTTTAAAAAAATCTAATTTATAATGGGCCCAAACCAAGCCAAGGGCCACTTCACATATCGCAAGACTAACTCTGAGGTTGCAAAACCCGTATGCCCGAGAAGACCAGCTTCATTTGCAGTGATAAAACATAAAGGCTAAGCCTGACCCAGGAGCCTAATGTCATGAGTAAGACATAATCCTATTAAATTCATCACACGCACCTTCAGTTACAGCTCTTTTGCTAAATATGGCACCAGGCCTTGATGAGTGAACGGGGGCATCTAGGCTTGCCACTCAAGATGGTAAACCTCTAATATTCTTGTAGGAAAACAAATATTTTTGTGGCATTTCTGACAGATTTAAAGGTGTGAGTTGAGGCTTCAAGGACTGCTGAATTCCTCAGTTTTGCTTTCATCCATTTTTCCCACACATACCATGCCCTTTCCCTTCCTTCTATGGCTGAGTCATAGGTGGAGCCACTTGACTTTGTGAAGCAGCAGACCATGTGGTTTAGGCTCAGGTCAGAGGCTCTTGATGTAGAGTCCAGAGAGAGCACAGATCTATAAATCCCCAGATATTAAATGTAATGCTTTATATACTGATGCACATGCATTTGTGGGAATCAAGTTCCATGCCTTTCATCAGATTCACAAAGTGTACACTGTCCTAAAAAAATAACAAGTTATTGGCACACAACTTTTCAGGCTTAAGAGACATAAATTTGAGCATATCCATGATTCTTGTATATATAAGCACTAAAATTATTTTATGCACCAAACTCAAATATAAATAACTAAATAAGACCACGCAGAGCAAGAAAAAAACCTGAAAGCCTCTGAAGTACAATCCCGCCCCCCCATACACACACACCCAAACCATTTCTTTTTCTTATCTTTTTTGAGATAGGGTCTGGCTGTGTCACCCAGGCTGGAGTACAGTGGCACAGTCTTGGCCCACTAGAACCTCTCTCTCCAGGGCTCAAGCCATCCTCCCACCTCAACCTCTTGAGTAGCTGAGACTAGGTGCATGCCACCACACCTGGCTAATTTTTGCACTTTTTTGTAGAGATGGGGTTTTACCGTGTTGCCCAGGCTCTGGTTTTGAACTCCTGAGCTCAAGCGGTCTGCCCAACTTGGCCTCCCAATGTGCTGGGATTACAGGAGTGAGCCACTTTGCCAAGCCCCATTTCTTATTGCATGTTGCAAATTTGAAATTTTCTTCCTCTTAAATATTGTATTTCAGCTGTTGAGGGCAAAAATCCCAATAATAAATACAACTTGAATGTTTTCTCAATACTTTACTACAAAATGTTTTGATGTCTTTGCTATACCTAATTTGTTTCTGCGTCTCTTCTCTCAGGTGTCTCCTGTGGTGGTTCTCAATTTTAGCAAGCCTAGGCGTAATCTGGGTGCTCACTAACCACACAGATTCCTGGGCCCTAGCCCCAGAGGTCTGGAGTGTAGCCCAAGAGCTTACCTTTTTAATAACCTTCTCAGATGATTCTGATTCAGGTGCTTTTCTCCCCATTTGCAGAGTAACACTGACCTAATGGAACCTTTCTTTCCATGCAAAAACCCTCTTCTGGATCATCTGAAGCAATCCCACTGCATCTCTGGGTAAACCACTTCTCTTCCTGACTATGGAATAAGACTCATCTGACCTTCTAAGTGGCCCTTGTCTATTACTAGACTAGGTGGCATCACCTTGCTTTAACCATTCCAGGCAAACTTTCCAGATTTATCTACATGAATAGTTTCTAAATGGGTTATACCCTTTCCATCCACAACCAATAAGTGTTCTAAGCATAAACACAAATTATCACACAAATTAGAAGTTGAACACCAACAGATATCTTCACAACCTCATCACTGGCAGGGACTAATGACTATAATGAATGGAAATTTTAATACACCCTATTAGAGGTGACAATCAGAGGTGTGATCAAGACCCAACTAAGGAATCTGCTAATTGAACCTCAATCCTACATTGCCATTTGGTTTTAAACCACTACAAGAATCTCTTTTAGAGAGTGAGTTAACCTGCAAGATAACCTTAAGGCCAGGTTTGTGAGGCTGTTCCATTGCTGCCTTCCATAATAAAACTGGGAAGAAAATCTTAGAGTTTTCTTTTTTTAGGGCTGATAGACTGATCGTTTGTTTTCCACACTAATTGTGAAGTCTAACGAGAAAATTTCATCAACAAATTTGAACTCTTGAAAGTCTTTACAGAATTCTAAGGAGTTTTAATTAGCATGCAGTTAAAACTCATTAATTTGGCTTCCACAAACACAAAATTTGTTATTATTTGCTCACAATCAAGTTGGAGTTCGTGATATGAAGAAAGGCCTTTTAAGGTAATTAATGAGATAAACAAAACTGCCCAGGAAATATTTAACCGCTGTGAGAAGAGTACAGTTTTGGAGGTGAAAAACTTGAAGGCCATTCAATTGAAGTGATTTGCTCATGGATGCATCCATAGTAAAGAAAATTAGCATTAGCACCGTAACTTCTGCCTTCCCATCCAGAACTCTCTTTATCCTATTGATTATTACTGGTAACATCTCCATTAGTCAGATGTATATCTTATTGTATTCAATAAATATTGGCAAGTTAACTACCCCAGATGTTTTGCATGACACTTGGTAGCCTATGGGTTACAGAATCAATGACTTTTTGTTTTGCAAGCTCACCCTACATTTCTGCAATTGGTATCATTCTAGTTACATCTGTCACAGCACCCTTAAATGGAATCAAAGTGATAACTATCTATAGTGGTGAAGGTTCTCGGATCATGTTGACTCCAGGAGGATGGGAACTGGCTCTGTCCCACCCTGCACGGCATCTTTGGTACACTTGGAGACCGGGCACATGTTACTGCTGAAATCTTACACGAAGAAAAATAACACTCATGACATCTACAATGGTTTCAAGGGTTCAAGGAAATGCTAAAAGGTACAGCAAAGGGAGTTTCCCAGGCAGTGAGTGGGCAGGATGCCCTTACTTGGAGAATTCCCTGTTGTGGGATCTGGCCCTGAACATCCTTACAGACTCAAGACCTGGCTTATCATCACAGGCACGGCAGATCTCTTGGAGGTGAGAGTGTACTTATGTTAACTAAACTGAGACAGAGATGCTGATTCATGAAATCTTCTATGTAAGTGTATTAACTAAACTGGCAATCAGATCACAATGCTAATATTAGTGGATTAGTTCCTATCCCTCTTATAAATTACATGAGAAGTCAAATCCAACAAGCAGACTGTTCAGTGACCATGAAAGTGGAATAAGAGTAATAAATTTTAATGACATTCACAATAGGGATGAAATGGACATGTTACTCACCTATTTCACATCCAATTGTCTCCTTTTTCCTTCTTTGCACTTCTCCCCATGGAGTTGCAAACAAGTGGGTTTAATGGGATTGACCCCAGCTCCCAGGGAGGGCCCTATTGGCCTAAGCCAACTAGCAAACAGTGACTCTCCAGCCAAACTAATTGAATCAAGTGTTGGTATGGGATCTAAATTAGTAAAATCAGTGAAGCTCAAGAATTTTCACTTTTTCAAGGGGAAAATAGATGCTTTCTATGTCTTTGCTACATTTTTGCATCATCACTGCTAATGATTGTGTTTGACTGAATATATCAATTACGTTTGTTTCCCCTCCATTAATTACAAAAACAAAACAAAAAAAGAGTAAAAGTGATTGTCGTCACTTGTTAAGGAGCTTACAAATGTCAGATTGGAAGTCCTAGCAATTCTCCTGGCCTTTCCCTCATGAGTACAAGATGACCTCTATAGTTCCAGAGATTATGACCAAGCCCATGCAGTAAGGAGGAATGTACAAGAAGGAAGAGCAGTTCTTAGAATACCAAAACTTTTTTAGGAATAATCAGTACAACTAAACTGAAGTCTCATTGACTAGGTCCTATGGCCACCCCTAGATATTAGGAAGTTTGGGAAATATAGTATTCTAGTACAGTCATTGCAAAAACAGATGTTCTTTTTAGTTAGGAAGAAAATTAGGATGGGTAATGGATAACTTTATGCAAATTTTGTAGACATAAATTGCAAAATCTTGTGATTTTTTGGTATGTAAAAAATTGTAACAGCAGTGGCAGTAGTAGAAGAAATATATTTCTCCCAAGGTATGACTTTATGATTAAATCTCTGAGACACACTGGGATCTGACTTCAAATAGATAAGTAAAGGTAGTAAGATAGGAGTAAGTGCTGAGGAACTGGAATCCTCTTAGAAGCTAGGCAAGGTCTTTGTGAGGTCTTCAGACAGGTTTGTGTTCTTCAGAGGATAAGGGTTGCTCCTGCTGATAAGGAGGATTTAGCGAGGTTGGGAGTGTGGGTCATCTGAATCCTCCCAAATGTCTCTACTCCAATTCTCAGGGTCCCATTCTTTTCTTCCCAATGTCCTAAATTTCACTTAAGAAACACAGCCAGTCTTTAAATTTAGCCTATAATTCAATAAGTCACAGAATCAGAGCATATGTTTGATGTTTAACTTCATCAACCCTGTTGCTATAAGAGACTATAATATTTTAGGCCAGTCAAAAATTCTCTTGTTTTCTGAGACTACATTGAGGCAATAATTTAAAACCTTGCGCCTGTTTTATTTTTCTTTAAGATTTTTAGCACAATTCCATGTAGCCAGTACAGCCACATTTCTTAAAATATTATAGGGAAGCAGCCACTTGAGTTTCCAAAATGCTGCCTTCAGTAGGCATTTCACTCCCATTAACCATAGCCAATATTTAAGGAAATGTTTCACTTCCACATGCCTTCAAACTCAACTATGTTAAATAGCTAATCCCAGGTTCCCATTTACTTGACTGTCCATTAGGTACAAATATTTCCAGCACCAGTTACTACCCTTAGTTGCAAAATCATAATCTACTTTATCTGGGCTAAGTAGAAAAGGATCAATAAAGGATATAAGTAGTTCACAGAATCTCTGGGAGGCCCTGGAAACCAGGCATGGATAATGCAGATCTAGGAACAACTCAGATGGGGAAAAAAAAAAATTCATGTGGAACGTTTTTCAATTTGTTTTTGTCATCTCTGACTTCTTTTAGCAGTGTTTTGTAATTCTCATTGTAAAGGTCTTTCACCTCCTTGGTTAGCTGTATTCCTGTTTTATTCTTTTTGTAGTGATTATGAATGGGATTGCATTCTTGATTTTGCTCTTAGCTTGAATGTTATCGTTATATAGGAATGTTACTGATTTTTGTTCACTGATTTTGTGTCCTGAAACTTTGCTGAAGTTGTGTATCAGATCAGGGAGCTTTTGGGCAGAGACAACGGGATTTTCTAGGTAGAGGATCATACTGTCTGCAAACAGGGAGAGTTTGATTTCCTCTCTTCCTATTTGGAACAACTGAGGACTGTTCGTCTGGAAGAAAAAAACGAACATAGACCCCTGCCTAACACCAGATACAAAAAGATTCTGGATAGAGTCAAGATTTAAATGTAAAATATGTAACAATAAAAATATTGGGATAATAATTTAAAACTTGATGTAGTCTTGGAGATACAATAAGACAGGAGACCTTAAATCACAAAAGGAAGGCAGATATATTTGAGTATTAAAACATATAGCAAAGATACCCAAAACAAAAATAAGACAAGCAATAGAATAAAAAAGTATTTACATAACAAATAACAAAGGATTGATATCCCTAATATACAGTTTCTAAGAACTGATGAGAAAAAAATTAAGTCGCTTGGTTGCAAAAAGGGCAAAGTATATGAACAGGTAAGTGATCAATAATAGAATTTAAATGTGCAATAAATTAAGAAAATAGGCTTAACCTCACCAGTTAGTTGGCAACAAGGAAAGAGTTTTCCCCTAAAATTTCACAAATATTAAAAAAAGAGAAACAGTGAAGATGAAGAATAATCAATGTGACAAACACATTGCTAGTGGGAATATACAGTCAATCCTTACTATTTGTGGATTCTGTATTCGCAAATTTGCCTACACTCTCAAATGTATGTGTAACCCCAAAGCCAGTACTTGTGGCACTCTGGAGATCATTTGTGGTCATTCATGGTCACATTCAGTGTGGTCACCCAGCATACATGTTCCCAGTCCAGGTAGAACAAGGTGACATTCTCCTTCCTTGTTTCACCCTCATAATGTAAACTAGTATCCTTTTGGTGGTGAATTTAATGCCACATTTTCTGCACAGGGCTGAATGTTTATCTAACACGTGGACTTTCCCCATAATGCACTTTACAGACTTTAATAAAGGCACTTTAGTCTGTAAAGTGCCTTACAGAGAAAGTCCACGTGTTAGATAAGCATTATGCAGGCATGAGACATATTGCTGGCCATGAGTTCAATGCTAGGTTATCAATAATATATAATAAATAAGCTGGCTGGGCACAGTGGCTCATGCCTGTAATCCCAGCACTTTGGGAGGCTGAGGTGGGTGGATCATGAGGTCAAGAGATCAAGATCATCCTGGACAACATGGTGAAACACCATCTCTACTAAAAATACAAAAATGAGCTGGGCATGGTGGTGGGCACCTGTAGTCCCAGCTACTTAGGAGGCTGAGACAGAAGAATCACTTGAATCTGGGAGGTGGGGGCTGCAGTGAGCTGAGATTGTGCCACTGCACTACAGCCTGGTGACAGAGAGAGACTCCATCTCAAAACAAACAAACAAACAAACAAACAAACAAACAAATAAGCTGTATTTAAACAGAAACACATATAAAACAAGGTTATGTACTGATGGGTTGACAAAAGCATGACCAGGAGCTTGCAGAAGCCTAACTCTGTATTTCCTCCAGAGTTAATCATTAATATTAATATATCGATACAACATATTAATACATTAATACAGTGAGTCAGTGTCTGCTATTTCAGTGCTCAAGGTGATTTTAGAGGATATAACTAAGTGGAATCATGATAATCGACTGTAATTTACCTCAAGCTTTTAGGAAAGTCATATTATAATACTAATATAATCTAAAATGAACATAGCCTTTGACTCAGAAATGCCATTTCTGTTCACCTATCATCCCCCAAATAAAGGCATTTGTAATGGCAATGAAATAAAACTCATGCAGCGACAATAGAAAACAACCTGAATGTTCACCTATGGGACATGCTTGAATATCTTAATAATCTATACCATAGAAAACTATAGAATTTAAAAGAATGTCATCCTTCAAAGTTTTGTTCAACTTTTCCTTATGATACTGGACTACTGTGCCAGTATTTAGCCCTAAATGGAATTTAGCATCCATTTTAAGCTGCATTTTCAAGCAACCTGACACACATATGTATGTGTTTGTATGTATATGTGTAAATGTGTGTGAATACGTATATAGATGTACATACTTTAAAAAAAAAAAAACCTGGAGTGTTTGGCATTATGACTTGAGAAAAGTAAATCTCAAAATATTATTTATAATATGACCTAGTTTATAAAAACAAACAAGAGAAGCAAAAAATAAAACCTCTTAAAAATGGATATATGTTTGTAAGTGTGAAAAATGGGACGGAAGGATGCTCATGCTCACCAGTATTGTTATTAGTAACAATTGCTGCTAGGATTGTTACCACAGGGTAAGAGAGAAAGAGGGATCAACTGAGATTTACTTTTCCTTTCCTCATATTTGCATTCCTGGTTACGATGAGCCCATATTGTGTTAATTTTTTTTAAAATTAGAGAAAAACTTTCAAAAAGAAAATTCAGTTGAATATAAACAAAATGCAGATTCTTTGAGCCCGTTCCAAATATTTTTGGTGTCTATGCAGTAAAGCCCTAGGAGGTGCATTTTTACAGGGACCTCAGGAGATGCTTACGCTAGAGGTCTTCTTACCACACTGTGAGAATCCCAGCTCTGTGATGACATCGTCTTAATATCCAGGCAGTCTTCCTGCAGGAATGTAACTGATGAGGTTGTAACAGCTAAATGCAACCATCCTCCCATTCTACCTTCATGACATTGCTCCCATGTGACCCTGATTAAGGGTCAAACTCTTTAACCATGCATTGACTGACAATCTGTTCCTTTCCCACCACTGATGGCTAATGCCATCCACTGCATGTGGGTTTTCCCTCATTTAACTCTTGGGGGGCACTTTGATTTATCTTATCTTTGAGCTGTTAGGGGAAGGGGTCTACTGCTAGCCCCCTGAACCAACAACTTTGTCCTTTTCCTTACAAAGGTTTCTGTTAGGAGGAGCTATCACTATAAAAGGAAACTCACACCCACGAATGTGCCTGTTTTTCTGTTGCTGAGGAAGTACTTGGTTATCTTTACCGGAAGGTCAAAATTATTTCTTTATATACATTTGTACAGTAAATGTTTTTTTCCTCCAAAACCAAACATATTCTCATCTATGTAATTATCAAAGAGAACCGGGACCTTATCGCCCCACATAAAAATTATGTGTTTCATCAAAGGCGTAGAGGAAAGCAAAGAGACAGGCATGAGATGAACAGCAACCAGAGAGAGAGAAACACTCACCTCAGCACCGTTCAAGGCTGATTAGCTCTTCAATTTTATTTCTACAGGTTCATTATTTCACCAGAACTGTTCCCAGACAGCAAGTGTCATTTTGAGCTTATGTTAATTATTGTTTCCTTAGGACCAAAATTGTAAGACCTGCAATTTGATGTGCACATGTTTGTATTTTCCTTTACATGTTAGTGAAATGATCTTTAAATTACCTTATTACATTTCACATTTAAAGGACCTAGAAAGAAATTTACCCTATATGGTAGGGATTCCTCTGTCTCTTAGTAACAAGATTGATAATTCCTTGTGTTGCTGTGATGCCTTACATTTGTTTTGCTGTCCCTGTGGTAACTGATTGGAGTTAGGATAAATGACAAAGCCTGCATGAATACACCTGAGGTCCTGTGACATCTTTACATTTATAGAAAGCATAATCCAACAGCTAAAATACTTTACAACATCCAGCAAGGTTGGCTAGACCAAAGGCTATATCCTGCTCTGGGCGAGGCCTGAGCCTTACCAAGTGAGGCATGGAGCATGTCAATGAAACAAATTAGCTCTGAAGTCCACATAAATCTCAACAGAGAATTTGGACCTACAGAATAAGGTAAAACATATACTTCCATATACTGTGTGTCATGAGATCTTTAGATGATAGAGTGGACAATTAATTGGTAGCATATAATACTATATAAGTATTTAGGATACTTTCTGTTTTCCAGAAACTCAGGAAGACCTTCAGATGATCTAGGAAGGTGAGGGAGTATAGAAAATAAAGTAGAGGTTCCTTTTCAAAGACTTCCCTCCCCATCTAATTAGGAATAAATAGTAACTTCTCTTAGAAGCAAAATTTATTCAAAAATTATTCAATGTGCTAACATTCTTAAATATCTGCTAGCCATAATAAAGAAGTCAACGTACTTTATGTTCTTAGCTCCCACAATTTAGCCTAAATATTTGCCCTGGCAAGCTTATACTGGTCCAAGCAAGCATGAGGTCTTAACCTGTTCCTCTTCCTTATTTGAAGGCATTTTTACCTTTCTCAGCATTCCACAAGTTACTTCCTCCTTCCTTTGTTCTCCTCTGCCTTTGCCTCTTTTAAAAAGTTCTAAGTTGCTAGCCAATCAGGACAAATACAGAATGTGAGGTCCCGTTCCAGCCAATGGAAACCAGACACAGCAGTAGGGTGGATGCATCAGGTTATAAATGACCCTGTCTCCTTTGTTTGGTGTACTCTCATGGCAAAACTGCTGGCGAGTGTACTCTTTCTGCAGAAAGTAAAAAAATGGCCTTGCTGAGGAAATTAAATTTATGTTCAAGTGCTATTTCTTTATGGCACCGGGGAACAAGCATTTCTAACAGGGCGAAACAGAGAAACAGTTCTTTTCTTTCTATCTCTACCCCTATCAGCAAAGCAGCAGCCCCCAAGTACTCAGAAATAGACACAGCCTCAAAAAGATGATGGTCTGCATGAAGGTCATGTCTCTGGCTGAGTGGCTGGAAGTCGAGAATGAGTTGTTACACATTTGAACAGTAAGGCTTCCTAGAAAAGGAGGGAGAGAGGAGCGGACAGCAGTCCCTGGTGCTGAAATCAGTAATGGAAGCAACAAGTTGTAGAGTCTGACAGTGACATGAACAACAAGGAATACAATTAGAACTGTTTTCTGGTCTGTGTTATCTGGAACTCACTAAAGGAAAGGCTTCATAGTGTCCTGATGACAGTCATAGACCAGAAAATAGAATAATGGAGTTCTAACCCTGGTTCTGACACTTACAAGTCAGGTAAATTTATGCACATCACAAAATTTCAAATCTAATTGTTCTCATTTGTATTAATAAATGAGAATAATTTCTATATCATATTGCTCTGTAAGGCCTCATGGCTGGATGCTTTTCTTCTGTCCTTACCTGGTTCTTTCCTTATCCTACTCCCCCTGTTTTTTTAAGAGACAGGCCGAGGCGGGCAGATCACAAGGTCAGGAGATCGAGACCATCCTGGCTAACATGGTGAAACCTCGTCTCTACAAAAAATACAAAAAATTAGCCGGGTGTGGTGGTGGGCACCTGTAGTCCCAGCTACTTGGGAGGCTGAGGCAGGAGAATGGCATGAACCCGGGAGGTGGAGCTTGCAGTGAGCCAAGATTGTGCCACTGCACTCCAGCCTGGGTGACAGAGCGAGACTTCGTCTCCAAAACAAAAAACAAAACAAAACAAAACAAAACAAAAACCAAAAGACAGTGTCTCACTGTGTTGCTCAAGCTGGACTCAAACTCCTGGGCTCAAGCAATTCTCCTACCTCAGCCTCCCAAGTAGCTGAGACCACAAGTGTGTGACACTGCATCCAACTTTCCTGACCTCTTTTTTGATAAAGGTCTGTATATACATATTCTTCCACATATTATACATATAGTTAAGCAATTTTACTACCAATTGCAATTTTAAAGGTTCTTTTTCTTCTAACATTTGCATGTCTTGGGGGCTAAAACTAAGATGGTCAGATGCCTGCATTGTAGCTCAATCACTTTTTGGAAAATTAGCTTACATTATTTGATTCTTGTTAATTTCTAAACATAAGAGATTGTAATTTATACATACACACTCTAGATATAAAGTTGTGAATTCTAGGATTATTTTTAAAACAGTGTCAGTATGGTAAAACCCCATCTCCATCAAAAGTACAAAAAATCAGCTGGGCATGGTGGTGTGTGCCTGTGGTCCCAGCTACTCAAGAGGCTGAGGTGGGAGGATCGCTTGAGCTCAGGAGGTGGAGGCTGCAGTGAGCTGAGATTGCACCCACTGCGCTCCAGCCTGGGTGACAGAGTGAGACCCCATCTCAGTGAAAAAAAAAAAAAATCAAAAAATAAGAAAATAAACAGTGTAGTTTTTTTTTTTTTTCTAGTGAAAGATCACCTTTATACTCTATCCAAATGAGTCTAATGTAACTCAGAAATGCATAAAACAAAAGTAGCTGCTCTATCCCAGAAATAAGTTGGCTCCAGCATTAGTGCCAGGTCAGCCAATATCCCACCCAGAATTGGCCTCACTGACAACTACCTCTTCAGCACAACGTGATAACAGTCTTAAAGATGAAGGTAGGTCATGAAGAAAAGATCATGTTCAATGTACACAGTATTAAATACCAAAACATAGAGAGTAGTGCCAAATAAAAACAAACCCAGACTAAGTTAAGAAGAGACTTCACTTTTAAAGAATATGCCAAAAGGGGAGGATGATTCTTGCAATAGGGAAAAGGCTCTGACCATAAGGTCTATAAACATCCAGATGATCAGGCTGAAAGGGCTTCTTTTTTAACGAAGAGGAATAAACAAGGCTAGAAGGAGCCAGGCCTGGGGGATGCACACGTGGGATGATGTGACAGCTGAACAGGAAAGATGTGTCTGCAGCCGATGGAGGGTCTCAGGAAGGGCCATTGAGGAGGGGTTGTTCCCAGTTCCAACACTTGCTTAGTCTCAGGAATAAGTCAAAGTTTACAGGCTGTGGGGGGATGAGAGAAGCTTCACTAAAGTGGTCAAATCAAATTAGTAGGTATTTTGTCCAGACTGATCACAGGGGGCAAACGTTCAGCTAATCATTTATGAGACAGAGAAAGGGAGTTTGGAAGGCCTGTGACTGGTAGCCTCGTCATAGGTAAACAAGAGGATCCTCTGTGAATCTTACATACGTCATGTGGGGATGGTGATGCTTTGCAGTGAGCTGTTTCCCAGAACACAAAAGCACAGAAGGATTTCTTAATTGTTGCTGTTTTCCAGGAGCACAGAGCTCAGCTGAGGTTCAACACTGTCTGTAGTTAAGAAAGATTCCCACCAAAACCAAAAACTGCTGATCTTTAGGAATAAACCTGCATCTACCTGGAATGGTTTGCTATAACTTCAGACAACTGTAGCCGCCAATCTGTCATGGCCTTGATGATAATCTAAACGTCTGCCCCTCACACGTTGTCTCTCAAGATGTTGTTCATGAGAATGTGATGATGAGGCAAATGTCTTTGGGAAGAGGGATGTCTTTCCCCGTCAAATAGTGCTGTTACCTGGGTGCTCCATAGGACCTTCTGCTTGAGTGGATGGCATTGGGTAGACTGCAATTTGACACGGGAAAGAAAAGGGTGTGTGACATAGCCTAGTATACAGTGTGGCTTTGAGGCCTCTTTCCTGGCCCTTTCAGAAGCTCCCAGGAGTAACATCAAAAAAGCTTTCATAGAATGTCTTGAGAGGCAAACCTGTCTACGTCATAGCTCCCAGTGAGGAATATATAGGAGTAGTGTTAAAAATTAGGAAAACAGCCCAAAGATGCTGGTAAGATTATCTTTCCCCAAGGAGAAAACTCCTTAACACAGGCCTCATAGCCATGCTTCTAGGATTAATAAGAGAAACTATAACATAACCCAGGGGAATGCTGGTCTCACTAGCTTGGGACTACCCTCCACCCCTTCCCACTAGACTTCTTTACCCAGGTAATGCAATACAACTGGTATGGAGACGTGACAGGTGGGACTTTCAAAAGGGATAGGTGGTCAGGCATCTGTGCATGGTCCTGCTTTGAAACACTCCCTTTCCTTTCAGAAAGTGATGTAAAAGAGTCAGGAAGTTGCCCTGTTCCTCTCTGGATGTACAGGATACCCAGTGACATCCTTGGAACTGGGCCTACTCCACCACTAAGGAAGCTGAATTCCTTTCCTCTTGCATGAGCCTACAAAGGGGGTTATATTGTGGGTTTCTGTCCAACTACAAGACGAGAGAATCACTCCTAGAGGGTATTTACTGATTTGGGGATTTCCTTGTATCTCCCAAAATTAATAATAGTGACAAACACATACTGGGAAACAAACAATGATTAAGCACAAAGGGGAGAGATGTCACAGAAAGCAAGAATACAAAACTGTAATAATTTATTAAATCTCTGATGTGTCACTGGAGAACCTCCAAAGTAACATGCCTGCCAATTTTTGAAAAATCTCAACCGTATTCAGCTACCCATAGCATCTATTCACAGCTCCCATGGACAAAAACACTGCCTTCATGGCCCCACATAAATCATAACACTATCTGCCTCCAGTTTGACCATTACTCTCCTCTCTGTTGACATTGTTGGCGGCTAACACAGGCAATTCAGCAAGGTCAGCTTAGCTCAAGTGAATCTTTGATTAGGTTATCAATATCAATATAAGACTAGACAACATGAGTATTTAGCGTAATTAGCATTGTCGTGTCCCCAAAGCATTGCCCAGTGCTTCATGCCTTAGAAGTCTCGGTGCTGAGTCCTCAAAATGGACACAAAGGGAGCTGTGTGCAATTGAGGAGTCTGGAGGGTACAACTGGTCACAGCTATGATAATTCTATTTTTAAAATTCTGGCCTTTCTCAGGCATACCAACATCTGTGGCTCTAGGTGCTCTCCCCCAGGTAATGTACTGGTTCCATGTTAGCTTCTTTGGTGATGGCTTTCAATATTTAGAAATCCGACCTGAGATAAAACCTAACTACCTGACTACATCACCTCTCTCAGGTGATGTAGTCAAATCTAGCAAAGCTAGATTAACTTGTAATCAATTTACTGGCTATGTGTAGTTTCTAATTTTAATTGCACATATCTTCATGGCCTGCCCATTCCCTTATTTTCCAAGGCTTGATGTAATATCCAACATAACACTGCATTCCTTAGAATCAAACATGGAGAAAATAGTAACTCAGTCCTCTTCTTTTTTCCTCCAGGCTGGACATTGTTTCTTAAATTCAGAGGCTGTCTAAAAATAGGGTCTTTTGCAGTTGAACTTTGTATCCCAAGTCTATTCTAAGATGATTCTTGGGTTTACCAGTCATTGTGGATCTTGGGAACTTAACATCATCTATTCTATTTTCTCTCTTGTTAGTGGACCTCTACCTTCAGCTGAATCCTTCCCATAAGCTTTGAACCTATTCAAATATCTCCCATTTAAAATAAATTATTTCCTAGTCCTCAATCCCCAATCCTCCTACAGACACTGTTCTATTACTCTCTCTACAGCTAATTTGAAGGAAGTGTCCATACCCACAGCTCAACTGCCTTAGTTAGCCTCCACTGATTCCTCAACCTACCAGTTTCACTTCTAGCTCCATAACTCCCCAAAAACAATGCTTGTTAAGGTCACTAATAACCTTCAAGTCTCTAAACTCAAGATATATTTTTCAGTCCTCCTTATACTAAATATTTTAGCTGCACCTGACACTGTTGGCCTCTTCTTCCTTTTTAAAACACTTTCCTCAGCTTCTGTGATACCTCTGTATCCAGGTTTTCCTCTTATCTAATTCTTCAAAACCTCCAATATTTGTCTCTGGACATCTTTTCTGAATAACTCTAGGTTTTGGCCAAGATTAGTGTCAGTGAACTGTTCTGTTCACATATATTTGTCTGAATTTCTTTGATATGCTTAGTATATTCTTAGGAATTTATGTTCCCCAGATTTAAAAGTAAATGGTAAAATAGAGGGTTCTAATTTTGACAGAAGATGAAAAATGTGACACTGGCCATTTTTTATTGATATTTTGTTATTAAGTATTTTGATTGGTAGTATGGACACATACAGACAAAAGTTTGTTGTTTATTGCTCAATTATAGAGCACTATTTGGAAGCTCTTTATATGATGGTTAAAAAAAGAAACTGGTAGGGAAAAAAGAGGGGAAAGAATAGTCAGCAGGTTTGGAAGAGTTTTAAGATGGCATTTCTGGGAATTCAAGACAAAGCAGAGTGGAGAAAGGAAAAAGCAGAAGACCAGGCAGATCAATTCTAAAAGGATTTGCACCGTTAAGGTATAGTCTCTCGTTTTCTAGATGATTAGATGCAATGGGAAGTGCTATCTCCCATCCCCACAAACATTCTCACTGAGACAAGTTTAAACAAGAGTTTAACAAAGGTCAGGACAAAGACCTGAAGTGACTCAAAAACAAAACACTCTTCTTTCTTTCAAATGACAAAATTTATTTTCCTCAAAGACTTCCCACCTAAATATACTCATATGTGATAACATGTCCTTCCTTGATTGGATACACACAGGTGTTAAACTTTGGACAAATCTGAAGATGAAAGGAAGGCTTGTGGAGACCAAATAAAAGTGAAAAAAATATAAGCAAGCTGAACTAGGAGCCCCTGGAAGCTCACCTCTCTAGCAGCAAAAAGGCAGTAGAGGGAGTTTGCCATCTCTCTTCCTTCTCTGAATAACTTGCTTCTACTGAGCTAAGAATAGCGTGCTCAATCTGCCGGTGGCTCTCACTAACAAATTAATCCTCAACCCACACACGGGCCAACCAAGTTTTTGAACACCTTATTAGATGATTTTCTCCATCTGTCAAAATTCCAACTCTAAAGGAAAAAAGTGATTCCAGGATAACGCAACTCAATTTTCAGCTCCTTCAAGACAAGAGATCCACTTCCTGGGTATCTTTGTATTCTGCAAAGAGTTTGGTCCATAAAAGGGTGCTCTCTAAATATTTACTGAATATAGCAAGAATTAGTTTTGACAAGACCATTATACAGATAAAACTAAATGACTAATAACCATATTTAACTGATCAGTCTACTTATGTAGATTGTTTTATCAAGAGTGCTTTCATAAGAAAGAGCCGGGCCATACTACAGTCTTCATTCTTATGCTCTGAGAAACTAACCTATAACAATACGAATTGTTTATAGACGGAGGACAAGGATCACGATTTAGGTGTTCTCTCTACTGGATGCTCTCTGAACAAAAGGAGAAGTCAGGGAGTCAAGCACAAAAAATCCTTCTGGAGTGAAGGCTGCTTAATGCTTTTCTCCTGGCCATCTAGTCCTAAATCTGAATGTTACCATTCAGTATGGGACAATAAGTTGGCACCATGGGGAGGCAAGAGGGCTTCCAGTGACCTCGAAATTGTCCTGCATATACACAACTGTGTCACTTCCCCCAGCTAATTAAGTGGCTGGCTACAAGCACATCACTCACTTAAGGTGACTTTGAATTTAAATGTTTTACTACCAAAATGGCATATTTTAATAAAATCACTCACTTGAATGCTAAGAAGAAATAGAAGGAAAATTTATAAAATATAGCATTTTGAACTCAAAAGATTCAAATTATTATTGCCTTTTAAAGAATA
>NW_016807544.1:1904636-1908242 GCF_001698545.2 Rhinopithecus bieti | reverse complement strand
TTTTTTTGAGATAGGGTCTCGTGCTGTCACCCAGGCTGGAGTGCAGTGGCACAATCATAGCTCACTGCAGCCTCGACCTTTTGGGCTCAAGTAATCCTCCCACCTCGGCCTCTCAAGCATCTGGGACCACAGTTGTGTGCCACCATACCCCGCTAATTTTTGCAGAAATAGGGTTTCACAAACCTCGACCTTTGTCGAGGCTGGTCTTAAACTCCTGAGCTCGAGCAATCCACCTGCCTTAGCCTCCCAAAGTTCTGGGATTACAGGTGTGTGCCACCACAGCTGACCTTTGTTCTTATTTCACTGACATTTTTATTTCATTGTTCTTATTTTACTGACTTGGAAGTACAGTAATAGACCTATCATGAGAGAGCAGGAAGGGAGAAAGAGCAATTATGCTTTCTGATTAAATGACAAAATGTAAAGTATCATATACATTACCTAGTTACTGACAGGCATTCAATAATATTAATTCTTTTTCCATCCTATTATGCCTTGCAGATAGGATTAGCAGAATTTTAGGCCTGGATAAACCAGCAGCATTGAACAAGTTATGCTGAAATAGTCAAGGTAGTCTCTGAGACATTTTTTCATTTAACAAATACTTAGCATCTAATATAGTCAAGCACTATGTTGGAAGCTGGACATACAAAGGGAAATAGGACCCAGGCCTGTCCTCACAGACCTTAAGGTCTCATGCAGCAGAGAGACCAATAGAAAGACCATTATAACAAGGTATGATGTTGGCAAGACATGGTATATATCTCTGGAAACTCTGGGTTGCAAGTGACAGAAAACCTAAACCTTAGTGGTTTAAGCAACAAGGAAGTATTTTGGCTCAAATGACTGAGGAGTTGGAGGAAGAGCTTGGTCAGGCATCACTTCACGAAAGGCTCGACCCAGTATCACCAGGACAGGACTTCTCTCTCTTTGCTAAGCTTTTTTGCCTCTGTGTTGTTTCCACAGGTTCCATGCTCTGACGGGCTCCCATCTGCAATCTCTCAGCTGCAATAGCAGTAAGCCTAGCATGCATTATGCACATGCCTAGAGATAAAGAGTTTCTCTCCCTCAGAAAGTAAAGTCTTCATAGTGACTCTCATTGGCTCAAAACGAGTTTGTGTTCTCTTCTGAACCCATCACAGGATCTAGAAGGATGAGATTTACTGATTACCTCAGCAACCCCTAGAGCAGAGGGTAGAACCAATTTCAGCCAAACTAGGTGGCCTGAGTAAAAGAGAGATGATCCCAATTACAGCAACTGCAGCCTTAAACACATAGAGCCTGTATCATGTCACAGGCACTTCTAATCCACTGAGAGATATTCATTCACTTCCTCCAAGTAACAATCTCAGGAGGTCGGTACTATTATTATCCCATTAATAGATGATGAACCATGATAAGTCTGAAGCGTGGAGAGCTTAATAATCTTGCCTGAAGTCTCTCACACACAATCAACTATTTTGTCATGAAAAGGGAGAATACTTATTGGGTGGCAAAAACAAGAGATGGACGAAGAGGAAGATGCTCTGAGAAAGACAGAAGTAACTGAATCAGAAATGGAGTCATTGGAGCTGAAATCTGAAGGCGGAGTGAGAATAAGCCTGGGTGAGGTGAGCCATCGATGGGAGTTGAAGATAAAGGTGTTAGCCAAAGATGTGCCAGAGGAAACATGAGCTGGAAAGTGAGGGGCCTTGCAATCCATCTAAGGAAACTAGAAATTTATCTTGAGGGCAATGGGCAGCCATGGAAAACTTTATTCAAGACACTGACAGAGATTAGGCATAAAGGGTGGACCATCTAGATATACGGATGAACAAGATGAAAGCAAGAAGCCAGGTAATAGGATATTGCACTAGGAATTTACCTCACCCATTTCAAATGCCTAGTTTCCAGTATTCTCATGTACCTAAAAACCATAACATTGAAATAATCAGAAATATAATTGAATATCTACTGGCACATAAATGTATTTATTATCCAACTCTTCAGGGAATAATCACATTTATCCCATATTGTGAAATAAAAGAAGCAGCTTACAAAATGGTCTAAATGGAATAATTACATTTTAAAACAAACAATACATCTATAGAAAAGGTATGGAAGATTAATAGTAATTATATTTGGGCAAAGAGATTATACAGTTTTTTTCTTAATTTGCTTAAAATAAATATGTTATTTCTATAAGTTTAAGAGGTAATGTTTAAATTGCTCCAATTTAATAATTTAATAAATTACAGAAGCAATGTATACTAACTATAAAAAATTCAAACAATATGCAAGTATACACAGTAAAGCAGGAAGCAACCCTCCTACCCTCTAGCAAATTCGATTTCTTTCTCAAGAGGAAGAATAACCACTATTAACAGTTTGGTGTTTATCCTTCCAAACAAATCTATGTGACTGTACATGTATTATATACACACATACATGATATGGTTTGGCTGTGCCCCCACTCAAATCTCATCTTGAATTGTAACTCCCACAATTCCCACGTGTCATGGGAGGAACCCGCTGGGACGGGTCTTTCCTGCACTGTTCTCATGATAGTGAATAAGTCTCATGAGATCTGATGGTTTTAAAAATGGGCATTTCCCCTGAACAACCTGCTCCTGAATGACTACTGGGTACATAATGAAATGAAGGCAGAAATAAAGATGTTCTTTGAAACCAGCGAGAACAAAGATACAACATACCAGAATCGCTGGGACACATTTAAAGCAGTCTGTAGAGGGAAATTTATAGCATTAAATGCCCACAAGAGAAAGCAGGAAAGATCTAAAATTGACACCCTAACATCACAATTAAAAGAACTAGAGGCACAAGACAGCAAACACATTCAAAAGGTAGCAGAAGGCAAGAAATAACTAAGGTCAGAGCAGAACTGAAGGAGACAGAGACACAAAAAACCCCTCAAAAAACCAATGAATCCAGGAGCTGGTTTTTTGAAAAGATCAACAAAATTGATAGACCGCTAGCAAGACTCATAAAGAAGAAAAGAGAGAAGAATCAAATAGATACAATAGAAAATGATAAAGGGGATATCACCACTGATCCCACAGAGATACAAACTACCATCAGAGAATACTATAAACACCTCTACACAAATAAACTAGAAAATCTAGAAGAAATGGATAAATTCCTGGACACATACACCCTCCCAAGACAAACCCAGGAAGAAGCTGAATCACTGTATAGACCAATAACAGGCTCTGAAATTGAGGCAATAATTAATAGCCTAACAAGCAGAAAAGGTCCAGGACCAGATGGATTCATAGCCGAATTCTACCAGAGGTACAAAGGGGAGCTAGGACCATTCCTTCCGAAACTATTCCAATCAATAGAAAAAGAGGGAATCCTCCCTAATATATTTTATGAGGCCAGCATTGTCCTGATACCAAAGTCTGGCAGAGACACAACAAAAAGAGAGCATTTTAGACCAATATCCCTGATGA
The DNA here is from genome assembly GCF_001698545.2 of Rhinopithecus bieti. Lineage (NCBI taxonomy): Eukaryota > Metazoa > Chordata > Mammalia > Primates > Cercopithecidae > Rhinopithecus > Rhinopithecus bieti. The sequence continues at coordinate 1,904,790 of NW_016807544.1, read as the reverse complement.
ACATCGATGCAAAAATCCTCAATAAAACACTGGCAAACCAAATCCAGCAGCATATCAAAAAGCTTATCCACCATGATCAAGTGGGCTTCATCCCTGGGATGCAAGGCTGGTTCAACATACACAAATCAATAAACATAATCCATCATATAAACAG
>NW_016807544.1:1774385-1903304 GCF_001698545.2 Rhinopithecus bieti | reverse complement strand
TTTGTAATCTACCCATCTGACAAAGGGCTAATATACAGAATCTACAAAGAACTTAAACAAATTGACAAGAAAAAATCAAACAACCCTATCAAAAAGTGGGTGAAGGATATGAACAGACACTTCTCTAAAGAAGACATTTATGCAGCCAACAGACACATGAAAAAAATGTTCATCATCACTGGTCATCAGAGAAATGCAAATCAAAACCACAATGAGATACCATCTCACACCAGTTAGAATGGCAATCATTAAAAAGTCAGGAAACAACAGGTGCTGGAGGGGATATGGAGAAATAGGAACACTTTTACACTGTTTGTGGGACTGTAAACTAGTTCAACCATTGTGGAAGACAGTGTGGCGATTCCTCAAGGATCTAGAACTAGAAATACCATTTGACCCAGCCATCCCACTACTGGGTATACACCCAAAGGATTATAAATCATGCTGCTATAAAGACACATGCACACGTATGTTTATTGCGGCACTGTTCACAATAGCAAAGACTTGGAACCAACCCAAATGTCCATCAATGATAGACTGGATTAAGAAAATGTGGGACATATACACCATGGAATACTATGCAGCCATAAAAAAGGATGAGTTCATGTCCTTTGTAGGGACATGGATGAAGCTGGAAACCACCATTCTGAGCAAACTATTGCAAGGACAGAAAACCAAATGCCGCACGTTCTCACTCATAGATGGGAACTGAACAATGAGAACACTTGGACACAGGGTGGGGAACATCACACACTGGGGCCTGTTGTGGGATGTGGGGAGGAGGGAGGGATAGCATTAGGAGATATACCTAACGTAAATGATGAGTTAATGGGCAGCACACCAACATGACACATGTATACATATGTAACAAACCTGCACATTGTGCACATGCACCCTAGAACTTAAAGTATAATAAAAAATAAATAAATAAATAGAAAAAAATACGGGCATTCCCCTGCACAAACTCTCTTTTTTTGCCTGCTGCCATCCATGTAAGATGTGACTTGCTCCTCCTTTCCTTCCGCCATGATTGTGAGGCCTCCCCGGCGATGTGGAACTGTGAGTTCAATTAAACCTCTTTCTTTTGTAAATTGCCCAGTCTCAGGTATGTCTTTATCAGCACCATGAAAACAAACTAATACACACCCACACACACACACAATATTGTGCATATACATAGAAATTATATATATAATATCATATGTATACATGTTTTCCTACAGAAGTAATTATACTAAAATATTGCTCTAGGACTTGCTTCTTCCAGGTAATGAAATACTATGTCCATCTTTCCATGTGAGTACATAGAGGTCGGCTGTTTATTTTTTTTGGAGATGGGTGTCTCACTATGTTGACCAGGTTGGTCTTGAACTCCTGGCCTCAAAAGATCCTCTCATCTTGGCCTCCCAAAGTTCTGGGATGACAGGCATAAGCCACTGTACCAAGCCTGCTCATTATTTTAACTGTTGTACAATATTCAAGAGTAGAGGCACATTGTAATTGATTTACCTGGTCTATTATAGACATACATTTAAGTTGTTTCCAACCTTTTCCTACTATAAACAGTACTGCAATAAAGCCCCTTGTATATATGTGCAAGAATGATTTAAGATTAACTTCTAGAAGTGGAATTGCTGGGTCAAAGGGCATATATACATTTTAAATTCTGATAAATACTACAAAATTGCTTGCCTAGAGGCATGTCCAATTTATACTCCCAGCAGAAAACAGTCCATGACTGTTTTACCACATTCTTATTAACCCTGGAGATTATCAATGTAATTTTGGTCAGTGGGCAAACAGCATTTCAGTCTGCAAAACACACTTTAGAAAACACTGATCAATAATTATTTTGTTTTTTTCTGAGCATTAGCCAGTAACCTATTTTATTTCAAATGTTTTAATAGTCTTTCCAAAATACTCATCACCAGAAACCTTTGTACACAATATTAATTTATTTCTTTGGCTTAAATATGCAATCATCTGAATTAATTTTCAGCTAATTAAGGATCTGGATTGGTATTATTCCACAGGACCACAGAAGTATAAAGATATGGCTGGAATATATGATGGCTGAGAACACATCCGTGAGCTGGTGTTTGGAATGAGACCCTGACTGGTTTAGGGCTGACCTGTGAGAGGGGACAAGGATGGAAAGCAATATTACCATTTTGAAAAATTTTAAATAATAGTTTTAAAAGCAGTCTGCTTGCACCTTGCATAATCATATGCAAGTCCTCCAGAGGAAGTAACTGTTTCTTATTCACTGTACAGGACAGCTCACCAGGAAAGATGGAGGACACATTAAAGCGATACTGGCAATGTGCATGGAAGAAAGAGAATAAACCACGATGGGTACAAGGATAGTATCTTAGTGGTGAATGTGAGCAACTGAGGGAGGGGTGGATCCATTCCCAGAGGAGGTACGATGAGGACATAGGAGCTCAATACTGTCCAGGGCAGGCTTCTCCTTCCTTACAGGAAGCTCTGCTCCCCATAAAGATTGTACTGGGAAGAAGATGTAGGAATCATATTCTGTATTGCCACAGTTCTGCCTCTGCTCTGCTCTCTATCTGCTCATGCTGTCAGAGATCTAAAGATGTGATCTCTGCTGAAGCACCATGGAGATCTGAGAAGCCGTGCAGGAGAACACTGCCTGGAGTCCAAGGTGGCCAAACATCATGGCTCAGGACCATCCATTTAATCTCATATTGAAGAGTAGAAACTTGGGAGTGCTCCCCCTGGATATAGGTACAGCACTATGAGGTAGGCAAAATCAACTGCTAGGTCTGAATGTTTGTGTCCTTCCAAAATTCGTATGTTGAAATCCTAACCCCAAGGTGATGGTATTAGGAGGTGGGGCTTTTGGGAGGTGATGAGATCACGGGAACAGAGCCCTCACGAATGAAATAAGTGCCCTTAAAAAGATGCCTGAGAGAGATCCCTTGCCCCTTTCATCATGTGAAGACACAGCAAGAAGGTGCCGCCTGTGAGGAAGCAGGCCCTCAGCAGACGGACTCTGCCTTGCGTTTGGCCTTTCATCCTCTAGAACTGTGAGAAATAAAAATCCTGTTGTCTATAAGCCACCCAGTTTTTGGTATTTTATTATAGCAGCCTGAACAGACCAAGATATCGTCCTTGTTTTACAGAGGTTGAAACTGAGGCTTTGCGAGGTGAAGTAACTTGCCTAAGGTCACATATCTTGTATGGTAGGCAGCTTCTGGGATTGCCTTCTAGGATGTCTTCCTCCTGGGTCTTCTTGCCCTTCAGGATCCCCTCCGCCTGGAAGTGTGAGTTACACTTGGTGAGTTACACTTGGTAACTTGATTCCAAGAAACAGAATATCACAGAATGGTGGTATGTTGCTTCTGAGATGAAGTTACAGAAACACTGTAGCTTCGAGTTTCTGTTTGGAGTGATGAAAAGTTTTAGAAATAGTGGTGATGGTTGTAAAACACAGTGAATATACTTAATGCCACTGAATTGCACACCTAAAAATGGTTACAATAGGCCAGGTGTGGTGGCTCACACTTGTAACCCCAGCACTTTGGGAGGCCAAGGCGGGCAGATCACTGGAGGTCAGGACTTTGAGACCAGCCTGGCCAACATGGCAAAACCCTGTCTACTAAAAATACAAAAAATTAGCCAGGCATGGTGGCACACACTTATAGTCCCAGCTACTTGGGAGGCTGAGGCAGGAGAATCTCTTGAAATCGAGAGATGGAAGTGGCAGTGAGCCAAGATCCTACCACTGCACTCCAGCCTGGGTGACAGAGCAAGACTCTGTCTCAAAAAAAAAAAAAAGAAAGGTTACAATAACAAATAATGTTGTATATATTTTATCACTCACACAAAATCATTTTCAATGCCTCCCCACATTCCCAGGGAAAACAAAACACTGTAGCTTCCATCTTGGATCTTTCTCTCAGATTTCCCTCTCCGGGGGAAGCAGCCACCACGTTGTGAGCAGCCCTTTGACAAGGTGGCAAGGAACTGATGTCTCTAGCCAACAACCATGACAGATTTGAGGCCGGCCAACCACCACATGTGTGAGCTTGAAAGCAGGTCCTTCTCCTCCTGGCCAAGCTATGAGATGACTGCAGCCTTGGTACCCAGCAAAGCCAAACCCAGATCCTTTACCCACAGTGCTGTGAGATAATAAGTTAAGCCACTAAATTTGGGATAATTTGTTATACAGCGATAGATAACTAACAGCTATTAACTAGCAAAGATGGAATTTAAACTCAATTTTGCTTGTCTCCAGAGTCTGAGGTCTTCATTCATCTATTAATTTACGAATTCACTCCAGTATGCATTTGTGCCTACATGCTGATAGATGCTATCTTAGAGATAACACATAAAGTGACGGATTAACAATGTACTTTCTCTAAACAACAGGATCCATCCTACAGAATCCCTGACTGTCATAGCATGGGACAGACTTGCTGTTCAAGCAGAAGTGGACAATTGCAGCCATATTTGCTTTTATCCACTGCCCCTTTTAACACCTGCCTGCTCTCCCCAGACCCCTCCCCTCCAAGGGTTTGCATCTCCAGTCCTTGTAGAGAAACAGCCTTTCCAGCCTGCAGCCAAGTTGAAGGCAAAGACACTTTGTGGGACATCTGGGCAGTAAGTTTGCTTACTCTCCTGGGAGAGGAAGTGGCCCTGATGATTCTGAGTTTGGCTATGGAATCAGGAGAGCCAGTTATTTTGAAATGTTATATTACACTGAGGGCATCGATTGGTTGTGCAAGTTCTTCCTGAAGCCCCCTATACACAGGGATGTGTAATGGGTAAGAATGGGAGCTGCTCAAATGCAGAAATGCCCCTTTACAGAATGGACTCAGAGTAGGTCCACAGGGAAATCTGGAGGGCAGGAGAAACTTCTCTGAAATGCACTATATATGCTCTTGTTCTCTTGGCCACCCCTCTTCCTAAGAGATTTTGTATCCTCGGGTAATTAATGTGGCCCTTCTTCTAACTGTGCAGTGGGGTTGATGCATGGTCTCAGCAATTTGGGGAATATTTCTCTCCGTTAGTGAAGATGACTTACTTCATAAACGTATTTTGTATTCCCTCATTTGTGTACACAGACAAACACCAAAACAAGAGATATTTTAAGTATGTGAGAGTCAAATGTTTCTTAGCTAGCTAACCACATTAATACTTCATCATGAAGAGGAGGATATTGGATTTCAACTGAAATCCAAATGTGTCTAGATTTTTAACCACTATTAAAATGTAGCAGTGCACTGGTTCTTAAGTCATTTTGCCAGTCAGAGGTGGTGAATAAAGTTGTTTTTACTTTTTATGGGTGTTCAGTTTACTCTAGACCAAGGGTTGGCAATTTTTTTTTTTCCCTGTGATACAAGAAGTAAATATTTCAGGCTTTGCTGGCCACACACTGTCTCTGTCCCAGCTGCTCACCTCTGCCTTGTAGCTTGAAAGCAGCCACAGACAATAGACATTATGTAAATGAGCGGGCATTTCTGTGTTCCAACAGAACTATTTATAGAAACAGGTGGCAGGTGGAATTTGACCTTGGGGCTGCTGTTTGCCAACCTCTAGTCTGGGCCCTTTTATCCTACCTCAGTCAGTTTATTTGGGAAGTGGGATTGGTGAGGGGGATGCATAGTAGAGAAACTGCTTTTCAGCTGAGTTATAATTTGAGCATATCCAAATTCACTTCTTTAATTAAGATTCTTGTAGATTAACTTAGAGTACTCTTATTTAACAATCTGAACAGCTGAGGCTTTAGATAATCACTGTTGAATTTAAAAAGTCAAATTTAGGCCAGGCACGGTGGCTCACACCCATAATCCCAGCACTTTGGGAGGCCGAGATGGGTGGATCACGAGGTCAGGAGATCGAGAGCACCCTGGCTAACAGGGTGAAACCCCATCTCTACTAAAAATACAAAAAAATTAGCTGTGCATGGTGGCAGGCGCCTGTAGTCCTAGCTACTCGGGAGGCTGAGGCAGGAGAATGGCGTGAACCTGGAAGGCGGAGCTTGCAGTGAGCTAAGATCGCACCACTGCACTCCAGCCTGGGCAACAGAGCAAGACTCCGTCTCAAAAAAAAGAAGTCACATTTTGTGTGAAGTGAATGAGGGGGATACAATTCTAAGGGAGAATTTCCCAGTTTTTCCAGCCTAGACTGCAATTATTCATGAGTTGTCATTCTTATCAGACTTGAGCTCTTTAAAGACAGGGAAAACTTTACCTGCCATTGTGCAGATTCTATTGACACATAGCAGGTGTCCAATAAATGTTAGCTGATGGAACACATAAGAAACAGGAGGTGAATCATTAGTTGCCACAATAAGCAATTAACATATAATGATCCTGATATATGTGAACATAAAGAGAGTGCAGGACTCTTTTCTCCACATATTAAAAAAGCAGGACCATATAAGTCCCACGGCCATCTGCTACTGCTTTCCAGTGTGGGCTCCCCAAGGCACCACTTCCTTGAGTAAGCTCACTGTGGCTGACCTAATCCTCAGAGGGTGAGCAATGCCAACTCAGCCTGGCTAAGAAGGCTCAGTATTGTGGTTACTTCTTTTCTTTTCTTTTCTTTTCTTTTCTTTTTTCTCTTCTCTTCTCTTCTCTTCTCCTTCTCCTTCTCCTTTCTTCTTCTTCTTCTCCTTCTCCTTCTCCTTCTCCTTCTTCTTTTTTAAGCAGAGCACATTCAGGAGTAAGTATCTCCTTCTAGGAACTGTCCCTAAATCATACAACCCCTCCCCTCCGACCCTTTGGCGATTTTCCTAGGCAAGTCTATGTAGAAAGCCCTCTCCAGTCAAGTGTCCCAAAGAGCATTTGACTCCTATGCTTTTTGCGGTAGTCTTTTTGTGTTTGTTCCCTAAATAAGTCGACCACATTGAGAGATTATTTGTTAAGTGCCTGGAATCCCCCAGACATTTAACAAATACTGTGGGGCTTTTGAGGTGCAGTAGACTCTGATCTGTACAGCAACTCAGGAATGAGGTGCAATGAGCCGTGCACTGAGGAGGACTGTGTGTTTCCAGGGACAGCCCTGTCCCTGCCACCTCCTTCCTTGTGCTGCCCCCTCATCCCTTCTCCCTCCACTCCTCTGAGTTGGTCAAACCTTTCAGGGAAGGCAAAGCTGCCTATACACAGAGGGGGCAAAAAACTTCAAGTGCAAATACCCTTGGAAGGAGCAAGAAGTGGACAAATGAAGTGAATGTAAATGGAGGTAAAGGTGGGATATCAGAGCCTTCACTGACGTGACTGAGAGGCAGGACAGAGTGAAAAGGCAGGACACAAAGACATGATAAAGGACGGGGTTCCGAAAAGCAGGGCGGACGGGTGGAAACACAAGCGGCTCATTCACAGTGCGGCCTGGGGCCAGATCTGGCAGGTGGGGCTCCTGAGTCAAACAGCATCTTGCTGGCCTCCAGCATCCTGTTTTAAGAAAGTAGGAATCCATGTTGCGAATAGACTAGATTCCCTTATTAGAGAAATCAAGGAATCTTCCACAAAGCAACAACCATCTAGAATTCCCTGATTATCCTAACAGGACAGATTAATTAGGTCACTTTAGAGAATCAAACAAATAAAATATACAGAAGCTGAAAGCACAGCACAGAAACGGTTGTATTCAGACCATGGGTCCTAGGGCACTGCCAGATAATAAAGATTTTGGACTCTGCGAGCCATAGGGTCTCTATCGCAATGATCGGATAGGGCATTATAGTACGAAAGCAGCCACAGACAGTTTATATATAAATGAGTGTGCCTAAATTCCAAAACAATTTTATTAACAAAAACAGACTGTGGGCTGTGTTTGGTCCACAGGCCATAGTTTGCTGAACTCTGGCTTACATCAAAGGGAAGACACATCCTTCCACCACTTAGACCCTGTACCTCATAACATCTTACAAAGGATCTGGTTCTAAAGTCAACAAAACAATAGTCAGAATTATCTTAGAATCTAGAATTGCCTGTGGGAACAGCCACCTACTGAGGGGAGAGTATATCACATCTCCCACATCAAGTTCCTCCCAAGTAATTCATACAGTGACAGCAGATGAGCTCATGCCACTTAAATTATCTCTTATGCCAATAACTTCTCATAACTTAAATGCAAGTGTTATAGGAAGTCAGCGTTCACAACAAGTTTGAATAATGCATTCACTCTTTCTAAAAGAAAGATAAAATCTCCTGGACTGTTGGCGTTGTTTTAGATTACTTTCATCGCAATGTTGCTTCAATGTATACAAAACTAACACAACTAGAAGCAAAGTGCTTTTGCTTACAACTGTTCTATAATTCTGACACCAGCATAAGTGTAAAAGCTAAATATGAAGCCAGTAACAATCGACTGCATTAAAATGACGCAGTGGATAATGGCATTTCACTCCAATTACATCATTGTTTATAATGTAAAAACAAAATGTCACTAATTACCACAGCCCCAAACTACTGCAAAACATCACCATTCCATCACTGGGCCTTCACTTAGTGTACACACATCATTTACAAATCAATTCCCTTCTCCCCTTCAATGACCAGGAAAGTGTCATACTCACTCACAGAAATGATGAAAAACCCTGAAATTGTACATTTGCTGTTTTGAAAGGGAACTCAAAGTCCCCTGAGAATGCATTTGGGCACCCCAGTCTGAGAACTATTACTGATAAACACTGGATTGCTTGCTATGTCTCTGAAGTAATTTCTGTCCTATAAACCTCTCCAGTATTTACTGTTTTTGCCACTAAGGTGACATCTGTCAGCTAGTACCACTTTCCTCTCTCTGTCTCTCACTTTTCTTTTATAGGCTTTGAATATACTTTGTTCTTATCTACCACACTTCAGACTAGAGACCAAAGCAGGTGGACTCTGCCCCGGAGGCAAGTGTTCTAACCTGGGTTACAATTATATGACTCGAAGGATCCACTTATCTTCTCTGAGCCTGTTTTTCCACCTGCAAATTAGGAAGCTGAACTTCAAGGTCCTTTCCATCTCTTCTCTTCTCTAGTTCTATGAACCAAAAAAGAGGGAGCTAACCCAAAGCATTCTTACTCAGGTACGTGCAGAGACAAATACAGTGTCTTACTCTAAAAGAAACCCCATGAATCTGATGAATCTGTTTCTTTAAAAAGAAACATCAAAGCAACAGAATAGTACAACTAAAACGGACCCCAGGTATTATTTAGTCTATTGTCCTTACTTAGTAAATTAATGTATTTCAATGTCTGCTTATGGCCTGGGCCTTAAGCAAGATGTTGGAGATTTGTTCATTTTTTTATATTTAGACAAGGTTTTGCTCTGTCGCCCAGGCTGGAGTGCAGTGGCGTAATTTTGGCTCACTGCAGCTTCAACTTCTGAGGCTCAAGTGAGCCTCCCACCTCAGCCTCCTGAGTAGCTGGGACTACTACACAGCATCACACTCAGCTACTTTTCTGTGGAGATGAGGTTTCACCATGTTGCCCAGGCTGGTCTCAAATTCCTGAGCTCAAGGGATCCACCCACCTCAGCCTCTGAAAATCCTGGGATTACAGGTGTGAGCCACTGAGCCCAGCCAAGATGTTGGAGATTAATAACAAACACAACAGGTACTTATTCTTTTGGAGACTAAATTACACTGAAGAGGATTGAGATAAGTCAGGAAGTGATTAAAATATAATAACAAAAAGTATATAATATGAAAAATATAAAATATTATATATATTAACGAAAGTTGCTATAGCTACTTTAAGAGCATTGGTTAGCATCTAACCTGGACCTGGAGGATCAAGAAAGTCTTCTAGGAGAACATCATTCCCCAGTGATTCCCTGAAGGACCTCAGAGCTATCAAGACAGCAGAGGATTCTTGTGGGCGTGACCCACAGGGGATCACATGCCTTGAGTTTAGGGAGATACCAGCTGACCTCCAGCTGAAAATTGCCAAATAGAAATTTGGGCCGCGAGATGCCATGTCTTCTGATTTTTCAAGAGAAGCAGAATATTTGGATTTTTAAATAATTACTGATTCCTAAATTTTGTCACAATTTTAATTTTTAAAAATACTATTAAATAAAGTCCTCATTCAACCCATACATTGTCCCCTGGGTCTCCGGTACTCCCTACCCACTGTAGCCCTAGACCTTCCCTTCTTCGTTTGCCAAGTGTTCTTGTGTGTCCCTTGCAGGACGGTGGAAACATGGACCCAGGACTTCTGTTCGAGGCAGACATTTATAATGAAGTGTGAGCTAGGCACTCTGGCATGAGTATTTGAACTTAACTAGAAAACATTTGGCCAGGTGTGGTGGCTCATGCCTGCAGCCGGGCGTGGTGGTGGGCGCCTGTAGTCCCAGCTACTTGGGAGGCTGAGGCAGGAGAATGGCGTGAACCCGGGAGGCAGAGCTTGCAGTGAGCTGAGGTCGCGCCACTGCACTTCAGCCTGGGTGACAAAGAGAGACTCTGTCTCAAAAAAAAAAAAAAAAAAAAAGAATTAATATTATTCTTTGGGAGGCTGAGGCAGGCAGATCACTTTATGTCAGGAGTTTGAGACCAGCCTGGCCAACATAGTAAAACTCCGTCTCTACTAAAATTACAAAAATCAGCCAGGCATGGTGGTGGGCACCTGTAATCCCAGCTACTCAGGAGACTGAGGCAGGAGAATGGCTTGAACCCAGGAGGCAGAGGTAGAAGTGAGCCAAGACTGCGCCACTGCACTCCAGCCTGGGCAACAGAGCAAGACTCCGTCTCAAAAGAAACGAAAAGAAAAAGAAAAGAAAATATTTGGATTTTGGGGGCTAAGGGGTATTCTGAACATTTCTTCTACTTAAACAATCTTTTCTTTCATTCTCATTGGTCCAACAAGAGGTCAGAATGTTCCTTAAGAATTAAAGCTCTCTGGGGAACTTACAGATCTCAAAAATATTTGCCCAACTCAGTTTCAGGTTTCCCATCAACACTTAGCATGAAGCGGCTACATCAGCCTTGGGAAATGCTCATTTCATAGTAGAACAGGCAGTTTTCAGGAGAACAGAAGCCCAGATGGGAGAAGCAGAATACAAATCGTAATTCCAAAGTGGAAAATTCAACTTTGATGTGCACTTGACAGATGCAAGAGAAACGAATCCCAAGTATTTGAAGAGGAAAGTTGCCATGGCATTTCTGCAAAACACCACTAGAGAGAAGGAAAATTCTGTGGTACACATATTTTCCCTTTTCTCTGCTTTTTCTTCATTAGGCAAGAACTTCAGAAGAGCTCTGGAAGGAGAAAATCAGATGTCAAGGAGACCCCTTCAGAGTCGGGTTCTCAGGAGCCACAGGGGGCATGTCACGTGATGGCCGTGATTCTAGGTCCCCGCTCTATGCACCACAGCAACTGTGGGGAGGCTCAGCTCCGCTCCTCCCACCCAATGGGGGACAGGCAGCAGCGTTCTCAGCCTCTGCCTAATTACCAGCTAAGTAATTAGTGAGAAGGGGTGCTCCCATGTTCCTGCTGTTTCTTAATAATTAATCCATAAACTGGTTAATCTGACAGCCTCTCCTCTCCATCTCCCAGCAATAACCCACAGTGGGCCCTATCCCCCAGTCACACAAGATAGAACCCACAACAGTGGTCTTCCATCTTCCTCTCAACGTACCTTCCCACAATCACGTACCAGAGGCTGTCTGTCCACCTTCTCCGTGTCTCTCGCATCTCTCCTTTCGAATTCTCGCTGCTTCTCCTTTGGTTCAGTCCCCACCTCCCCCATTTCATGGCTCAACTACTAAAATGGCCTCCCTATCACCTCTCTTTCCTCCAACTCATCTTCCCTTCTGCTCCCCAAACTATTTACATGGAACAGGTTACATATGTCACTCTCCTGCTGAAAAACTTTACCTAAATCCCCATTGCCTATAAATTTAAGTTCAAAATCTTGTGCGTGGTACTGACTCTTCTGCGATCTGTACCTACTGCCCTGCCTTGGAGAATAATATTAATTCTTTTTTTTTTTTTTGAGACGGAGTCTCTCTTTGTCACCCTGGCTGAAGTGCAGTGGCACGACCTCAGCTCACTGCAAGCTCCGCCTCCCGGGTTTACGCCGTTCTCCTGCCTCAGCCTCCCGAGTAGCTGGGACTACGGGCGCCCACCACCACGCCCGGCTAGTTTTTTGTATTTTTTTTAGTAGAGATGGGGTTTCACCGTGTTAGCCAGGATGTTCTCGATCTCCTGACCTCGTGATCCGCCAATCTTGGCCTCCCAAATTGCTGGGATTACAGGCTTGAGCCACCACGCCCGGCCTGATATTAATTCTTAAGTGAACACATGAACACTGGCAAACACAAAGGGCTCAGCCCTGGTGTTTCCGTGGGCACACAGGGAGAGGCCACCTTTCTGTAACTCTACACAGCACTGTCAAACAGCTAACAACAGGGTAACTTGATCACTTACTGCTCAGCAAGTCGCTTATGAAAAGTTCTCCTAGTGACTTTTCCAACCCACTCACCATCTCACCTGCTGCTTTGAGCGCTGTGACTTGCTTCAACTCTTCGTTCAAACGACTTATTTTTCTCCCACCTTCCTGGTTATTCCTTCCACATCTCCTTTGCTAATTCCTCTTTTCTTCTCTCCACTCTGAGGACCCAGCAGCCCCTGGCCCTGGGCCTTCTTTTTTCTCTCTCCACTCTCATCTTTGGAGACCTCATCTGGTCTTATGGCTTTAAAGACCTTCTACACTCTGATACTTTGAAATGTATATAAAAGCCCTGGCCTCTGCCTAAGCCCTGGATTTGAATATCCAACTATCTACTTAGTATTATCACTAAGAGGCAGCTCAAACTCAATACTCAAGGACTCAAGTATGACAACAGCTTGTTTACCCCACCCTAACCTCCAGCCAGCTCCTCTTCCCACTTTGATTTATTTACTCTTTTTTTGAGAAGGAGTTTCACTCTGTGGCCCAGGTTGGAGTGCAGTGGTGCGATCTCGGCTCACTGCAACCTCTGCCTTCTGGGCTCAAGTGATTCTCCTGCCTCAGCCTCCTGAGTAACTGTGATTCCAGTGTGTGCCACCACACCTAGCTAATTTTTGTATTTTTAGCAGAGACAGGGTTTTGCTATGTTGGCCAGGCTGGTCTTGAACTCCTGACCTCAAGCGATCCACCCGCCTCAGCCTCCCAAAGTGCTGGGATTTACAGGTGTGAGCCACTGTACCCGGCCTATTTATGTATTCTTTATAGACCTCTCATTAAATAGCATCCATCTAACTACTAAGGGCCCAAAACCTGGCGACCTTTTAAGGAGACCCACCTTGGTTGCCCTAGTTAAAATTTCAGCTGCTCCCCTGCCCGAGGGTCCCTCTTTTGCTCTATTTTTTCTTTTTACCATAACAAATATCATCTTATGAACATGTATTATAATTCACTTACTGTTTTTTTACTTTTATTTTCTGTTTCTTTTTCTAAAATGTAAACTAGGCAGGGCACAGTAGCTCACGCCTGTAATACCAGCACTTTGGGAGGCCAAGGTGGGAGGATCACTTGAGGCCAGGAGTTCAAGATCAGCCTGGGCAACACAGTGAGATCCTGTCTCTACAAAAACTAGCCAGGTGTGGTGGCATCACCTGTAGTTCCAGCTACTTGGGAGGCTGGAACCAGAGGATCACTTGAGCCCAGGAGTTTGAGACTGCAGTGAGCTACTATTGCACTACCGCACTCCAGCCTGGGCAACAGAGCAAGGCCTCCTTTCAACAACATAAATAAAAATAAAATAATAAAATAAAGTATAAGTTCCACAAGGGCAGGAAGCTTTGACTATTCTGTTTACCGGTATAGCCATCACTCAGAACAAGGGCAGGTTCATAATAGGTATTCAACAAGTATTTGTAATGAATGAGTGATGCTTGACCCACATTGCTTTCTTTCCTAGCTCACAACTGGTACAGCAACAGCAGTGAATGAGCTCCGCCTTCAAAACACATGAGGATCTGACTGCTCCTCAAAACCTCCACTGCCAACACCCCAATCCGGTCACCTCCATCTTTTACTTGGATTATTCCAGGAGCATCTCTCCTTATCTCTCTGCCCCACTCCTGACTAGCCCCACTCATCTCCATTCATTGCACATGATGGTCAGAATGTTCTCTTTAAAGCATAAGTCAGTTCATGTTCCTCTTCCCACACATTTCTCCAGTGTCTTTCCAGAACAGATATGAGCAGCAGGAACTCCCTCCTGTTTCAGCCCTTGCATGCATCCCTGGTCCCACTTCCTGCTATGCTTCCCAGTCATGGTGACCTCTGACTGATTGTGGATAGTCACTTTTGCCTTGGACCCAGAGCTTTCTACCAGCCATATACCTTGCCTGGTAAACTTTTCTCCCAGAGCTTCATGTCATGTCTCTGTTCAAATGTCACCTCGTTTGCAAGGCTTTCCTTGGCTACCCTATCTGCCACCTTCCACCATCACCAAACATTATCTCTGTTCTCCTTCATTTATTTTTCTCCATACCACATATTACTGGAAGTAAAACTTGTTTGACTACTCATTCATTGACCGTTTCTCTCATGAGAATGTAAACTCCAGGAGGACAGAGATCTGTGAGCTGTTCACCTCATATCCCAAGGGTCCAGATGTACCTGGCACATACTGGGGCTCAGTAAATATGGGTTGAATGAATGAATGGAAGCCCATTCCTGAGGTAGTGCTCAAGCTTCTGTGATGCCCGCACTGCTCCTTAGAAGGAGCAGTTGCTACTAATGGGACATTTCCAAGGCCTGTCCTTTTACCCCAGTGGGTTTCAGGCAGAAGTAAAAACAGCAGGGCCAGGAACAGTGGCTCATGCCTGAAATCCCAGAACTTTGGGACGCCAAGGCAGGTGGATCACCTGAGGTCAGGAGTTGGAGACCAGCCTGGCCAACATGGCGAATTCTCATCTCTACTAAAAATACAAAAATTATCCAGGTAGGGTGGCATGTGTCTGTAGTCCCAGCTACTCAGGAGGCTGAGGCAGGAGAATCACTTGAGCCCAGGAGGTGGAGGTTGCGATGAGCTGAGATTGTGCCACTGCACTCCAGCCTGGGTGAAGAGTGAGACTCCGTCTCAAAACAAACAAACAAAAAAAAAAACCAACCCAGCAGCTAAGGGCATCTGCCATGGCTGGGTGAAGCCACTTCAATGGTGTTTTGGGTCCTTAGACTGATGAAACTTCTGTGAAGGTCTGTCAAGTGACCAGGTCTACGAGGAGACAATGCCTCCAAGGAAGCCAGTTGAACCCGAAGGCTAATAAGAGAGCCAGTTCCAATTAAGTCCCTCATGGTGAAAAGGATAAAATAACTCTGAGACAGTGAACAAAAGAAAGAAAATTATATCCTACTAGGAGGTATCTTTTATTGCCTTTATTTATTTTATTGCCTTTTATTTATTGTGGCGCTTAAACCCAATAGCCTCTAATAGCAAAGACGTGCAAATAGGATGTCTTAAGGGAAGAGCAGGAGAGGAGGTCTAGAAATTGGCAAAGCGTTAATGTTAAGAAAAGATTCCTAATTCCCTTTGTCCTTTTTCTGGAAAGTGAGAGGGGAATCTCCTCCAGGACCTTCTCCTGAGAGAGTGAGGCTGGGGCCTAGGACAGGATGAGTTTCAGAGTTGTAAAACCCACGTCTGAGTTCTTGCTGTGTGACAGCCTTCCTGGGCAAGTCATTAGCTTCCTTGAGATTCACTTTCCTCCTCTGGCTTCATTTTTCTTTGGACCATCTTACTCCCTCTTCTAAAGGATTTGTTTGAGACAGCTATAAACGGAGATAATGATACAACCGAATCTACATGCCAGAAGACAGGAAAGAACTCTGCAAATGGTGAACAAGGTGGTGGTGTCACACTCCCCACCAGGAAAACAATGACTTCACGTCTCCAGATCCGGTATCACGAAATTATACCAGAAGCATATCAGATCAAATGCCCATTAACTGTTCAGTGATGACTGACATGTGAGCCCCACTGTGCGATAAGAATGACAAATTCAGCCCTGCCCCATGGAGCTTATAATCAACTGGAGGAGTTTGGTATTAATAAACAAAATGACCCACGTGCATGTCTGCTTGCCAGGTGTTCTAAGGACAAACACTCACTGCCCCCACCCACTGCTCCAAGGACGCTTAGCAGAGGAGCCTGATCCCACCTCGGGGCTCAGGGCAGCCAACAAGAGGGAAGGAGTACTTGACCGAGTTCTGAAGGATGAGCAGGCGCCAGCTTAGCAGAGGTGTGAAGAAAGGGGACAGCCCATATAAAGGCCTGGGATGGACATGACCACCAAAGTCAGCATGGATGGAGGTTAACATGTTTGGTTACATGATATGGTTTGACTTGTGTCCCCACCCAAATCTCATTTTGAATTGTAGTTCCCATAATTCCCATGTGCTGTGGGAGGCACCCAGTGGGAAGTAATTTAGTCAGGGAGGTGGGTCTTGCCCATGCTGTTCTCATGATAGTGACTAAGTCTCATGAGATCTGATGGTTTCAAAAAGAGCAGATCCCCCGCACATGCCTGTTGCCATGTAAATGTCCCTTTGCTCTTCCTTCATCTTCCACCGTGATTGTGAGGCCTCCCCAGTCATGTGGAACTGTGAGTCCATTAAATCCTTTTCCTTTATAAATTACCCAGTCTGGGGTATGTCTTTATTAGCAGCATGAGAACGGACTAATACAACATGGAAGGTCAAGGGAGTTGCGTTGAGGCCAGAGAGTGTGCTGAGGTCTGGCTGTGCTGCAGTGGCCTCTCAGTCACAGTGTGAGTTGAATGAGGTGTGAGTTGAAACCTCATTTACAAACTCAGATATGGGCCACAGTTTGCCAAGAAAATTTTTAAAATAGTGCATTAAATATCATTTATCGTGACTACTGACTTTTTTGACACTCCCTTAAATTTTGCATGCTAATACCAGCCCCATTAATTCTAACACTCTTGGGAAGCTGTAAAGGGTTTTAAGCAAGAGGATCACATTATTAGTTTTCCCTTTTAAAATATACCGAGAAATTCACTTGGAATAGTACTGACGAGAAAGTTTTTAAAATACAGGAGGGATGAAGACCTTCCATGGAAAATGAGCAAAGGAGAGCAAACCACTGAGAAAAGAAACACATTGCTAGTAATAAGAGGGAAATCTGTTTCCACCTGATACCCAGTAGTGGTTTGGCAAATTTACTAGATGGGACAGCCAACATCTCTAATCACAAGAATTTACAGGGGTTTTGAAAGGACTCCTGTAGGATCGAACAGCTGGAAAAGAGGTACAATCAGGAATTCCTGCATGTTAACATTGTAACCCATGCTTTGGTGGGCTGCACCACCTGTTGCAAGGCTAGGACCACACCAACAGTAATAAGTGTGTATCCCAAATTCTCAGCCCTTGCATTGCATCTCCTAGATTCTCCTCAATTTACTTGTAGAAGTCTCTGCGCTTCTCCCTTATTTGTTCATGAACACATCTCATCCCTGAAAGCCCCATAAGGGTGCCCTGTCCCTGTCCAGGTGTAGCCTGTGGAGGGTGAGGGTCTGGGAGCATTACCCCAGTGACTTTCCACTGCCCATGACAGGCTTGGCGTTGCTGAGTAGCCACCAATGCGCCTCTTCCTGTCCCATAGTCACTTCAGAAAATCCTGGAGTAGACATGATACCAGCCCAAGCAAAAGCTGTCTCCAACAACACACACACATTCCACAATGTTGTCTCTTTCCTTAATCCCCAGTGGAGTCATAGACCCAAATGATGGAAAAATAGTCCATCAAGAAATAAGCATGACTAGATGCTGAAATTGTCTGCAGAGTGTAATGAGGCAGAGCATTTTATTTACCAGGGTGTGAACAGAACTGCCCACTCCAGTGAGTTCCTTGTGCTTCCCTCCCTAAGGAGAGAGGCTCAGCGAGCAACCATGAGGCTGCAAGACCCAGGTAGCCCAGATAGGCCCAGGGTGATGATCAGGCAGGATGGGAAAGTCCTCAGTGCACCTCCAGAAGAAAAGAGGTACACAGGTTGGCTGGGAAAGGGGGATAAAGAAAGTCCTTGGGGATAGGTTGTCTGGGAAAGTTTGGTGAAGAAGTTGAGTGTTTGAAGAGGAAGAATATTTGCAGGGGGTGAGAGAACTAAAGAGGAACAGGCAAGGGCATATTAAGAAGCGCAGGTATGCATTTTTATGAATGAGACCCTATATCCCATGTAGCCTTTAGATATGTGGATCCTGGCTTATGTTTAAGTTACCAGAAAGATGCTCAAGACTAAGGATGGACCTGAATCTTATGCCTGTCTCACCCATATGGTATTCATTTCTCCCTAAAAGACCAATAAGACAAAAACAAAAAACAAACAAACAAAAAAAAACAAAGGGAGTGACCACACTCATAAATCCAGCCCCAAGCTAGCAAATGAGGGGATTTTCTTTTCTTTTGCTCCTGGTTGAATGCCAAACTGACCACTGAAAACCTATTCTTCAGAGCTGGCATCTACTTACAGCTAGGTATGTAATGACTAAGTTCTTGTTAATAAAAATCACTTGCTGCACAATGATCAAGGCCCTCTTATTTCAGTGAGTGTCTGGCGGCCACCCCAAAGTGCAGCCCCTTCCCTTAACTTCGTGCCTGAATCTCTGACACAGTCCTATTTCCGACTGTTTTCTTCCTTTGCAGTATTTATCAACACGTGCAATTATATGTTCATTTATACAATTATTTTATTAAGATCCCCCTCTCCCCCTTCAGACTATAAACTTCATGAGGCATAGAAAAATGATTTGCTACTCTTGCTGATGTTTCTGCCAACCAGGACAAGGCCGAACATACTAGAAGTTTTGTGGAAGAATAAAGTAATAAACAAACCACCCACTTTGGTGTTCGGATATATTCTGTTTGGAATTGTGCCTTATTTGTAAATAAGGTTTTATAGGAACACAGCCACACTCAATTGTTTAATAATATCCATAGTTTTGGCTACAATGGCAGAGTTGAGTGGCTGCAACGGAGATCATATGGCCCACAAGGTCTAACACATTTACTATCCGAGCCTGTACAGAAGATGTTTGCTAACACCTATATTAGACCATCACTCTCACAAAGATTAGAGTTACTCTTCTTTTGTAATCCCTCGAGCACCTTGTTCTATTGAATAGTGACCAAAACCCTCTGACTTAAAACACACCATTTTCCTCTGGAGAGAAGAAGATCACATAATAAATTTCTCTGCTCTGTGAGAGTTTTCTCTCTACTGTTCAGAGAAAGTTCTTTTTTTTACAATTAATCACAGAATTTTAAGGCACATTGGTGTCGTGAGTAATGAAGTCATCCTTATGCTTGAAGAGAGCTGCTCGTAACATCAGCCCAGGAAGTTTTTACCGCTTTCTGTCAAGAAGACCACAGAGATGGAGGCTGTGTTGCAACACAGGATGATGCATGTGACAGAATGGTAGCGAAGAAATATTCAAAATTTTATGTATTTTAATGCAGTTATTTAAAAATGTGAATGCAACGAAACAATGATTGAAGGGAATCTCCAAAATGAAGAGAGTTGTTGAGATACAATAGTGGGAATATGGGTAATTTTTTCTTCTCCCATATTTTAATTGATGATGATGATGATGAGAGCTGCTACAGTTAGCACCTACGGGGCACACTGTAAGATACCATGCATTTTATGGGCATTAGCCCGTGAGATCCTCAGTCAACTCCAAGGGGTACGTATAGCCTGTTCTCGTTACTTATGGTGGTTCTGTGGTGGTTCTTAGCAAACACTGAAACATTGCTCCAGGGAGAGATACAGGGCTAGGTGTCTGTGAGCCTCTGGCCACATTTTCATCAACTGATAAATGCGTAACTTTGTTTAACATGTGTTTCTGCTTAAAGACAGTTTATTTAGTATATATTGTTGATTCACTAACATTGGACTCACAGCAATAGCACTACAACTCAGGCCTGGATGAAGCTTATCTAACACTCCTATTTCCTCCCAAGGCACATCACAGCCTTCTTGCACTTAGGAACACTGGACAGGAGGCTGGCACTATCCTTGGGCCATTTCAAAGAGTGAAATCACCAAAACAAAACAAAACAAAAAAGCAGAAAATGTTTTAAAATGTGGCACCAAGCTGACCACAAAAAAGACATTTGTTTACAGTATGAGGGGCTGAAACAAAAAGGGCTGTCACCTGGTTTAACTTCAACTAGAAACATGCATGGGGAACGACTCCAATTTTTCACTGTCCTGCACATGTCTGCAAATAGCCACAAAAGCAGAGTGAGCATAGATTTTGCCGTTATGAATACATTTCAGCAAGTAGTGAATTCACAATACGGAATCTGTGAATAATGAAGACTGACTGTTTTATTATTTCCCCCATGTCACATATTCCGAAGAAAGGAAAAGAAAAGAATTGGGGGCTGAGGGAGGGGAGGGGAGGGGAGGAGAGAAGAGCTGGAGCCAGAGATTTGTTAGGCTCTTTTTCTTCCAAGGAAATATTGGTGGGTGTTTAAAATCAGGGTGTCCTCCTCCATGCTGGATTGATATTTGACTGAAATTTCAAGCCTGTCCCCTCCTTCTCTGCCTACTGTCAAAATGGAAATAAAAGACTGAAAATGTCTGCATATATGTAGACACTCAAGTCCACTGCCAACTCTGAAGGCATCTAACCTAAGGAACCATGCCATCTTCTTATGGCAGAGCTAACAACCAACTACTACTAATAGGCCACCTGTGACCCCTGAGCTTTGTAGGGGAATAGAATCAGCACAATCTATTTGTAGCCACATGATAGAGACATCTTTGAAAAAAAGACATCTTTGTGCCAATAGCCTTTTACATGAGTGGTTATACACAGTCGAGTGCTTTCTCAACTTATTCACAACATATGCAGCAATAATCCATAAGGCAGTGCTCATTTACTGAGGCTCAAGTTTCTTGATGTCAACCGTAGATTTTTTTTTTTTTAATCAATGCATCTACTTGAATCAGCAAGATATTTGAATAACCAACAATAATGGCTTTACATTTTCTAAGCCCTTCAAAGCTTTTGAGAGTTTTCCTGTTCATTCTCTCTTTCTTGAGGCATTTGCTCTAGTTACAAAGCAGAAAGTCTAAATGGCCATTTTCTGACACTTTCCATTCAGGGAGAAACTGACCCTTTCAGCTGAAGGTGTGTGATCATTACATCAACCTTTCTGCAACTGAACATGGTCCTCTCAAGGGCTCAAAAGAAGTTCTGTTGCCCCAGAGACAGACATTATTCCCATGCATTTATGCAATCAGATCCCACAACTGCTTCCACTGACTCATTTAAGCTGGGACACATGTATTCGGCATCTATTTAAATAGCACTTATTGCCATAGTAGCTAGGCACTTGGACAAGCCTGCTATTTTTGCAAGAAAATGAAGAAACAATGTAGATGAAGTAAAAAGAGGTCGGTACTAAGGCCTGTAGTAATCATCTTCCTTGGCAGGCGGAGCAGGAGGGTTAGAATCAGGTCAAATTGTCCCCAGTAAAAGGCGTCAGTCATCTGGGATGTTTTCATTATCCCAGACAGAAATAGGTCACCTTGGCACTTGGCCAATTAGACCGAAGTTCTCGAGCAGTGAGAAATAAAGGAAGTAGATGCTTAGCAGAAGACCTCTCCCCTCCCAAAGGAGGCAAAACAAAATTCCTGGAGAAGATAAACACATCAAAGCCTCGGATGCTAAAAGTTACCTCCTTGAAGGACAATTTGCAGGTGTTAAGGTGCTTGGTGATGTACTATATAGAACTTACGCAAACTCGGCTGTATTCCATCTGCATTAATGCCCAGCAAAATACACTTAGAAATAACACAGGTCAGGATAGCAGATAGATTTTGTCTACACTGAGACGGATTCGTGGACTCTATCTGGTTTAGTGAGAGAGAAACGGGATCGGTTGATAAAATCTGCTTTGGTGAGGGCAGTTTTCCCTTGGCAGGCATCTCCAGCCATAGGCTTTGGGGTCAAAGGCACTGGACTCAAATTTTCAACACCCTCCACTCTAGCTGCCTAAATATGGGAACACCAATCACCCATTAGATACTCAGTTCCTCCCTTTACATAGAAGAGAATAATATTCACAGGATTATTTTGAGGATCAATGACTTGTTAGGAAAGTGGTTGATGCATGAAAAAACTATGTATGAATTATAATTCTTTTTTTGAGACAGGGTCTTTATCACCCAGGCTGAAGTATAGTGGCCTGAGCTCACCGCAGCCTTGACCTCCTTGGGCTCAAGCAATCCTGCAACTTCAACCTCCTGAGCAGCTGGGACTACATACAAAGTGCACGCTGCCACACCTGGCTTTTTAAATTTTTTGTAGAGATGGGGTCTCCCCATGTTGCCCAGGCTGGTTTTGAACTCCTGGGCTCAGTAATCCACTCACCTCAGCCTCCCAAAATGTTGGGATTACAGGTGTGAACCACGGCACTTGGCTGGTCATTTTTTATTATCTATAATTACTGCAAATTCATCCATGGGTATCAGTTACATCTACTTCATAATCCAGTCCAAATAATTCGTACTCTACACTAGTTAACCACATTCTATCCTTCATTTTTCATACTGTTATTTTGTGATATTAAATATTGATTGAAATAAATTCGTTATTGAGAGGACTTGGATATAATCATTACTCTCATCAAGAGTTTTCTATGAGGGCATTCTGGTAGGATTTGACTTGTCAAAAACTAAAGCATGTCATTTACAGAAACATTCAGAAATATACATGTGATGGTTAATACTGAGTGTCACCTTGATTAGATTGAAGAATGCAAAGTATTATTACTGGGTGTGTCTGTGAGGCTGTTGCCAAAGGAGATTAACATTTGAGTCAGTGGACTGGGAGAGGCAGACCCACCCTCAATCTGGGTGGGCACCACCTAATCAGCTGCCAGAGCAGCTAGAATAAAGCAGGCAGAAGAACGTGGAAGGACTAGACTTGCCAAGTCTTCTAGTCTTCATTTTTCTCCCATGCTGGATGCTTCCTGCCCTTGAACATCAGACTCCAAGTTCTTTGCTTTTGGACTCTTGGACTTACACCAGTGGTTTGCCAGGGACTCTTGGGCCTTCGGCCACAGACTGAAGGCTGCACTGTTGGCTTCCCTACTTTTGAGGTTTGCGGACTTGGACTGGCTTCCTTGCTCCTCAGCTTGCAGATGGCCTATTGTGGGACTTCACCTTGTGATCATGTGAGTCAACGCTCCTTAATAAACTCCCATTCATATGTACATCTATCCTGTTAGTCCTGTCCCTCTAGAGAACCCTAAGACAATACATATAAATACACTTAACTGAATTTTACATTTGTGCAAACAATACTTTTTGCCAGTAGGATAAAAACATTTATCTTCTTGTGCTTAAGCAAATAATAAACTTTGCCAAGTAACAGAAAGGCAAATTAGACTTTTTTGCATCTATTCCGTAAGAGACACAAGAATAACTATACAGGAATATGCCCAAGTCCCCCCTGCTGCCTTTCGTTTCAAACAGTGCATTTTAAGATCTGGAATATCTGTGATAGGTGTAAAAACAGTCATAGTTTACTTGTACATAATGAGTATAATATGTATTCCAGGGAAAGCATAAATTAACTATAAATTCAGCAACTTTCAACGAAGACACCATTTTCATGGTTTCCCTTAAGTGGTTTGTTGGGTTGGGCTTCTCTCTTTCTCTCCCTCTTTGTGTGTGTGTGTGTGTGTGTGTGTGTGTGTGTGTGTGTGTGTGTGTGTGAAAGTAAAATACTTCTGTTCTATGAACAAGAAATCACTGTGTGCCAGTACTTTTATTGTTTTACTAACAGCTTAAAGTAGGTATTTGTAAGCCTCACAGACTGTATAAGTTATGTCATTTATTTATTCAATAAATATTTGTGAGAGCACTGTAAAAGATAAAAAGATGTTTGAGGTCATTTCTGCCTGTAAGGAGCTTCATGAAGGAGAAATAACATCTGGGAAGAAGCCTCACAGGGTGTGTGGGATTGGGCTGAGTAGAGGCAAGGTGTAGGGACAATAAATTTGCTTTCAATTAGGAAAGTCCAATCAAAAGCAAAACTTTGAATTCAATATTACAGAAACTACAGAAGGTTCAAACCCACAAGAAAAACTTTGAACATGGAGACTACTGGTAAACAGTCTCCTACATGGCATACTATTAGGATTTCATACATGAATCATCTAGAATATTTACCCTGAGTTGAGCCAAAACAAGCAACCACATCCTGCAAGATGAAGAATCATCCTTCCCAAAGCTTACTGTACTCCTTCCCCCTCAAGGCACACATGGCCACATAGAGGCAGCTCTGAGGCACAGAAGGAAAAAGAATTCCTTGCACCGAATTTAAGATGTCAGCATGCTTGCTTTGGTATTTATTTTATTTTCTTCTCTGTTTTTAAACTTTCTGCAATATCTCTTTTCCCACTTGCTGTATGTCCCCCTCCTAGCTTCCAGGTTTAACATATTATTCATGTTCTTTCAACCACAATGTCCCCCTGCTGTATTGTAAATGTATGTACTATGTATGTACCAATTGGAACTGTGTGTCCTGCCTTGGAGTTGAAGATTAATAATTGTTCTCTGTGAGTGAATGATCAAATCACTGCAGAACTAGACAGATATAAAACTCTACCTGCAATTATACCTATGTTGTTATGATAATTTATAGACCTACAATATAAGTACTAGGCTGGACCCAGAGTCTATTAATCCTACAAATTATACAAGAGGCTACACTGGGTCTTGGATCTACATGCAGGAGAGATATAAGACTGTGAATGTAAAAGACAGAAGAGACGTTTGCAGGGACAGAAGCAATTCAGCCAGGTTTGAGTATTACAATGCAATTACCTAAACCAGATGGTCTTTTTCCCAGCAGAAATGGAGAGCAGCCACTGAATACTTTATCCCTTGCAGTGCTTGGCTTGACCTCATTTTAAGGTGACATAAAGTAAGCCTACCTTGTCAGATCAAACAAAAAGTGGCCTTTAAACCTCTAATTAATAGCACATCTGAAAGCCAGGAAGAATATATTTCAAAAATCACATCTGCATAAGCATCTACTTTCGTGTGGTCTCTATCAAATGTTTCTGTGACCTTACCATGTGGCTGAAGGAGGTGCTAGCCCAGGGTGGGTCGTGGAAGTAACTGAAACGATATCATTCTTTCTTTCAATCACATAAAACCTGAACAACAGACAGTATGAAAAAAAATCATCAATGATAACAACACTAAATGTTTTTCCAAAGTGCTTCAAGACACAGTTTGTAAAGCTCTGCTAAATCGTGCCCATTCAAACCTTTAACCAAAAACAGTCATTGGCACGTTTCCCAACAATGAATTTTTCCCTCTTACGTACTAGAAACTTGCTGCTGAGCTCACCTAAAATAGTGTGAGCACTTCTATGACTTTTTCCCAGCTTCTTTAAAGACATCATATTTTCATTTGCTCTCATGTGAACCAAGTTTTCACTTGACTTTTGGTATGGACAGATGTCACTGTCAGCAGTTTCCTGGAACACCCTGTCCACCATCTCTTGCTCCTCAGGGAATTAAAAAGCCATGGTGTCACTGGGTTGCACTAAGGAATGTAAGGAATGCAACCGAGCATTTTAAAATTTGTTTGGTTGGAGTTAATAAAAAATATAAGCTATACTTCTTTTTTTTTTTGAGAGGGAGTCTTGCTCTGTTGCCCAGGTTGGAGTGCAGTGGCACGATCTCGACTCACAGCAACCTCTGCCTCCCGGGTTCAAGCGATTCTCCTGCCTCAGCCTCCCGAGTAGCTGGGACTTCAGGTATGTGCCACCAGTCCCGGCTAACGTTGTATTTTTAGCAGAGATGGGGTTTCACCATGTTAGCCATGATGGTCTCGATCTCCTGACCTCATGATCCGCCGCCTTGGCCTCCCAAAGTGCCGGGATTACAGGCATGAGCCACCACGCCTGGCCTAAGCTATACATTTTCTAAAGAAAAGAATGAGAAAAAATCTCACACGTGATTTCATTATGGAAAGAACAGTTTTCATATCTGAATTGTGGTGAAAATCCAAACTGAACCATAATGCAAAACAATGAGCAGACAACAACAAATCGAGGTAATGTTCCCTTCCTTTTCCGTGGTAAATCAGTCTCTTAGTGATCTGCAAGTACATATACATTTACTACTGATAATCATTCTGTTGTCATTGCATATTTGTATAAGAAGGGCAAATTTTTAGTAACTCTAGTTAATTTTAATGTGAGTTATTCTGACTCTATTAGGCACATAGAAGGTATTCAAATGCTGGTTAAAAAAAAACAAAAACAAAAAACCCTCATGTTATTAGGAAGGCAAAGAACCAGCTTACTAGTATTCAAGACTGTAGAGAACCTGATTATTTTACCATATCATCAAGGTATAGGCATTTTAAAGAAAATATAAATCTTTCAAATATGGTTGAAGAGGTTTTACTCCATACAATGTAAATTAGTATACAGCACATTATGCAGAAGGAATGAGTTTAGTCCTGTTAAGTCACATTCCATGGTATACATACGTTCTCCAAGTCCCTACACGTGGAGGTTCAAATACCAGCAGTGTCAATTCAGATTTTTATTCTTCAAAGGTAACACATTTAAGTAACAAGCAATTTGCTCTCTTGCAGAGCTCTGAATGATGGCAAAAAATGAAAGTCCTCTCCACACCTTATGGTCAGGAAGACTTTGGCTTTGAACACTGTCTGCACAGCAATTATGAGAGCTTGAATCAAACTCTCAGGTCTTAAATATTACTTGTCCCTGAGGTATAATAATCACCCAGCAAAGAAAATTATTTTATCTGCTCCTTACTGAGTCATGAAGGTCAACGGATGGAAAATCCCATTTCCCATACTGAACTAACCAAAAATTTTTAACAATAGCTTTCTCTGATGTGAATTATAATTAAATGGGGACAAATAAAGCAAAGTACTTTAATTAAAGCAATTCTGTAGAGACACTGAAGGGATGTCTTATAATAAATTCCCATTCCCAGCCGCTGCCCAAACTTTCCAGAATTAAAAGAAAACTTGAATACAAATAGGACAGAGTTATAATATAGGAGCTTTCTTACACTGTCTTAGTTTGTGCTGCTATAATAGAATGCTCAGTAATTTATAAAGAAAAGATATTTATTTCTCACACTTCTGGAGGCTGGGAAGTCCAAGAGCATGGCATGGGCATCTGGAAAGGACTGTCCCATGGTGAAAGGGGGAAGGTAGAGGCAAGCACATGAAACAAGAGAAAATGGTAGCCCAATGTATCCTTTTATCAGGATCCCACTCCCAAGACAGCAAACCCATTCCCATGATAACAACATCAACTCAATCACCTCCCAAGGGCCCCACCTCTCAACACTACTGCAATGGCAACCAAGCTCCCAACACAAGAACTCTTGGGGACACATTCAAACCACAACATATACTCTGGCTATCTTGGTTATTTAAAATATGTGAGGTGAATTTTCCATTTTTGAAATTGATAATGAACCAAAATAAACCTCAATTAAATAGATGTGGAGCATCACTGAGGCAGAATTTCCTATGATAGCCAATTGAGTCTATGATTACCTGAGACCGAGATTTTCTCAAGGGAAGTACGAAAAGCTATGTATCACAAAGGTTAAGATCAAAGTTACCTTCATCTATCTTGTATAAAGTTTGGAGTGAGCCATTCATTTCCCATTCTATTCAATTACGCAAACATTGATTGAGCATCTCTTATATTCAATTTCAACAACAGCTGCTATCTGGAGAGGTGCCTTTGTTTAGTCCAACTCAAGATTTCTGGTGGCTGAGATTTCATTTTCTTGGGGATACATCTGTTACTGAAGCACTACACCCAAAATGCCAGCTCAGATATAAGTAGAGATATGATACACTGATGTTTCAATGGATCACAGTAGTTCTTGGCAGTTTTAGCCACCATACAAATAATGGAAGAGAAATAAACTTGGTTTGTGATTCTCCCAGCAGTAAAGGCTCAAACTTCCTTCTTAAACTCCCATTAGTTTTGCACCTCTAATACTGAAAATGCAACTATCACTAGAGATGCTCTGCAGAAGAGCCAGCACAGAAAGCACTTGACCCATCAGAATAAAGAGTTGTTCTTCTGACAGTGCTGTTGGATTTGTTGTGATCCTTAAACAATGGTGGTTTTCAAACTTCAATGTGCATTAGAATCATCTGGTAGGCTCATTATAACACTGATTGCTGGACACACTTCCAGGATTTTTGATTCAGTAGGTCTGGGGTGGGACCCAATAATCTGCATTTCTAACAAGTTCCCAGGTGATGCCCATCGCACTGGTTTGGGGACCACATTTTGAGAATCACTGTTCCATGAGCTGACTCAATTCACAAATAACCTAAAAGTATAACCCCCTTCAAATATGAAGTTAACAGTGCAGGCGGTGGGGGGTGGGGAAGGTAACATACAAGTCACAAAAAATTGGTGTTGGCAGGAATCAGTGCAAATATTTGGCTGAGTATTCTCTGCTTCTTTTGGGATTGGAGTCATACTTTGCACATAGTAGGGACTCACAGAAGGCTCCCCTTTCCTATCCCTGCCGTGGGGCTATGTTACTGCTAATTAGCAGCACTGTTGCCTACACCTGTTGGGAATATCTGTTAGTTTAATAAACACTGGACCTACCACGTGCCAGGCACGATTATAAACTGAGCAGTGCTTGCCAGCTCAGGGTGACTGGCTAGAAATTGTTGAGACATGAAATCTAGACTGATAGCCCTCTTCAAGCAAGCCAGTTGAATTTTAGGAATCCCAGCATGCCCTGTCACACCTGGGGCTGGCACTCATATGCAGATTAGGCCTGCATTTCAGCCACAAAAAGGGGCAAAGGTGATTAACTTGCATAATAGAGAAAAAGACCTTTGCTCACAATTTTCGGAATAGTCTGTTCCAATGCTGGGGGCTCATTGGTCTATTTTCACTTTTCAAAGCAGCTTCTTACTTTTCCAGAGAAAGTGTTGGGCCAGATTTCTGTTTTATGATTTTCTGGTTACTTTTATAATTGAGATATTCTTAGTTTCTGCCAGGTCACAAATATGTTCTGGATCCCACATGACAAAACGTGGTGCATAAATGTCAAGAAACCGTCAGTACAGATATTAACAAACCCAAGGTGGGGACTTTCCCCAAGATCAGATAACATCAGTTCTTTCTGGATCTATGAGGGCATTGCCACAAGTGCAGGACTATTCTAAGTCTGAAAGTTTGAACTATTTATAGAAATTAGGAAGACCTTTCCCCTTTAAAAAGTTCTGTGGTATTACCTGAGATGTTCACTACTAACACTGTTTTGTTATAGTCCATGACCCTGCAATTTAGGTAGCCTATCCCTAGGTGGCAGTAATGCGTCAGCACCTCCCAGCCTTGAGTAGGGCTTTTGGCAAAACCTTTCTCTCTCTTCAATAAGAAGAATTTTCATGAAACATTTTGTATATACCAGATAACAAGCTAAGAACCAAGAATAGAAAGACAAACCGACCTGGCCCTGACTTTGTCACAAGTATAATTCTTTATTAAAATAGCTAAACTTCAGCATATAATAAACACAAGTTGTAAAGATGTTTTGGTGCAGCTCTTGAATGAGTTAACTGGAACTCAAGGAGGCCTAGAACGTCTCAGGATAGGAGGTCAGGAAAGACTGGCCTCTGGTAATATACCAGGACCAGGACTGTCTGAGTGGGAAAGGGGTGTCCCTCCTGCAGGAGGCTGGGTTCTTTGGTTGGAGGAAGCACTCTGAGATACCACAAGTGTGGGCTCCACCTAGTAGGGCAGGGGCTGGGTGGCCACAGCCTTAGGCAATGTCAGGAAGAGTATCAGAGATAGCTTAGTGTATGTGATGCTGGCTAGTGACTGCAACTGGAGTTAATCTGTAAGTGAGTGAATGAGTGAGTGAGTGAGTGAGTGAGTAGGTGAATGAATGAATGAATGAATGAATGAATGAATGAAAATGGTCTACCAACCTATGTCCATCCTGAGATCTGGTTCTCAGTGAGTGAGAAAGAACAGCCAGCAGAGCAGCAGGTGCTTTGGCTGCACGAGTGTGAGTCAGGGAGGAAACAGACTAGCACCCATGGGAGAAGGTTGTCTGGTAGGCAGCAAAAAGTGGGGGAGGAAGAAAACAGGCTCAGCCACTGCCCTTGAAGGACCAATGGCACATGGCTAGGCTGGTCGGATAATGAAAAGCCTAAGAACACATTTTCATATTCTCTCGACATGTAGTTGTGGATGTTAAGATAACAGCATGAAGTAAACTGGGCTTTTCTTAGTAATTTCCATGTGATTTTCTCCTATTACTAGAATCGGTCATTCACAACTAAGCCATTATTGATGCAATTATGAGATGATGAAAGCTCAAAGGCCATTTAGGAATTACCCTGTACAAGCCCTTATATTTTATAAATGAGACAATAAGATCTAAGGGATCCTGTAATATACCCACAGCTAATTATTTTGTATTGTGCTAGAGGACAAAACTAGAAAGCAGACCAAAAACCTTTCCGTCACCTAAATCTACCTCTCTGCCCCTTTACTTGGGTCCTTTTAATCATTATTCCCATGTCAGCTTTCCCTGGACCTACATGTAGTAAAAAGTTATTCTTAATGAGTCTTCCCTAGTCTCTGATGGGATTGGCACGATGCTTCCCCTGGGATTTCTCCAGCATCCTGCCTTTCTGCCCCAGCACAAGCCATCTACTTATCCTGCTCACAAGAGAGTATTTTCAGCCTCCCTGCTGTCAGACACCCTGTTTACTACGTTTGTCATGGGCAGAAGAATAGAACAAATCAAGTAAAAATATACAAATAGGCCTACCTATACGTGGCCTATGGAACCTGTAATTCGAATCTTATCCATCTGAGAGACATGGGTACCTATGTCCACCAAAAGACATGCACAAGATGTTCACAGTGGTTTCATTTAAAAAAAAAATTAGAAATAACTCGAATTTCCATCAACAGGTGAATGGATAAACAAATTGTGGTTTATTCATGCTGTGGAATTATACACAGCATTAAAAAATAACTGATACATGCAAAATCTTAGATAAATTTCATAAATGTTACATTGAGGGGAAGAAAGTCAGACACAAAAAGGCACATGTGTCATTTCATTTATGTGAAGTTAAAGAATAGGCAAAATTGATTGATGGTGATGGAAGTCAGAATAATGGTTATCTTGGGGAGAAACTGGAAAAGGGCACAAGAGATCCTTCTGGGGTGGTGGGTTGGTCTGTGTCTTGACCTAAGTGAACGTTACATGGGCGAATGTGTGTATGCACATGTGCGTATGTGTAAAAGTTCACGGAGACAGATAAGAGTAGTGGACTTTATATTTTTAGCCTCTTCCAGTTTAAAAAAAATCTTTCCTGGTTTAAAATAATCTTTCTATTCAGGCAGATTCAAATATTTTCATGAACTCATCACTGTTCACAGACCTAAGTTCACTCTTTCCCAGCTTCTTCCCTTACTTCCAAGCAGCCTGGACTCCCAGAAGGCTTCAGGCTTGCTCTTGGCTCTTTGAAAGGGGAGTGTCTCTATCATATATGGGCAAAGGGATGTCAGAGGAAACAGCACAGCACAGTGGTGCATGGCCATGCCCTCAGCCGGCTCTGCGTGCCATCTGAAATCCTCATCCCTTTTGGTGGTATCTATTTCTGTGGTCTTTCCCCCTTGCTCCGAAGGCACCAGAACAGGTCTGCAGGTCCTACCCTCAGCAAACTCAAGGAGCAAAATCCCATTCTCCCCTTCCTGTAGAGACTCCCTAAAGCACATGGGGAAGTATGCCCCATGTCATCTCTGCCCATGAGGGGTGGGACGAGGGACGATGTATCATTTCCTTGGGTTGCATAAATGTAGTTCTCCAAAACTCACGCTTTTCCCTCTCCCTCAAAAACCGCTTCCAAGCAATGGATTTATCTCACTGTTATGAAACCCCAAAATAAATTTTGCCTTACTCCAACTAAGGGGTGGACTGGAAGAATCTCCACAGGGACTCAGGGCCACCTATGAGATTTGCCACTTGGAATGTATTGTCTTTGTTTTCAATGGAGAACTCCCTCCAGAGGATTCCATGTCCTTCCAATAAGCTCTGAGATGGAGAGGAGCCTGGTGGTGAACTGGGGGAGCAAGGAAGGGTATCTCTTGGTGATAGCTCATAGCATCAAGAGACAGGCTCATTCTCCCAAGCCACATGGGCCAAGAGTAGGGGGTCAGCACTGCCCATATTCTGGGTCAGTTTCCTCAATCCCGTCCCCCCCCACTTCACTCCTCCCTCCCCAGTCGGTA
This sequence comes from Rhinopithecus bieti, assembly GCF_001698545.2. Lineage (NCBI taxonomy): Eukaryota > Metazoa > Chordata > Mammalia > Primates > Cercopithecidae > Rhinopithecus > Rhinopithecus bieti. Next base: position 1,871,016 of record NW_016807544.1, on the reverse strand, counting down.
GTGCTGCCCTAGCATTTCAGCTGATACTTAGAAAGCACATACCAGCCACTGGGCATTGTGCTGACCCTAGGAGTCTCGTGACACTCAACACAGCCCCCACCCTTGAGGAACCTCTAATGGAGTCTCACTGACTAGAGTACTCATTTGTGCACTTCTTTGTTTCATCCTAAACCACTGTGTTCCAGGATAGTTTACATTCTCCTAAGCCAATGAATCGTCTTCTCCATTCCACACAAACTTACTTGAGAGGAGAAATGCATCTCATTTCATCTTGGAATTTCCCAGAGGGTCAGCCCAGCCCCACGCCTAGAACTTAATAACATGCACTCAACTAAGGTTTGTTGAATGCATGCATGAAGGAAGTGAGTCAGTATAGATAGGTCACAACCATGCTACTTTGTCTTCAGTGGAAAGAAAAGTTGATTATTGGCACAGGCTATGAAACATTAGTATCACTAACTGAAAATTCTAAAAATCACAGTGTGCTGAGGCGTATCCTCTGTTGTTTTATTTTGCTTCCTCTCTCCTATGCTAGAATACTTAACCAGAACATAAGAGTTCCAGGTACATGGTATGCAAATGGCAAACAAAAGGAGAGAATTATTCAGGGTTCTGTGAGGATGGAGAGAATGATTTTTGGAGGAAAGACTCTTGGTCAAAACAGAAAAATTGCCAGGAAAACTTTTAATAACTGCAGAAATAAAGAAGTTCTGTAAGATGACTAGCCATTGCATGACATTCGGCACCATCCCTCTACTGCAATGTGGAGCAGCTCCAAGACAGGTAAATCAATCCCTTAATGTATGCCATGGAGAACAGAGTTGTCTGGGACCTGGAGGCTCAGGCAACCACCCTGACTGCTTTCCTTCCTGTGCAGCAATTGAATGTTTGCATCCCTTTCCATTTCATAGCCAGTAGGGAAAATGCTTGATAGGTTCATTCTGCATAAGGGCATCTGTGAGGGCTGTCAGCTGCCAAAACTGCCACCTCCTGACATCACTGAGACCTCAGACTGACAGCCATGCTGTTCAATGGTTGACTGGCTCTGATAGGTGGGTGGGTCACCAGAAGCCATATCCTGGCACCAAGTCCCTTCCAATCTGTGGGTGGTTGGGAGGCTCCTGGCTTGCAGGAGGTGAAAAAAAAAACAAGACATAAGCCTTGTATCACAGTTCATGCACTCTGACTGGGTCCACTTCAGGACTGGCTAGATACTGGGATGGCAAGTGGTCTTTCTAGGACCACTCAAGAGGTGAATTACATGATATATTCTGGGGAGATTCAAAGAAAAACAATTTTTTCTGATACCCTCGCTTACTCCTAAAACATCCTTGAGCTCCCCTCCCTTGTGGCTGGGGGGCTCATAGCCACCTCCCAAGAACTGCATTTGGTTCAGCATCAGATGTCTTAAAATCCCATGTGGTCACCGGGCGTGGTGGCTCATGACTGTAATCCCAGCACTTTGGGAGGCCAAGGCAGGTGGATCCCCTGAGGTTGGGAGTTTGAGACCAGGCTGACCAACATGGAGAAATGCTGTCTCTACTAAAAATACAAAATTAGCCAGGTGTGGTGGCGTATCCCTGTAATCCCACCTACTCAGGAGGCTGAGGCAGGAGAATTGCTTGAACCCGGGAGGCAGAGGTTGCAGTGAGCTGAGATCACGCCATTGCACTCGAGCCTGGGCAACAAAAGCGAAACTCCATCTCAAAAAAACAAAGAAATCCCATGCGTTCTCACCCCATAAAGCACAGGAGTGCAGGAGCACAAGGGGCTGAAGCTGCTTCTGTAGGGAGAAGCCACCATGCTGCTCCTTGCCCCTCACCCCATACTCAGAGCAGAAACAGGGTCTGCCAGTGTGCTCCAGGCACAGCATAAGAGGCTGTGGCCCTACAAATCTAAGAGGATATTTTCCTCTTTACAGGTGGCCTGGGCATCCTCTCGAATCACTCCAAATGGGAAATCCTGGCAAGCTGAGGATCAATTATCAAGAGGATACAAAATAAAGAAATATAAAATACTTTTGAAAAAGAAATAAAGCTTTCATCTTCTGTTGGCACCATAGCCCTAAGGAGAGGAGGGGAGAGGAAGGTTCCAGTACGTCATTTTGATCCAAAAATCTCAGGGACATTGAGTGTTTTTAAATAAAATTCACGAGACAGTCCCAAAGCCCAGATAGACAGCTCTTGTGGAAATGTCCCTCACCCATTCAAGAGACGAAGTTATTGGAGAGGGACGGAAGAAACGTGTGTCATGGGAAAACCGTGTAGTGTCATGACAGCTGTCTCCCTGAACGTGCATTTTATTGGTGAATGTTCTTGGCAAGTCAAAGCATGAAGATGGCATCTGATCCTGCCGTGATCATGGATGTCCTGCAGAAAACCATTCTGTCACCACGACTGGCCATAGCATAGGCTCTCATGGGCTAGAAAAAGGGGCCATGCAGAAAGGGAGTTGAGTTTACTTTTCCATGCTCACCCTGGAAAGTCTATTGAAACCCTGGGGAATGTGGTTCCAGAGGTTTCTCCACTTTGGCACTACTGACATTCTGAGCCAGATCATTCTGTTGTGGGCAGCTGTCCTGTACATTGTAGGATGTTAGCAGCATTCCCAGTCTCACACACGAGATGCTAGCAGCACCCTTCCCCGAAGCATGACCACCAAAAATGTCCCCAGATTTTGCAAAATCCCCAGCAGGAAAGGTGTCTGCCAGTATGTTCCAGGCACAGTATAAGAGGCTGTGGTCCTACAAATCTAAGAGGGTATTTTTTCTCTTTACAGGTAGCCCAAGCATCCTCTCAAATCACTCCGAATGGGAAATCCTGGCAGCAGCCCTGTCCCACGCAGGGCAGAAAAAATACCTCCAGTTACTGCAAACTCACCCCTGGTTCAGAACTGCTGTTTTAGAGCAAGAAAAGCCTGGGAGAGCTCATGCAGTTCTCTGCTGAAATGTCACCATAGCTTAGCCGACATTATTTGTCATCAGAAGCGCTTACCCCCACCTGACAGAGGATATATTTGTTTTCTCTCTGGCTCCTTGACTAGACATTCAGGTCCTCAAGTGGAGTGACTTTGTTTCAGTCACTGTTGTAATGCCAGTGCCTGGCACACAGTTGGCACTCAATAAAAATCCACTGAGCACGTGAAAGGGACTTGAGGACACAGTGCTAGATCTAATGCCAAATTGCTCACTTCTCACATATTCTAAAAGTTTAACATTTTAAAGTGCAATAACAATCACAATTAGTGGTAGCTGCAAAATACTGGGAGGGAGTCAACAAAATACCACCTGAATTACACCCACCAATGCTGGGGGAGGATGTCTATGTGCATACAATAATATACATAACACATGTTTACAAATATGCATGTAAGTATGTGTGTGTGTGTACCACTTCTCATTGCTATAAAAATAAACATTAAAAACCACAACCTAATTTTTGTAATCTCCCAAACAGTAACTAATACCACTTACTAAGCCTCAAGGGTGTTGTAAGGATAACATTTGTAAAATACACTGGCTTCCTCCTCTAAAAGGCATTACTACATTACACAAAAGAAATATGACATCATCTCAAAAGGACTGCTGAGTGAGGTTGTATGGAAATCTAAAAGAGTTCAGATGCATCTTAAATCATCACAGTTCTTGATTTTTGCAAACTAGCGCAGCCCATTAGGAAGGGAATGAAATTGATTTCCTTGGAAGCCCCACCCTGCCAACGAGCCATTTTTGTATCCCTGAGAAGCCTGAATCTTTGTGAAACTTCCATATTTAAATGAGTTAGCCAGATTCCGAATCACAAAATGCCACACCTTAGGGAATGACCATGAGGCATGGCAAGCTCATCGACCCTGCAGGAGAGCAGTGTGGTTAAGAGTTCAGCTTCTGGAGCCAGATGGCCTAGGTTAGAATCCCAAGAAATGCTGGGCAAGTTACTTAACTTCTGTGTCTCGGTTATCTCCTCAGCAAAGCGGTATAATCACACTACCTATCTCATAGGGTTGTTGTAAGGGTTGAATGATAAAATGCATATAAAACACTAATAATTCAGATTTAAATATGAAAGGTCAGTCTAATTGAACTCACGCTTTGCAGATTACTGTTTCCTCTCCTCTACCACTAAAGATAACAAAGCTGAAGTCAAGATGTGCTCTTGGGCTATGAAGTTTCATGACAGAAGTCAGAGAGAGGACAAATTGTTCCTTCTCCTTTTACTTCAGAAGGTGACTATTCCCCCCACCCTTAAAACAAATCTGAGCACAGATCACCCTCAAGATATTTTAGGTGAGAAGTGAAGGAAAGTTAAAATTTGGTAAAACCTCTATCACAGTGGTACTTAATCTTTTCAATGCCTTGAGGGCACCTTCAAGTTGGGAAACACTGGACTGTTGCTAGTATAGACTGACTAAAAAGAGCTTCAAAGAATCCTCTTTTCTCTACCACTAGGCTGGCAGTTCTTGTACATGACATTCTTCCACTTGAAGTTTTGCAGCAAATAAAAGTTGTCATTCCTCTCTATAATGACTGGCTGAAAAAAAGAAGTTGATGGGATCTGTGTGTTCATGCACAGGTCCACACATATGTACATGTGCATCTTGTGTGTGCATATGTACACATGCATGCACAGGCAAAATCCCTGCAGCTTTTCTTTTTTCCTCTTCAGCATGTGGGCATGTATGTGTGAGAATGCATGCATATGTGTGTAATTAAAGAAAAGGATGAGGCTTAGACATACTGGTTATTTAATAATTTAGTTCTATGCACAATTTAAACCAATAAGCAAAAATTACCTAGATTTCTTAACTTCAAATGTCTCAATACAGGAAATTCTGGTGAAGGTTTTAAGATACTGGATCTGCCCAATCCAACACAGACAGCAATTATTGGAGACGGCATGTACCCTGAGACATACAAATGCACACCCAATAACTCGTCTATCTTGTTAGTACCCTGTATCTCCAGATCCATAGGGAAAAACATAAATCAGTAAATCTCTCCTGTTAACATCTTAGAGGCTGATCTTTAAGAGCTTTTCTGTACCTATCACAGGTACTACAGATTGTTCCTGATTGGACTGTTCTGTATACTATGAATGAATGGATGAATAGGTAAATATGTAAATCATTGTACTCCTTGTGATAACAAAAAGATATTCTTATCATTCTAGCTATCTAAATAAGCTATAGAAATCAATGTTGACCTAAATAAATCATAGCCAAATGACAATAAGATAATGGAGTTAAGAGAGATGAAACTTATATGCTTATCTCTGTATCTTCTTTTAATTGGGCTCTCACAGGGATTGTGCAAATCAGTGACCTCACCTATTCACTGGAGCAATGGCAGTTTCCACCTCTTAATCTTGCTGCTACTGAAAAGTGAAGGAGGCCATTGAAGAAGAAAAAGACAAAAAAGTGAGGGAGCTAGACCAGGAAGGGTACACCAACTCAGGGTCTGTCACCTGCCCCACTAGCTCAAAGCAGAATGCCAGGACTGGGAACTCACGGAGAGGAGCAGTCAGGGCCGTTACTATCTTTTCCTTTAGACCACCAGACCTAATAACTAAATAAGCATTCCCCCTTAAAGAAAAAATACCTGGTATTAAAAAAAATGACTTATTTGAAATTTACAACAGGGCTAATAAGGGATTGAAATAGGTTCAATTACTGAATCTAAAACAGTGCCCAATATTTAAAACAGCGCCTGGCAAAAACACACACGAAATGATTCGGTGAACAAGTGAGAGAATGAGAATTAAATTAGTCCAGCCACCAGTCCTCAAAATTGCCATGAAAATTAGGTAGTGAAAACATTCACAATACATGAGTACATTTGACAAAGAAGAAAATAGAATGGTGGTAGTCTGGAGATTGATCATTACCCTCCACTGGCTATGTTATATCTTCTGAGATCAATAGGTCTATAAAAAAGTACGTTTTGTTCCTTAGAGCATTTTCAAATTGTGAGATGGAACCACTCCTTCCAATTATTCTTTGACCTCAAACAAGAAGGTCTGCTATGCTTCCCTAGATTTCTCAAACCTGCCTCCATTCTTCGTCTATTTCTAAAGTCTAACACAGACAGACCTCAGCAGTACACTTGGCTAGCTAGTGTCACCATATAATGAGATCTTCCCCATCTAGAAAATTCCTGAATTTGGAAGCTCCTGAGTATGTGAAACAACGTAATTCCCTATTTTCTTTGCCATATAAATGTTCTAGTCTCTATTCAGCATTCATTTTGCTTTGTCATAGAAATTTTCTTTGTCATATAAATTTACTAGTCTGTATTTAGGATTAATTTTGGAAAAATAATTACATAAAGGAATTCACAAATATAACAAAAAGTGATAGCTCTTCAATTTCTATTTACCTATATATTTTTAAAAATAAGAAATATAGTAAAATGAAACTGCAACTAAAGTGGAGATTTTAAAGGCAGGAAGATAATGGGAGTAGCAGAGAAGAAGGACTTCTGTGACCATCAGTAAAAACCAGTAAGGAATAACAAAGTCAGTCTGCGTGTGTGTGTGCGTGTCTCAAAAATGAGACTAGAAGGGAGGGTTTGAAGGGATGTGCATAGGAAAGATAAATTTTAGAAGAACCAGATAGATATTATCAATTAACTCTAAGATATCTTAGAATCTGTTACCTATACTGTTTTTGTAAATTCAGTAATATGAGTACCTTATAAAAAGGTATTTTCTAGAATGTGTGACAGAATTTTATCAGTGCATTATCACATTCAACATAGCAGGAATTGCCTGAAAGGGTTTTAACTTGCAAAATAAACACATGTCAACAGAGAACAGAACCATTTCGGATTATAGAGTTCTGGAGAAACAGGCACAGTAAAGAATGATTCTGAGCAAAAACATTGACAGGAAGAGGCAATCTTAGTGTTTGGTTGCCTGGTCTCTTCAAACACATGGCACATCACAACACATTTGTTCTTTTCAGCAATATTTTCAGAAAACGATGTGCTGGCATTTGTAAACATGTTGCTTGGGTGGAAAGACGTCCAAGCACAAAGCAAACTGTAAAAATCCATGCAGCGTATTTTGCCAGAACAAACCACTAGACCACAACGAATAAACGCAAAGCCCCCAAGGAATCCCAGCAATGCACTTTTGAATTGCGAGCTAGGAGAAAGATAACTACTCACAGCTAAGGCGGTAGGAGAACACACTGCTCGTTATGGGTGACGTCACTTAGGAAACTCACACTGCACATCATCCTTCCTCATAATGATGCAACCACTGCACTGCTTTGTTTCTCCTTTACAGACTCTGTTCCCCACAAGCAAATCCGCCTGTTGGGTAGATGTTCTCCAGAGATTCTTCCTTGCATCCCTGGCTGGTATAAAGATGCTGCATGGGCATCTCATAATCACTGCACATACACATTATGCTGACTTTTCTGTGTCTGTGCCTGACTCATGTTCTAGACGTGGTGAGCAATTCAAAGTGAGAGCCCTGGATTCTTTGCTTCTCTATTCCTAGCAGGGTTCCTGGCTCCTTGTTGGAATTCCCAAAGTATCAGCTGAGCTACCACTGAAGTAAGTGCCCCTTAGACAGAAGAGGAGGGCCTTCATGAGCTCCAACCCTCCTGGTCTCACCTCCACCCTGACTGGTTGCTGAAGCCATGTCTGCTTTAGGAGTTTGCAAATTTACCCTGATTTTATAAATAGAAAAAAAAAAAAAAATGACGGCAGGCACAATCAGGCATCACCTTTGTCAAGTCCGCTGAAAAATAACTCTAAATGTTTTACCATTTGTTAAAACTCTAGAATAAAATTATGATTATAAATTTAAGTCAGTTACTGTTTGTTCAAAACGTACCTCCACTAGTTAAGCATTATCACCATTCAACTCAAGATAGCCAACAAAAAGGAAGAGAGGGAAGGGGAGGGAAGTGGAGGGGAGGGCAAAGTCATGACATTTCCCACTTCTGAAAATAACACTGGTTTTGAGTCACTTAACTGCACCCTGACACTTCATAGTTGTCTAACTGAGCTTCTTGCTCTGTTATTCTAAGGTTTCAGTTCCTCATTACAAAATGGAAAATAATCCCCATATCAATGGGTTGTGCTGAAGATCCAATGAGGTGATTCCCTTAAGATGTTTGACACAGAGATCTCCCACAACAAACTCCAGGTCCCTTTCTCTCCCTCCTCACTCGTCCTTGCTTCCTTTCTCCGCCCGACCTCATGGCTGGTCAGGCAGGGGTGCCGTGAACATCTGAAGAGTGGCCGGATGAAATATTCCATCTGAGCTCCACTTGATAGGGTGAGGGAAACAAACGACCTGCAGATCAAAGACTTTGTTTTCTTTTCACCACTGTAGAGCAGTACAGTTCTGAAACTTTGTGCCTGGAAAGCAGAGATTCCTTCCCTCTGCTGGGCTCTCCTTGACTCTCATAAGAAAATCTCTTTGCATAAAAGAAAACAAAATACTACAACTAATAGGACAGCTGTAGACAAGGGAGTGAGGCACAGCAGACTGGTAGAGGGCAGGTGAAACAATCCCCTTGCCGGCTAAAACACATCATTTCCCCCACAAAACCTTCTTAGGTGACTAACCAGCAAAAAGTTGAACCTTTTCATTTTATTCACCATTACCTTTGCATGCCTTCCTCTTGCCACCCCTCCCAACAAAGATTCATACCGAACAGAAACGTTCTCTTTCCATAACCTCACGGCAGAGATTTCAAAGCTTCCACAACTGCTTTTTTTTTTTTTTTTTTTGAGAGGGGGGCTTACTCTGTTGCCCAGGTTGGAGTGCAGTGGCGCAATCTTGGCTCACTGCAACCACTGCCTCCCAGATTCAAGCGATTCTCCTACCTCAGCCTCCTGAGTAGCTGGAATTACAGGTGAGTGCCACCACGCCTGGCTAATTTTTGTATTTTTAGTAGAGATGGGGTTTCACCATGTTGGCCAGGCTGGTCTCAAACACCTGACCTCGTGATCCACCCACCTCGGCCTCCCAAAGTGCTGGGATTACAGGCGTGAGCCACCACACCCGGCCTCACAACTGCATATTTTACTGACAAATCCCGAGTGTCTCTTGTCTGGGTTTTCCCCCATGTTTTCTGGCCTGCTAAGTGTTGCTATTTATGCATTTATTTTCAGGGGCTCAAGCCAAAGCCTCACCAATCTCACACACTCTTGAGAGTCCGGTACCTGCCTCGAAATTTCTGTGGATTCCTAGTAGGTTTACATTCTCCAACACTGGTTGACTGTGACTTGGTGAACCCACTGAATTATCAACCTCACTGGCATTTCATCTCCTGTGGTAATTCTCTTTTACCAACCACCTCATAAGCTAATGTGGAAACAATTAGAGCTTTAATTTCCCAGAAAGAAGGCTCTAATAGGTTCAGTAGTCTTATAAAGATTTTATTTTCATTATTTTTTAATTTTTTATTTCCATAGGTTTTTGGGAAACAGGTGGTATTTGGTTACATGAGTAAGTATTTTAGTGGTGATTTGTGAGATCGTGGTGCACCCATCACCCGAGCAGTATACACCGAACCCAGTTTGTGGTCTTTTATTCCTCACCCTCCTCCCATTCTTTCTCCCAAGTCCCTGAAGTCCATTGTATTATTCTTACACCTTTGCATCCTCATAGCTTAGCTCCCACATATGATGTTTGGGTTTCCATTCCTGAGTTACTTCACTTAGAATAATGGTCTCCAGTTCCATCCAGGTTGCTGCAAATGCAAATTATTCATTCCTTTTTATGGCTGTGTAGAGTTTCATCATATATACATGTGTATATGTGTGTGTGTGTGTATCACAGTGTCTTTATCCACTCATTGATTAATGGGCATTTGGACTGGTTCCGTATTTTCGCTATTGCGAACTGTGCTGCCATAAATATGCACATGCAAGTATCTTTTTTGTATAATGACTTCTTTTCCTCTGGGTAGATACCCAGTAGTTATGTGAAGGTTTTAGAAAGTATGGTGGACAGAGGTTATGAAATAGCAAAGCTCAATAACAGGAGATATCACTGTCTTACAGTTGCCTGGCCCCACTCCTGTCCCACCTCAGGGACCATCTCCTGGGTTGGCCTCCTTAGCCCCCACTCCAGACATCACATGCCCAAGCCCATCATCCTTGTCAGAGCTTACCCTACCTTTTTCTACTCCCCAGAACTCATGAAATCCCTCTGGTTTCATTTTGCAGAGTGGTTTAGCCTTATCTTTGCTGTGAAACATCCTTCCAGATGGCCCAGCAGGGAATAGAGGTGGGTCAGGGTCCACACTTTTCACACTCCAAGAAGCCCAGCAAAGGTATTTTTCTAAACTCAGGGTAGAAATAAATCCAACCTTTCCCTCCAGTAAGTAAAAGAGCAATCATTTCTTTTTTGCCTCATACAGTTTTTTTTCCTGCTGTACTAATTAGGCATTTTATGCTAGTTAATGCTAGTTAATGTAAATGAACAATGTCAAATACATACAAGTGCAAAATTATTGGCTACGTCATAGTCCAGGTTTTCATTCTTGGAATTTTGAGAACGAATTCACATCACTCAAATTTCGTAGAATTCTGCTCTGCTATTAATCTTGCCCTTGAGTATATTACAAAACCACAGAGGACTAGATGAGAGGAAGAACAGAAGAGATGAAATGATTTGAAGTCAAATACCCTGGATAGACTCCCTCTTCCCATGGGTTTCCCACAGAACTTAAGAACAAGAAGAAAACAAAGAAAATAGAAGCACCATTATACAATACAAAAAACAACTCAAACTTAGTTTTTTCTCATCTGTTATCCGGCACTGTAGTTGATGGATGTGTTCAGTTTAATGCAAGCAAGCCCGGCTGTAAACAGAATTGACATGAAAGGCACTGTTACTCAGCACTCCTGTAGTTCAGCAACTTGCTAAGGTTGTAGAAAGAGGGCCCAGAATTACATTCAGAAACTTCAGAATATTTCAGTAATAACCTCGCCACAGTGTCTGTTTTGAGTCCCCTAGCTCATGGCACCTGTGTGGAAAATTCCACCCCGCTTCATCCAAGACTGGCTCTGGGGTCATCCTTGAGGAATTGAGGAACTGGTACCACGAGAGGTAAGAAGGAGATTCACACAGATTCTTCCATACCCCATTGTGAAATTTAGACTCTTACTTCCTCAATGCAAGCAAAAGTCTGTACCTATTACCATCACCTCCCCTTTATTACCTTTCTTTCTTATTATACTTTAAAATTCTGGGATACATGTGCAGAACATGCAGGTTTGTTACATAGGTATACACATGCCATGGTGGTTTGGTGCACCCATCAACTCGTCATCTACGTTAGGTATTTCTTCTAATGCTATCCCTCCACTAGACCCCCAGTCCCTGACAGGCCCCGGTGTGTGATGTTTCCCTCCCTGTGTCCATGTGTTCTCATTGTTCCACTCCAACTTATGAGTGAGAACATGCAGTGTTTGGTTTTCTGTTCTTGTGTTAGTTTACTGAGAATGATGGTTTGCCAGATTCATCCAAGTCCCTGCAAAAGGGCTGCCCAGTATTCCATGGTGTATATGTGCTACATTTTCTTTATCCAGTCTGTCATTGATGGGCATTTGGTTTGGTTCCAAGTCTCTGCTATTGTGAATAGTGCCACAATAAACATGTCTTTTTATACTCTTAAGTGCTTGGATTCTACAATTTCTAAAAAGTAGGCGGTTGTATTACTTTGGTAGGGCTATCATAATAAAATACCACAGACAGTGTGACTTAACCAACAGAAATTTATTTTCTTACAGTCCTGGAGGGCTGGAAGTTCAAAGTCAAGGTGTCAGCATGCTTGGTCTCTGAAAGGGCTCTTTTAATGGCTTGTAAATGTCCTCACAAGTTCCTTCTTCCATGCATGTGCATCCCTTGTGTCTCTCCGTGTGGCCAAATTTTTTCTTCTTGTAAGGACAACAGCCATATTGGATTAGGACCCATCTCAAAGGCCTCATTTTCACTTTAACTTAATCATCTTTTAAAAGACTATCTCCAAATACAGTCACATTCTGAGATACTGAGGGTTAGGACTTCAACACAGGACTTTTAGGGGAACACAATTCAGCCCATCACAGTGGTCAAGGTAAATAACTCACCAATGGGACTGAGTTTTCCTCCACCTAATACTACTTCCATTCATTCTTGCCACATGCAATTAAATGACAAGGATCACGTGTGAATCAAATAGTACTCCTCTCCTATGGCATTCGATGACTCTTTTACATATTTATTGGCTTCCAATTTCACAGGTTGATTTGACTATGAGGGGAAAAAATAGTTATAGTTCTGCCTTCAAAAAGCACACCGGATTTGTTAAAATCATTTTTATTCTCCCACCTGAACTCAATGCATTTTAAGACATAACATGGGCATTGCCAATTGCCCAGGGAAGAGGTTTAGATTATATCTATGTTTATGATTTAACAACATTTACTATTTATTGGGGACCTACTAGTTTCTGGGCAATATTGAGTCGTTTAGTACAAAGTTAAGTAAATACTGGTGCTCACCCATAAAATGGCTCTTGGCCTAATTGGTAAAAGACACATGCATAAAGAACTGTAATTCAATATGATAAAAATAATTTTGTAAAGCATCTTAAGTTGAAATTAAAATCTTGAAATTATCAAGACTGGTCAACCTTACAGAAATTTGCAAAGTTTCAAGTTGACAAGACGTAGTCACGTTAATAACATCTTCCTCCAAGAGCGCCTCATCACTGAGAGAATAGAGATTTCTCCCCATTTGTTTTTGGTGTCCATGCTTGAGGATGCAATAAGGATCCCCACTTTGGAGAATAGGGAGAACTTGTATTCACTGCAGTGTTCTGTTTCATTAGGAGCCCTATGGGGGAAAAAAGTCACAGGCTGTATGTGGAGCACTGGAAACACATCATAAAACCCACACATGGAAATCACTTGGCAGAGCTGGCACATGACTGGGAAATCTGAGGCAACTAAATTCCACCAGTCCGATCTAGGAAACCATCACATTCAAAGATTGCCTTTAGCATCAAATAGCCAAGGAGGGTTCAAAGTTCAGCCACCTGAATAAGATCACAACCTGGAAGCACTGACTGAGAGACCGAGAGGCAGAGAGAGAGGTCTGCTTTGAGGCCCTTCTTATCCAGAGTTTGTCTCTTTCATTGCTTCGCTTCTCCGGATGCCTTACTCTTTGGAGCGCCTACCCTCGCTCTGTGCCGAGGCCATCCCACGGTAGCCCACACTCTGGCCCTCCTTCCTGGGAAAAATCCTATATATTTTTGGAGTTCTTGTTCTTTACTGATAGATGTTCTGAATAACACTGCCATATGCCCTGAGATGGTTCATGTAATGTCTTGGAGCCTCCGTCCCTTCATCTGTAAAATGTAACTAACTCCTTCTACTCCACAGGGCTGTTATAAGGGCAAAGAAGAAAGCACATAGGAATGTGCTTTGTAGTTTGTTAAACAGTTTAACAACAACAATAGCAGTTAACGTTTCTAGAAAGCCAACCACAGGCAAGACACTATTCTAAGCACTATATTAGGTATTAGCTCATTCATCTTCTAAAGAACCATAAGGTAAATGCTATTGTTATGCTGCTTGTTCAGATGAAGGAAGAATCACAGGTGGGTTAAGTAACTTGCCAAAGGCTACACAGAAAGAAAGGGGTGGAGCTGAGATTTGAACCCAGGCTGAAAACTCTAGAGCCCTTGCTATTCCCCCTCAATGTTAGACCGAATATTCTAAAGAGGCTGCTCTATGTCCCAAATCTTAGGTTCCCTAAGTAGCTGTCATATATCAGTACTTTTATGTAGTTTGGTAAATTAATTCATCTAGTAGTTCACTGGCTCTATTATTACCCCACTTATACAAAAAGAGTGCATGTTTACCGAAATTATCTTAAAACATTACTTGATTCAACCAAGTGATTCTAGTGATGATATAACAGGTACCAGGAGATGACGAACATAATTTGGGGCAGATGGTGGGTAGAGGAGGGGGTTGCTGGGTCTTGAAATACCCCTTAAAATATCCTGTAATTACCTAAGTGTAAAGCCCCCAAAAGAGAAAGTCTTCAAAAAGACTGGCTGTTATGGACTGAATTGTATCCCCTCAAAAAATTATATGTGGAAGTCCCAACCCTAGTATCTCATATATGACCATCTTTGGAGACAGGATCTTTTCAGAGGTCATTAAGTTAAAATGCAGTCATTAGGGTGGGCCCTAATCCAATATGACTGGTGTCCTCACGAGAAGAAGAAATTTGGACACAAAGGGAGAAGATGACATGAAGAGACAGGGAAGAGGGTGACCATCTACAAGCCAAGGAGGAAGGCCTGGAACAGACCCTGCCCTCGCGGCCCTGAGGAGGAACCAGCCCTCCCAATGCCTTTCGTTCTCAGGCTTCCCACCTACAGAACTATGAGAAAATATATTTCTGTTGTTGAAGCCACTCAGTCTGTGCTATCTTGTTATGGCAACTCTCATAAACTGATACACTGGTCAGGAGAAGATGGTATCCTTGGGGCACTAGGTCTCAGAGAAACTAAAAGAACGGACAAAGTGGGGGGCTAGTGGAGGGATAGCATTAGGAGAAATACCTAATTTAGATAGAGGGTTGATGGGCGCAGCAAACCAAATGGCACGTGTGTACCTAGGTAACAAACCTGCACGTTCTGCACATGTATCCCGGAACGTATGGTATAAAAAAAGAAAAAACAAAGAATGAACAAAGGAATGGTGGTCCCGCATCTTTACATTCACTTCCATCATTCCCCTTACTCTTCCCAACAAGCCAGTGTTAAGTATTAATATTATTAACCTCACCCACACATGACTGCCAAGTGCATTTTCCAAATACCTCTTTCAGCATGTGGCCTGCCTGTCCAAAAACCTCCAGCAGCTCCCCCACTGCCTCCAGGAAAATGTTCCAATTTCTCCCAAGTGGTCCTGAAAATATCTTGTAATTTATAAGCCAGAGAACAAACATCTTATCACAGCAGTACACACCCACAGAATTGTGGACAAAGAAACCTGGGAAATCATCTCACAAGGAGGAAAATTCTTCAGCGACACATAGCACCTCTGCTGCTATTGGTAGTCAAGGGATATGCAGCAGGTTTTCTACCCAAGAGACTTTCCCTAGTTTCAAGTGAGTAACAGACATGTCCACTGAGGAACGCAAAGGTTCTGAACTTCTGGGGCTAGAAAACTTGAACTACATCCTCGTTTCCATTGGCCAGACATGTAACCCTCTCCACGGAATCATTTGCTTCTTGTTCCTAGGAGTCCACATTGAGGTGAGCCCTGAATGCCTTGGTGCAGGACTTAAATTGCATTTTCTTTCCTGCTGATGCACAATGTTCAAACGGCATTCTTCTCTAAGGAACCCAGAGAGTTCTTTAGAGACATTACCTAATCTAACACTTCCTATGTTAGAGCTGAAGGGTACCATCAACCTGGGTTTGGGAGACTGAATCACTTTCACAAGAAGAGAAGGTGAAGAACAGTTTCAATTTTCCAGGTGGTCCTAATGACTCACCTGATGACAACAGATTCAGAGCCAGTCTCCCCATCCAGACCTCCTGGTTCCAAACCTGCCAGTCTCTGATTGTCTCAGGCTTGGTCGGCATGATAATTCCAGTCGGTTTTCCTGCAGAGTCAGACTTAAGCCAGGAGAAGCCAACCAGAAGGCAGTCAGCCTGGCGGTCCCTGACAGTGGTCAGCCCAGTGTGGGCACACTAATCAGGCTGCAGCCTTTGCCTTTAACTGCAGCTTGCGGATGTGGCCCATATACCACCGGTTTTTTGTTCAACTTCCTTACTTGACTGTTTCCTGCTGAAATAGCAGATCTCATCTTATTTGCTACAGACAGAACTATCAATCTGCCCAATCTTTGCCATCGATCTAACCCTTAGTAGCCATATCTTGTCCCTGGATACTCATCAACCTGATCAGTAAACATTCCCCCGAAACTCCTGCTACCACCAACTCAGACCTCAAAGGTGAACGTATGAACATGTATCACAACTCTGTCTTATAAACACCCCTTGGCCACCACTTTTTTTTTTTCTTTTTTTTGAGACGGAGTCTTACCCTATCACCCAGGCTGGAATGCAGTGGTAGCCAAGTGGGACTCTGGCTCACTGCAACCTCTGCCTCCTGGGCTCAAGTGATTCTCCTGCCTCAGCCTCCCGAGTAGCTGGGATTACAGGCATGTGCCACCACGCCTGGCTAATTTTTTGTATCTTTGGTAGAGATGAGGTTTCACCATGTTGACCACGCTGGTCTCAAACTCCTGACCTCATGATCCTCCCGCCTCAGCCTCCCAAAGCGCTGGAATTACAGGCATGAGCCACTGCACCTGACCGGACACCACTATTTTACCCATCCTCCTTGTTGACCAGCCTCTTCAGACACCGGTAGGCAAGGCCACCCACCTGCTCATTGGAATTACTCAGGGAGACTGTAAAATTCCAGATACCCAGGCTGCATCCCAGATCAACTAGAATTTCCAAGAGTAGAACCCAAGTGCCAGTATATTTTAAAAGTCTGCAGGTGATTCTAATATGCAGACAAGCCTGAGAACAACTGCTCCAGGCCCTTTTCCCAGTTCAACCACATTTTCTCACTGGCATAGAGCCGAGGTCCCAGCCTAGTACAGGTATGCACCTAGGTCAGTAATGACAATACCAGAAAAGAATACTGAAGCCAGAGAACGAAGATAAAGTGGTCCCCAGCCACCACAGTAGATGTGATGATTCAAATGGCTGATATTAGAAGGGGAAATTGCCAATTGTTGGGCATTTGCCACTGTGTTGCTAAAAGTAGGCCAGAGCTTCATGTGATATTTTTAAAAACTACAGAATCATAATTGGTAATCAGAAAATCCATCATAAACGTAAGGAATCCAAACCACTAATAATTAAGGTCAGAAATCCAAGTAAACCTCCATCACAGCCCAGCACATTAACGTGGGTTTCATGACACCGTGGGAACAGGTCATTTCTCCTGAAATGACACAATTGCACACAATTGCACTGAGTAACCACGTAAGATATTACCAATCTGCAATGTGGGTGGTTAGTTCTGGAAGTCCTGGGTGGGAAGTTGAATAAGCTGGCCTTTAAGGTGATCTTGAGTTCTGACAAGTCTTTGATTCCAGGTAACAAGCCCTCAGGGTTCTCAAGAATGGTGGAGGAAATCATCTGATGTTAGCCTCGGCCACTGTTCCACTGTTCTGCTCCGCAGAGCTCAGCCAAACCAGGGAACAGGATGCCCTGTTGTTCAGACAGTGTCACAGTTTGGATTTGGCATGGCTGTGAGACCTGAGCTAACTAGAGACAAGAATCCTGGTTCCAGAAAGCCCAGCTGTGACTCAAAGTGACAGGCAGCAGTCCTGTGTGGGTGACAGGGGCCCCTGCACTCTGGAGGAAATGATACATTTTTTTTGCCTTGTTTACTGGCTTTCCAGAAAGCCAGCAATGAGGCCTGCAGGGTGAACCACCTAATGGTGAAATTGTTTACTTCACTCTGAATCACCTTCATACGAAGGACCAAATTCTCTCAGGGATTCATTACCGCCCACTCCTAAATGGTGCCTGCAGGGCACCACCACGGATTGTTTTTCTTAGCATGCTGCTTGGGAACATGGTCGTGCTGTTGTAACTCATCAAGTTCCCCTTGAGGGAACCAGCCTCATTAGGGAATACTGATGGGGAAAAGATGTGGGGTTTTCCCACTTACTGGGGAAAACAGCAGTCACAGCAAACAACAGAACCATTGGGGACAGGCATTTACAAAAATAATAAGGAAGGCTAAAGGAACACTGAGTATCATTTATCTATTTAAAAAGAGACGATTTGGAAACTTGCTTTCATGTCAGTTGGCTGGAGCCTGATGCCGTGGCCAAAGTCAGACGTCAGATCCCCATGCAGCCTGGTTAGCACCATGCAGGGAGATCAAACTGTGAACACAAACTACTGCCCTTACCCTGATTAAGTGGTCCCCAGCTGTTGTGGGAAGTCAGGGACCCCGAACAGAGGGACAGGCTGGAGCCGCAACAGAGGAACACAAATTGTGAAGATTTCATTTTAATATAGACATTTTCAGTTCCCAAATTAATGCTTTTATAATTTCTTATACCTGTCTTTACTTTCATCTCTTAATCCTGTTATCTTTGTAAGCTGAGGAGGTACGTCACCTCAGGACCACTGTGATAACTGTGTTAACTGCACAAACTGATTGCAAAATGTGTGTTTGAACAATATGCAATCAGTGTACCTTGAAAAAGAGCAGAATAACAGCGACTTTTAGGGAACAAGGGAAGACAACCCTAAGGTCTGGCTGCCTGTGGAGTCGGCCAAAAGGAGTCATATTTTTCTTCTTGCAGAGAGTGTATAAACAGATGTGCAAGTAAGAGAGATATCACTAAATTCTTTTCTTAGCAAGGAATGTTAATATTAATACTCTGGGAAAGAATGCATTCTTGGGGTGAGGTCTATAAGTGGCTGCTCTGGGAATGTCTGTCCTGTGCATTTGAGATAAGGACTGAGATACGCCCTGATCTCCTGCAGTACCCTCAGGCTTACTAGGATTGGGAAACTCCACCCTGGGAAATTTTTGGTCAGACCAGTTCTCTGCTCTCAAACTCTGTTTTCTGTTGTTTAAGATGTTTATCAAGACAATATGTGTACCACTGAACATAGACCTTTATCAGGAGTTCTGCCTTTTGCCCTTTGTCCTGTTTCCTCAGAAGCATGTGATCTTTGTTCTACCCTTTGCCCTTTGAAGCATGTGATCCTTGTACCTACTCCCTGTTCATAGACCCCCTTCCCCTTTTGAAATCCTTAATAAAAACTTGCTGGTTTCAAGGCTCAAGTGGGCATCATGGTCCTACTGATATGTGAGGTCACCCCCGGTGGCCCAGCTGTAAAATTCCTCTCTTTGTACTGTTTCTCTTTATTTCTCAGCCAGCCAACACTTATGGAAAATAGAAACAACCTATGTTGAAATATTGGGGGTGGGTTCCCCCAATACCCAGCTATCTCATTGATAAGAAGAATGAGGGATCTCATTGATAAGTTAACTGTGTCACTCATACTAGACCAGCATCCATCCAAATATGGTCCCCAGTGAAAAGGAGGCAAAGAGCCTTCATCTCACACCACTCTTCATACTCTGCTTTGTGCAACTGGCCCGGTCTACCTTCTTCCCGAATGTTCTGCTTTAAACTCTGTGGTTACCAGATAATGCGAGGCTGTCAGGCTGAGCAGCCCTGGAACCCAACCCATCCAATACCAGGTTTCCAAAGGGCTCTAAAAAGGACCCTCAAAGGCTGGTTCAGGGAGACCATCTGGGCTTCAGTGAAGTACAGGGATTCCCAACAGAGGGCAACTGACATTTGAAGTGGGATAATTTCCCACTCCTGTCCCATTCATAATGAGACAGCCAAATATAAAGGGGTCACCAGAGAACCTCCAAGTGGCCTGCACACTGGGGGAGGGGTCTTGGGAAGTTCATGCCATTTGCAGTGGGGAGGAGCCTGGCCTTTCCTCTTCCTGGGTGGTACCTGGGATTCAGTCTGTGAGGCAGGAAGCACACTAGCAGGAATCTGGCTTTGCAGAGCATCCCTGTTTCCCTTTTTTTCCTTTTTACCCAATAAATTCCATTATTCTCACCCTTCAAAGTGTCTGTGAGCCAAATATTTCATGGCCATGTGACAAGGACCCAGATGTTAGCTAAACTAAGGAGAAAGTCCTAGAACAATCACAGGACATTTTATTTCTCTAGTCCCCTCCCCTGAGGTGCCAGAGAAACTTCTTAGTCATTAATAACTTCTAAATACACCCACTCCTTTTCTGAAAGGCCTGGGATGAAGATCACAATAATGTCCCTGGTAAAGAACACCTGAAACAGTGTACCTGACCTGACATGTCTTACTTGTAAATGCTTTCTGCTAAAACCTTCTTCAAATAAGTGTTGTCAGTTTACAAAACAACTGTATGTGCCCCACAGGAAGCCAGGAACCCTATACAGAGCTGAACCAAGTGGTCTCATTCAGTTGCTGCCCCAGAGCCCTGCACATCTTCAAAATATGGCAGCTGCTTTAATTGCTCCAGTGATTTGGAACATACTACCCTCTGGAGCAAGCTGATGACATCCCTGGACCATTCACCAGACAGTTTCACTTTCGGATGCATTGAAATTTATCTCCCTATAACTTCTACCTGCTGGACTTGAGTCTGACCTCTAGAGGCTGCACACACACACACACACACACACACACACTCTCTCTCTCTCTCTCTCTCTCTCTCTCTCTCTCTTCCATGCAGCTGCCCTTGAAATATCTGAAGAACACTACCTTATCCCTCCCCAATTTAGCAAGCAGCCTGATCCAACTCTTCTACAGTTTTATCATTTTTAGACCACCTAACTGTGTGTGTCAGTCACTTTATCTGTGTTATCTTTTATTTTCACAAAACCCCATCAAATAAGCAGATTATTCCCATTTGATGGAGGAAACTAAGCAGTCAACCCAAATCTCCTTGGGAAGTAAAGGATGTAGCCCATATTTACTGATTTTCAAGTTCATGTTTCTTCCATTAAAAACCTGTAGTTCCCACACCTGACTCCCAGAATGAGTAGGACAGGTTTATTTTTAAAATAGAAAGACTGTGCACAGGTCCTAAAACAGATTAAATGAATCAGAACCAGATGGTTCTGATAGAACTTATCCAGAAATTGGCATTTTAAAACTGCTGCCTCATGGGATATGTAATCTCCTTAATCTCTTTTTTCCCTTTTTAGGAGAATAAAAATCAAGACACTTCCTACAATGTGTATGCCAAGTGTGGCCTGACAGGCACACTCCAGAACAGATCCACTCTCCTCCCCTACACGTGGAACCTGAGATGCCATCCCGTCACCTGTGAGAGTGGGGAAAACGGCACCCAAGCACATGGCTAGGGATTCAGTGTGGCCACTCCCCTCAGACTTTGTGTCTCTATCTTTTTTCCCCCATACTCGTCTTCACATGAAGTGCATCTCTCGAAGGCAATTAAAATTACACAGTGCCCTGATTTCAATCCTCCTGTAACCATGCTGAATATTTTCCACTTAAAAAAATTAAGTTTTAATTAAGTTTTTTCATCAAAACACAAGTCCTGCTGATAATGTCAGGAAGGTCTGAGAAAGTAATTACATGCGCAATCTGTTTTTGACATACTTCATTCTCCTTTGGGACATTTCTTCTGTCTCCTTTACTTCATTAAAAATCCCCTATTGCCATAGGAAGGCTTGATTTCTTCTCTATTTATCGTAACAGAGACTAAGACGCAGGTTTCCTTCTTCAGTACACAGCAGCAACACCTCATACACTGAATGGACTTTGTTAGGCATTTGGGTTACATATGTGGGTCTTTGTTCTATGTGTCCCTTTGTTCTGATCACTTACCAGTGTAGTTATATGAAGGCACTTTGGTGGAGCCCACCAGTCACTCTCCTTAGCTCCTGTCTCAGGCTAATATGTATCTCACCATTCCATGAAGAAAATATGCTCTACTCTCTGATTTCCTTAAGGTAGACCTGATAAAGATGATACACAATTATCAACAGATCAAATGTTGTTTCTGTTTGGTATCTGGCAAACCAACACCCATATTTTCCATGTGATACGGTTTGGATTTGCGTCCCTACCCAAATCTCATGTCAAATTGTAATCCCCAAGCTTGTAAGAGGGGCCTGGTAGGAGGTGATTGGATCAATGCAGAGGAGGGCCCTGGTGGGAGGTGACTGGGTGGTAGGGGTGGATTTCCCCCTTGCTGTTCTTGTAATAGTGAGTGAGTTCTCATGAGATCTGGTTGTTTAAAAGTGTGTAGCACCTCGTAACTGTTTCTCTTCCTTCTGCTTGGGCCATGTAAGATGTGCCTGCTTCCCCTTCCCCTTCTGCCATGATTGTAAGTTTCCTGAGGTCTCCCCAGGCATGCTTTCCATAGAGCCTGAGGAACCTCTTTTCTTTACAAATTACCCAGTCTCAGGTAATTTCTTATAGCAGTGTGAGAATGGACTCATACATCATGCCTGGCTCTAACTTCGTGTATAATTTCCTAGGACTGCCATAAGAAGTTGCCACAAACTAGGTGGCTTAAAACAACAGAAATTTATTCTCTCAGAGTTTTAGAGGCCAGAAGTCTGGAATCAAGGCGTTGACAGGGTTGCGCTCCCTCTGAAGGCACTAGGGAAGAATCCTTTCTTGCCTCTTCCAGTTTCTGGTGGCTCCTGGCATTCCTTGGTTTTAGATGCATAACTCCAAGGTCAGCATCTGCATCTCCCCATAGGCTTCTTTGCTTTGTCTCTGTGTCTTCTTATTTTCTTAATGACAACAATAATTGGATTCAGGGACCACCCTAAATCCAGAATGATTTCATCTCAAGAACCTTAACTAATTACATCTACAAAGTTCCTATTTCCATATAAAGTAACATTCTGAGGTTCCAGGTAGACACGAATTTGGGAGGAACACTATTCAACTCACCAGTCTCCTCTGATGCAGTCCTTTTGGGGTAGCCCATAGTAAGATGGGAAAAATTTGAAGCCACAGCCAGGATCAGAAAGACCAAGATTCTTATCTTAATCTACTAAGGGATAAAGGAGAGATACCTCCGAAGGGAACCATCCAGGCATGATTTTTTTGACTAACGTTTTTGACTGGCATAAGGTACAAAGCCCAACTAAAGACATTTGAACATGTCTACAGTTTAAATTTGGAGATATATGACCCCAAATCTGTAGACTAGACCCCCCAAAATTGGCATGAATTATTTTATCAGCAAGTAGAATTATTCCTATCCCATGCCAGTCACTGTTTGCTTCTACTTTTTATCTTTATTTAATAAATCTGATTTGTATTCCTCTCTGACAGTTTGTTTCCAGATTAAAAATAATGGATTTCAGGAAATTTGGGCTCTGCCATAATTTGGTCCCAAACATTCCTTTAATCTATACTTCCCACTGTTCGTAATCCTTCATACATCTTTCAGGCCAGCCAACAGCAACCACTCCACTTCTATTGAGTTTAATTTCTACCTTCCTGTTTCAACCTGTTCCTTCCAGCTGGAATGATAATTGATTTCTTCTCTCCCCCGCCATGTGGTGGTTTTAAAACATGTTCTCAAATTCTTTAACACTCCTACCATTGAAGGGTGAACTCTAATTCCTCTTCCCCTGAATATGGCTGGGCCTAATGACTCATGTCTAATGAACAGAATGCCATGGAAGTAATGCTGGATGACTTCTGAGGCTAGGTCATGAAAGGTGATACAGTCTCTGTCTGGCTCTCACTTTATTCTTGTGACACTCACCTTGAAACCCAGCAGACCAAGCTCTGAAGAAGCTAAGCAGCCACATGTAAAGGACACGAGTAGGTGCTCCAGCCACAACCCCTGCTCAAGTTCGGCCAACAGCCAGCATCAACTGCCACATATTTGAGTGAGCAAGCTGTCTCATGACTCCAACCCCAGCCTCGGGCTCCCCCAGCTGACACCAAGTGGTGCAGAAATAAGCTATCCACCAAGCCTTGCCAAAATTCAGATTAATGAGCACAGTAAATGTTGTTTTAAGTCATAACTGTTGGGAGTTTATTATGCAATCTTAGATAACTGGAATGCTCACAGAGACTTCTGCCCATCTTGACCTTTTAAAAATCCGCTCATTTTTAGGCTATGTAACAGCAGTCTACTTTATGACACCATACTATACTTTGAGTTCAGCCTGTCCAAAGTAAAGTCAACTTTCCTCCTAAACTTTATCTCAGCTTTCTATCTCAGTGAATGGTGCGACCATTCATCTACTCAGCAAGCTAGAAATCTGGGGGCCATGCTAATAACCCTGCCCCAACACCATATTCAATCAATACCAAGTTCTATTGATTCTGCCTCTTCCATATCTCTAGAACTCATCCATGTCTCTCTTTCTTCATGAGGTCCACCTGAATTACTGCATCTTTCACTTGGGAGCAATAGCACCCTGGATGATTTTACAACCACTCCTCTCTGATGGCACTAGAGCAATCTTTGCAAACCACAAATGTGTTCCCTTCATGTTTACTGCCTAAAACCCATCAATGATTTTCCACTGTTCTTTGAATAAAACCCTCATTTTTTAAAAGACAGGGTCTCGCTCTGTTGCCCAGGCTGGAGTGCAGTGGCACAATACCAGCTTACTGCAGCTTCGAACTCGTGGACACAAGTGATTCTCCCACCCTCAGCCTCCTGAGTAGCTGAGACTACAGGTGTGCATCACCATATCCAAATGTTATTTTTTCTATTTTTTTGTAGAGATGGATTATTGCTATGTTGCCCAGGCTGGTCTTGAACTCCTGGCCTCAAGTGATCCTCCCATCTCTCAATTTTTTTTTTTTTTTTTTTTTAGATAGAGTCTTGCTCTGTCGCCCAGGCTGGAGTGCAGTGGTGTGATCTCGGCTCACTGCAAGCTCTGCCTCCCAGATTCATGCCATTGTCCTGCCTCTCAGGCTCCTGAATAGCTGGGACTACAGGCGCCTGCCACCCTGCACAGCTAATTTTTTGTATTTTTAGTAGAGATGGGGTTTCACCATGTTAGCCAGGATGGTCTCGGTCTCCTGACTTCGTGATCTGCCTACCTTGGCCTCCCAAAGTGCTGGGATTTCAGGTGTGAGCCACCTCAGCTCATGCCTGTAACACTAAAACATGTTCTCAAACTCTTCAACACTCCTCCCATTGAAGGGTGAACTCTAATTCCTCTTCCCCTGAATATGGCTGGGCCACCGCACCTGGCCCTCTCAAATTTTTAAAGTGGTTATAAGGTCCTGCATAGACTGGTGGTGGTCTCCACCTCCCACTTTGGATTCATCTCACCTGTGCTCTTCCTTGCTCTCTGGGTGTCAGTGCCCTTACCTTTGTTCATCCCTTCAATTGCCCTGTGCTCTCTCTCACCACACAGCATCGGCATGAGCTGCTGCCTCTATCTGCAATACAATTCTGTACTTCATGTGCTATTATTTGAATGTGTTCTCCAAAGTTTATGTGCTGGAAACCTAAACCCCATGCAACAGTGTTGGGAAGTGGGACCTTTAACAGGTAATTGGGTCATGAGGGCCCATGAATAGATTAATGTCGTTATTGCAAGAGTGGTTATAAAAGTGAGTTTGGCCCTCTTTTGTTCTCTCTTATGCACGTGTTCTCTTGCCCTTTTGCCTTCTGCCACAGGATCATGCAGCAAGAAGGTTCTTGCCAGATGCTGACCCCTAGATCTTGGACTTTACAGCCTCCATAACTGTAAGAAATACACTTCTTTTCTTTATAAATTACCCAGTCTCTGGTATTCTGTTATAAACAGCACAAAATAAACTAAGACAGAAAATTGGTATCAAGAAGAGGGCTTATTACTATAACAAACACCTGAAAACATGGGAGAAGCTTTGGAATTTAGTAATAGGTAGAGGCTGGAAGAATTTGGAGGAGCAGGATTTTAAGAAGCATAGATTGTCATGAATGGGGCATTAAGGATGATTCTGGTGAGAACCGGAAGAAGAAAAGAACTGCAGGGAAACTGGGATTTCCTAGAGGTTACTTAAGAGGTCATGATCAGTATGTTGGTAGAAACATGGACAGTAATGGCCATCCTGATGAAGTCTCAGATGAATCTGAGGAACAGTGTATTGGAAACTACAGTAAAGGCCATCCTTGTGATACAGTTACAAACTTGGTGGAATTGTGTCTATGTCCTAGGACTTTATGGAAGACAGAACTTAAGAGTGATGAACTAGGCTAAGTAGCAAATGCCTAAGTAGCAAAGTGTTGAAGGTGCTGCATGGCTTCTTTTAGCCACTTACAGTAAAATAAGGAAGAAGGAAATGATTTAAAGACAAATTTGTAATTAAAAGGGAAGAAGAAAGTAAAAGTTTTGAAAATTTTCAGCCAGGCCATGTAAAGAATGAAAACAGCATGTTTGGGAGACAATATTAAGGGTGTGGAGATTATTCTCCAGATTTATGACTTTATGTTGCTTTTCCTATTGGGTTTTGAACTTACTTGGGACTAGTTACTCTTTTCTTCTTGCCTATTTCTCCATTTTGGAATAAGAATGGCTATCCTACGCCTGTCTCACCATTGTATCGAAAATAGATAAATTGTTTAATTTCACAGGCTCACAGCTGGAGGAGAATTTGCCTCAGGGTGAATCATGCCTTGAGCCTCACACATATCTGAGTTAGATGAGACTATGGACTTTGGACTTTTGAGCTGATGTTGGAATGAGTTAAGATTTTTAGAGCAATTGGTATAAAATAAATATATTTTACATGTGAGAAGAATGTGAATTTTGAATACCAGAGGCAGAATGCTATGACTTGAATGTGTCCTCTGAAGTTCATGAGTTGGAAACTTAATCCACAATGCAAGAGTGTTGAGAGGTAGAACTTAGAAGTGGTTAGGTCATGAGGGCTCTGCCCTCATGAATGGATTGATGTCATTATTGTGAGAATAGGTTTGTTATCACAAGACTGGGCTTGTTATAAGAGTCAGTTTGGCCCTCTGTTGCTCACTCTCTGAGGCACATTGCTTTCTGGCTTTTCTGCCTTCCACCATGAGACGATACAGCAAGAAGTTTCTTGCCAAATGACAGCCCCTTAACTTTGGACTTCCTAGCCTCTGGAACTGTAAAAAATAAATTTCTGAGCTTTTAAAATAAATTACCCAGTCTCAGGTAACAGAAAACAGACTAAGACACCATCCCTCCCCAAATTAGTTGCTCTTAATCCTTTCATCTTCCCTTAAATATCACTTCTACAGGGGAGCCCTTTATCCCTAGACAGATGAGATTCCTCTATTATACATCTCATGTCATTCACTACACTTAAAATTTTACATTTACTTGAGTAATCAAAAGATTCATGGCTGGGCGCGGTGGCTCACACCTGTAATCCCAGCATTTTGGGAGGCCAAGGCAGGTGGATCACTTGAGGTCAGAAGTTTGAGATCAGCCTGGCCAACATGGTGAAACCCCATCTCTACTAAAAATCCACAAAAAATTAGCCCAGTGTGGTGGCGGATGCCTGTAATCCTACCTACTTGGGAGGCTGAGACACAAGAATCACTTGAACCCAGGAGGTGGAGGTTGCAGTAAGCTGAGATGGAACCACTACGCTCCAACCTGGGCAACAGAGTGAGGCTCCACTGAAACCACCTTTACAAACTTTTAACTGAGGAAATTATGATGGTGAAAGAAATCAGACCTAACCCACTCCATCTTGTTTCTATCCTTTAAGCTGTCCTTGTTCATTCCTGGGCATAGGCTGAACTAACTTTGGGAAGGAATTCTGTTCATGGTTTGACTCTGAAGCAAAATTGGTAACAGCCTTTTCCCAAGTAGACCCCCTTCTTGCCTGGGAACCAGTCTGCCTTTGCAGGACTAATTAGCTACAAGATTAAAAATTACACTTTAGGGGTCATGCAGTCTCTGGCTCGAAGAGTCTGAACCTCCCCAAATTGCTCCTGGGGATAACATTACTATTGTAACACCTAACATCAGTTCTTGAGATACTTTGCAGACTCTGCACTCCATGGATCAGCTGACACCACCCAGACCAGTAATCTGGCTCAACCAGTTCTGCCATCCCACCCAGGAACAGAGACAGCAAGAAAACCTCACTTTGAACCCCCTATGATTCCATCTCCAACCTGACCAATTATCACTCCTCGCTTCCTGAGCCCCTACCTGCCAAATTATCTTTAAAAACTCTGATCCCCAAACGCTTGGGGAGACTAATTTCAGTAATAATAAAACTCTCATCTTCTGCACAGCTGGCTCTGTGTGAATTACTCTTTCTCCATTGCAATTCCCCTCTCTCGATAAATTGGCTCTGTGAAGGCAGTGGGCAATGTGAACCCATTGGGCGGTTATACCGCTTAAAAAAAAAAATGAATCATGAATGTCTCCTCTACCAGACTCAACTGTAGAAGGGCAGGAATGGTGTCTTCTTTTGCTCTCCACTCTGTTCCCAGCTTGTAGCCACACAGTGTGTGCACAATAAATATTAGCTGAGTGGATGAACCATTTCTTCTCCGTCTTTAAATGTAATACCTTGCTCCAAATAGATTTTCAATATATACGAATGGAGAATGCCATTTTAAATCATTCAAAAGGGCTCTTGTAGAATAAAAGACTTAGAAGAGAAAAAGTTGAACCTCAAGGCTCAAAAATACAATCATCTTTCCACTGTTGATCTATGAGCTCATGAAAGAGAAGGTTCTCTTAGGGACATGGTAATGTTCATTGGGGAAAGGGGTGTCAAAACATTAAATATAAGTTTGCAAACTTTTCCTTTAGGGCCTAAGAATTTTAGCTTTCTTGCCAGTTATGATTCCCAAACTTTGTTAAGTGGTCACTATGTGAAAACAACATTAAATAGGAAGAAATGGAAAGACAGTGGTCTTATGAATCCACGCAATTCAGGCCAATTTATTACGGTTGTAATTTTCCTTTAATTTTTGAGAGTCAGGGTTTTCCAGTGTAAATATACCAGGAAGCATGATGGCTCTCCAGACACATAATGGTCAAATGATCTGCTCTTGGGGCATCATTCTTTCAAGATTCAGAAATAATTTTCCCAGTCTTGCCAATGTCTCAATGATGAGTTTGAAATTCTTCAAAGATGATTCTAGTTGTTTCTTCAGTTTCTCTGGTGGTCTTTACTTACCTCACATCCCTAAAAGTCCTGTGACTGAGATATCTCTTACTAATTTGATGTTAACTTGGTTCTAATCTGATCTAACTTGGTTCTAATCTGTTTAATGTTATTAACATTAAACAAAGATTTTATTAAATGTTATCTTCCCTGCATTGTGTTTTATTATAGACATTGCCGAGAGAAAATTTCTCTAATCAGACCATCAATAATACCCTAAAGGTAGAAATTTAGACTAAAATGTTGAAAAATATCAGACATTGAACCTTAATGACATGTTCTGACAGAAGAAAGGTCTAGGAATGGCTAAGTGAATATCCCCTCAGCTCAGAACCATAGTCCAGTTTGCTGAAGTGTCCATTAATTTTGCCTTGACATAAACTGCTCCCCAAAAGCCATTAATCACGTTTGGCAAAATGAGCCATTTTAGAACAATGGCCCACAATCCCTACAACTTTTACTTTCCAGCTCAAACAGCAAAAGGCCAGACCAGTAGTCTCTTATGTACAATCCTACAATAAAAATTAATGTTATTTAATCAACAACAAATAAAAGGCAAATGGAGGGTAATGTGAAAGAAATAGGGCTAGAAAAGGTTTTTTTTTTTTTGGTTTTATTTTGGTTTTGTTTTTTGTTGTTGTTGTTGTTGTTGTTTTTTGAGATGGAGTCTCTGTCACCCAGGCTGGAGTGCAGTGGCACAATCTTGGCTCACTGCAACCTCTGCCTCCTGGGTTCAAGTGATTCTCCTATGTCAGCCTCCCGAGTAGCTGGGATTACAGGTGCCCACAGCCATGCCTGACTAATTTTCATATTTTTAGTAGAGATAGGGTTTCACCATGTTGGCCAGGCTGGTCTCAAACGCCTGACATCAAGTGATCCACCTGCCTCAGCCTCCCAAAGTGCTGGGATTACAGATGTGAGCCATGGAGCCCAGCCAGTTTTCTTTATCCAGGATTCTCCATCTTTTTCCTCATGTACTTCCATTTGGTCTTCGAGAGTGATTTCCCTGCTACGCTTCTTGCACAATGGCCACTGATATCAGTAAGAGCTCTGCTATACGTCTGAGAAATGGGAAGGAAGGATTCCTAAGAATAATACTAATTTACATCCATCTGAGACGATGTTTGCCTCTTATTTAGAATGGATTTTCTTGGATTCTTCAGTTTATGGACCTCTCTTGCAGCATTAAGAACTCCTTAAACCATCTGCCCTTCATTTGCCACTACTAAATAAAGCCTCACCTGTGTAAACAAAGAAAGGAATAGAACCATTCTTGAACATTACATGTTGTAAATTGGTTCTTGAGGGAACAAAACATGAACTAGGTTATATTATAAGGCCATTACTACAAAGGCTAGTTGTTCCAAGGAGCCCTAACTGACCATCAGCTGATGGCTCCTCTGGATAAAAGCCCCTTCCCAAACCAGCTGGGAGGGCACTGCCCTTGATGTACTCTGATTTACATCAGAGAAACACATGGAACAGATGCAAATGATCTCAGGGCTCCGTGGGATTTCCTCTGAGTGATTTTCATGCAGGCCTGGTAAAGCAATGACGCAGAGAAGGGGACTGCGTTGGTATATTTATTTTAATCACTGAAAAGTTTTCATTTATAATTCATAGGTACTTAGACTGCTTGGGATGCCTTATTAAAAAGGATGTCATCTCTCTCCCTCTCTCTCTCTTTTTTTTAAATCACTTTATGACCACAGGAAAGAGAAACCTCTTAAATGCGATATAAGAATAAATTGTTACCAAAATAGAAGCTGGTGCACATTAATTACAGTGCTATCCAACCACTATTTATAAAACCATCATCATCACTCTATGAAGAGAGGAACATATACTCTTTCAAGCTAGTACAATTAAAAGGTTTTTTAAAACTCAGCACCGTTAACAGTAACTATCTGGTGACTACTAAATATACCACTTTTCTCTCTCAGAAGATCCTGGCTGGGTAGCTCCCCAAAGTAAGGATGTGAACAGTAAGTATCAAGAGAGAGGTCACCGGAGTAGAAGAAGTTACTTCAATATGTATTTAACGGATGCAAGCATTTATCAAGAATCCAGCATGGTTCTAGGTGCTTTGGGTTTTGTTTTGTTTTTTAATGTAAAATGTGTAATCTAGGAATGTAATCTAAGGGACCATAAGGAACATGGCTACCCGAGTTTATCTCTGGCACTAAATTTAACATGAATCTGATGGTCCTAAGAGGGAATATACAGAGATGTGTTCAGAGTTGATGCCATATCCCGGAGGAACTCAACTGGGGACACAGCCAGTAAGAAGTGATGGGCTATTAAAGAGTGCACCCAGGAAAGGCATCTTTGGGGAGGACAAGAAATCACTGTGAGTCCAGGAGTCTGGATGGCCTTGTGCCCTTCCTCACTGTTCAGTAGAGGACAAGCTCAAGGAGTCACCAGCATGACAACCACAAGGTTTATAAGGAATGTATTTCTCTCCGCAACTTTAGAGAGCTCCAGATATTTCCCAGAGAGAATCCTAAAAGAAAAGTAGAAACTCAGTTCTGTCCCTACAGTGCCCACTGGGGCACGATGACTGGCCACTCGGCTGAGAGACAGGAATGAGAACTTCAACAACAGGAAGAGTCTGACAGATCCAAGGGTCCAGGGTGGTATGCGAGAGAACTGAGTACTCAAGAGTAATGGAATTTGCATGACAATTGGCGTTCTTGAGGCATAGATGAGTCAGCAAAACGGGGATTGGGACACTAAAGACCTGTGTTAACCCTCCGTAGCTGGATGTCATTCCCTCCCTGTGTCAATGTCATCAGCTTCTGGGTAAGTGAATGGCCTCAGAAACTCCAGGTGAGGGCTTTGATCAATAATACAGACTCAGAATATAACCAAGTCTCTGGATGCCTACTTAAAATGTAAATAGAGAATGACTCAGCCTTTGCTCTCACAGAACTCACCATCTGACTAGGAAAATATGACCCACATGCACACAACAGTAAATGGTAAAACAATGTTGAAATACAGTTTGCTATGTCTTGACAAAGATTGCAGCACATTTACAAGGAAAGAGTTGTACGGTCAAAGAACCTCTCCCAAAGAACCTCTCCTAAGTCAAATGCAGTGGGGACCAAGTCCAAGCTTATGAATGGAAGGAGACAGGAACACCAGCAGCCCACTGCAAGGACCCTCACAGCTCCGTGCCTGGCTTGCCCCCATCCTCAGATTCAAGATGCAGCTTGCTCAAAAGCCCAGCTGAAAACTCTTAGGCCAAGACAAGAAAGCAGCACCAACAGCCACTGCGGAAATGGGCAAACCCAGGGTGAGCTCAGGTGCTTCCTCCATACTGGCTAATGTACCAAAGGTGCTTTGACTTAGATGTGCTGTTTTGGAAAACCCAGCTTTAACTCTGTAACAGGCCTCTGTTAACATTTGTAATGGTGTTTTGGGTCATTTCTGCCCTTTTTATTTATAACAATCAGTCATACTTCATTTATAACAAGAAGTCAACTTCTTCCCTTCACCCTACTTAGCCCTCTAAGATGACAGGAAATAGCATGGCTCACTGAGTCCTATGGCCCATCACTCTGATTCTAGTACCAGCTTCTAACCAATTAACATCTTGTGTCAATTCCATCTCAATGGCACACGGTTTTCTCAGAAAATGGTGCCGATAATACCACTAACACCAATAATTCCAGGGCTTTGGTGAGAAACCACTAATTAAAATGATTATGAAGCATTTTTCAACTATAAAGACTTTGTGAATAAAAGCTGAAATAGTAATAGGGGTATAGTTCCTTTTCTTCCTACAGGAGATCTTGCCAGGTGGTCAGCTAAATGTAAATCTGATTTTGTTTTTCAAGAAGCATGTTGTGGATGCTGGTGCCCATGAAGTTTCTCGCCACCTTCTGCAAAAAGCATGCATTTCCTGGGGAGCATCATAGCATGGCGATGAGCTGGTCACTGGTAAACGAGAACATGGGCCAATTCCATCCAAACACAGCAGGACCTTTTGAACTTGGAATTGGTGAGAGAATCTCTAATCTCTACTAGATAGGGAATGACTCGGTGGCATTTACAACACTAAACGGTTTCTTTAACAAGTCTCAAAGAATTGAAATAACTGAGAGTCAAGTGGGAAAAGAAAGCCTGACCATTTCTTATGTGATTTTTAAATTGTTATTTAAACATGCAAGTGTAGGCACAGAGTACTAAGAGGTGAAGAAAACAAAAAGTCTGCCTGAGAAATGTGAAGGACTCTCACTATCAATGTTAAAGATTTAAGTGTTCCGGGTTCTAATACTTTATTCAACATTTTCATCCTCTTTGATGCTTTATTTTCTCCTTGCCATGGATTTCCCTAGTTCCTAGGCAGAATGAGGTAGAAAATATAAATGGCAAAATATATAAATAAACCTTTGGTGCTTAGTTCAAACTCTATAAACAACTTTACTTCCTTATATTTTAATGCTCAGTGCAACAGTATTTTTTTTCTTCTTTGCTTTCTGCTTATTAAACTCAAAAACCAAAATAATTATGCTTTCCCACATGGAGCAAGTTTTTACTATGAAAGTTAAATAATAGTGATTCATATGGCCCATGGCTGTCTCCAAGCCACCTGAGCAGAAGGTGAGTTGTCCCCAGTAACTGAACAAAGCTACAAAACATTAAGTGACTGAATTAGACAGTCACTGATTGCAAGCAACAGTTCTGTCTGGCTACTAAGTAGAAAAGGCCTATATTAGAGGACTATTCAAGAATGGAGAATTGACAGAAGTGTTAGAAAACCAGGCAGAAACCAAGGGTGGCTAGGGCAGAAGGTCTTACCACAGGAACTATCTGCTCAAGACATGGTAGCCAGCACCAGCACACTAAACTCAAGCTAGCCTTCAAAGCCTTCTCAAGTGTTGCTTGGTCTCTGCAAGACTTCTCCCACATCCAAAATCCAGAACGAAAGCATTCGATTGGTCAAGCCTAAGTGAAGTACCCTTGTTCTACCTGCTAGGGCAACAGTCCCCAACTTTTTTGGCACCAGGGACTGGTTTCATGGAAGACAATTTTTCCATGGACTGGGTGGGTTGGTGGGGGTGACTTTGGGATGATTCAAGTACATTACATTTACTGTACACTTTATTATTATTACATGCTCACCATAGTATAGAATCAGCGGTAGCCCTGAGCTTGTTTTTCTGCAACTAGACAGTCCCATCTGGGGGTGATGGGAGACAGTGACAGATCTTTAGGCATTAGATGCTCATAAGGAGCACACAACCTAGATTCCTCACATATGCAGTTCACAATAGGGCTTGTGCTCCAATGAGAATCTAATGCTGGTGCTGATCTGATAGGAGGTGGAACTCAGGTGGAAATATGAGTGATGGGGAGTCGCTGTAAATACAGATAAAGCTTTGCTTGCTCGCCCACTGCTCACCTCCTGCTGTGTGGTCCGGTTCCTAAAAGGCCACAGACCAGTTGGAGACCCCTGGTCTCCTGTGCTAGGGCACAGGAATAGAGAGTCTCCCGCTTTTTCTTCTATCTTCTGAGATAGAAGAACTCTCCCTCCAAGAAAGTAAAACAAAACAAAACAAAACAAAAAAAGCAGGTAAAGGTGCAGTGAAGTATCAAGTTTCCACCAGGAAGGATGCAAGTATAATTCTACCAGAGGAAGAGTGATGAAGACATTAGCCCTTCCCCTCCATGTGCTCTCTGCAGGTTCCCCGGTCAAGTTTACACTTGCATTCTGGTTTTCAATAACAGATGACGTAGCTTATATTGTCATTCACAGTATCCAGCAGGCCCTTGGCATTTGAAGATTCCATATTTGTACCTTTTATTCTTGGAGTGTAAACTTTATATGGAGTGCTTCATAATAGGTGTGATATTGTGATTTATAATAAGATATATTTGATCTTCATCCCTGGCACACAACTCCTAAAACCCTTGGAATCTCCAAAATGGTAAGTGTCCTTTTGTATAGTATTAGGGTAACTGGTGGCTGGGGGCTCCTGGATAGCCTCAGGATGGGGCTGGTTTCCAGGGGAACCAACCATATGATTAGAGGGCTGGGACTTTCAGTGCCACCCTTAACATCTGAGAGGGGAGAGTTGATCAATCATATCTATGTAAATGATTTAAACAATGGTGCCTATGTGATGAAGCCTCCATAAGAACCCAAAAGGACTGGGTTCAGAGAGCTTTCCAGTTGGTGAACAAAAACACATGCATGTCATCCACGTGCCCAGAGGGTAGTGTTCCCTGGGGAACAGAAGCTCCCATGGGGAGCTTCCCATGGGGACAAAAGCTCCCGCACTCAGGATGCTTCCAAACCATGTTCTATGCATCTATCTCTTCTTCTAGCTGTTCATTTGTATCTTTAAAAAAATCCTTTGTAATAAATGGGCAGGAGCAAGTAAAGCATTTCCCTGAGTTCTGTGAGCCACTCTAGCAAATTAATCAAACCCGATAAAGAGCCTGTGGGAACCCCCAATTTATGGCCAGTTGCTCAGAAGTACAGGCCGCAATCTGGGACTTGCGATTGTCATTTTAAGTCAAGGGCAGTCTTGTGGGACTAAGCCCTTTACCTATGAGATCTGAGGCTATCTCTAGGTAGACAGTGTTAGAACCAGACCAAACTATAGGACATCCAGTGGGATTCCACTGGAGAACTGTGTAGAATGGCGGGTGAGAATAGAAAAAGCAGTTTGGTTTCTCCTATCTCTTACAACAGGGTTAAATATTCTGCTACCTACCATGAAGGGCTACAGAAAGGGTTTTTACAAAATAATACATGTAAGGCTCCCAGCATAAATGTGAATGTGGAAAACTGGAGTCATTAAACCAGTGAGGAAACGCTGCTTGACACCCAGTGGCTGCACCTCAGTTTATGTTTGAGAATTTGGGGATCCTCTCCGTTTCCTCGTGTTTCTCACCAATGTCCAGCTACTGTGATCTGAGTGGCTTTCCTTTGTTTAAAAATGTATGGGATTGGGATTACAGAGAGGGGCACTGAGGAAGATTAGAATGAAAAACATGAGAAGTAACAGTCTAAGGCATCCTCTCTCCATTTCACTTGGAAATTACATGGGATAATATATCTCTAGGGAGTAGGTTCTCAAGTTAGCATACAAGAAAATAGTCATATTAATGTAACTGAGTGTTTGTACCATGATTCATTGAACTATCAATTTGATGGACAGGATCTTCCAGTGGGCACAGCAAAACAGGTTCAAATACTGCTTCCCTAAAAAAGCTCAATAAGTTTCTCTATTTCCTGATATTTCAATTATTTTAGATTAAGTTTTGATATGGTTTGGCTGTGTCCCTACCCAAATCTCATCTTGAATTGTAGCTCTCACAATTCCCACATCTTGTGGGAGGGACCTGGTGGGAGGTAACTGAGTCATGGGGAGTGATTTCCCCATTACTGTTCTCATGGAAATGAGTAAGTCTCGTGAAATCTTATGGTTTTATAGGAGTTTCCCCTTTTGCTTGGCTCTCATTCTCTCTTGCCTGCCGCCATATAAGATGTGACTTTTGCCTTCTGCCGTGATTGTGAGACCTCCCCTGACATGTGGAACTGTGAGTACACTAAACCTCCTTCCTATATAAATTACTCAGTCTTGGATATGTCTTTTATTAGCAGCATGAGAACAGACTAATATAAGTTTTTTTTAAAGTTTGTTGAACACCTACCATAAACCACATATTCACTCTACGCTGAAGATAAGACATGCTTGGACCACAGTCTCACTTCCTTCTTTCTAATTATTGATACAGAGAGTGTCTCTTCTTTGGGTGATAGTGGGAGTGTCAATTAGACCTACCCAGAGAACAGTGTAATTCCTTAAGAGAAAGGTGGTGTCAGTCCACTGCATCAATGACTTAAGCAAGTGAGGTTATTCACGCAAGGGAAGAGGTAACTCCAGCAAAGCAAGATTCAGAAAAATTTTTGTCAAGGAAAATGATAACTGTCAGGCAAATGGTGCAACAAATTTCCTTGCATTCAATCTGAAGTACATACCACTGTCCAAATTAAAAACCTTGGAACAAGAAGAAAATTGAGATCATGCAAAAATGTTCTAAGTGTTTCCTTGACTCTTCTTCCCCTTCCTCCTCCTTCCCCTCCTCCTCTCCTCCTCCTCTTCCTCCTCTTTCTTTTTCTATTTCAACAGTAGATTTAAGCCTAAACACTTAAGACATCCTACTATTCAGGAAAATAGATTTGTTCTTTTAATAACACTCCTAAAATGGCACCATATAACCATCTGTTGTTAACCTTGCAATTCTGCATTTTTCACTCCTCTCTGAATATCAATATCACTACAACCACCCACCAGTCAACCCACCCCCACAAAAATGTTGGGAGAAGGTGAGGAAAAAGAAGTTTGGCAGGAAAAAAAATAATATTAGGCTACTTAGAATACAATTTTGTTAACTATTCCTTACCTCCCTCTCATGCTATAACTTAAAAATTGGGACACATTTATAATATTAAATATTTTTAAAATGCCAGAAAGTGGAGGATACAGAGCAGCAAAAAACAAGACTCAGAGAAGTTTAGAGCTGGGAGGGAACATGGTGATGAATTCCATCCTCACACTTCACAGATGAGGAAACTGAGTTCATTTGTCTTAAGGGAGCCCCACAATGGCAGCCAGTTAGATCCAGCACGAGGACTACAGCCAAGTGAATCCGTATCTTACAGTCCAGGGAGTTCTTCAAGACACCAAAATACCTTGAACTTTATCATTATAAAGTTCTTAAGGCCAAGGTTTTTGTGACCATGTGTAAATGTCATTCAGAGAACCCCAAGACACTGCCCCTACCCAAGTGGTTGGCAAACTCAAGTGATAAGATACTAACTCAACCACTACCCATGTACAAGAATTACAGATAAAAAATTAAGCTATTTTAAAAACATATGTGAAGCATATTGTGATGGTTAATTTTATGTGTCAGTTGGACTAGGTTAAGGGATACCCAAACATCTATTAAAGCTTTATTTCTGGATGAGTCTGTCAGGGTGTATTCAGAAGAGACTGACACTTGAATCGGTAGACTGAGTCAAGTACATCTGCCCTCCCCAATGTGGATGGGCACCACCCAATCTGTTAAGGGCCCACCTGAATACAATGAAAAGGTGAATACCATAAAAATATGTTGGGAAAGGAGGAATTCACTCTCTCTCTTCTTGAGTAAGGACATCCACCTCATCGTCCCTGGGATATCAGAGCTCCTGGTTCTTGGGAGTTAGTTACACCATCAACTCCCCTGGTTCTCAGGCCTTCAGACTGAGTTACACCACGAGCTATTCTGGTTCTCCAGCTTGCAGACTGCAGATTATGGAGTTTCTCAGCCTTCATCATCACATGAGCCAGTTCCCATAATAAGTCTCCTCTTACCTGTCTATCTCTTTCTCTCTCCTACTAGCTCTGTTTCTCTGGAGAACCCTAACACACATGTTAAATGGCACATTCCTGCCTCCATTTTTGTGCCCAAGGACCTAATTAATAACTATATTTCTGTACGTAAAACAAAGGAAAATGGAAATGTTTCTGTAGAATTTACCAGGAGCCTCAACATTGTTGAAATGTGACACTATCATGACAGACAACTCCAGGAAGACTATGTGCAGACTTTAGAAGAAAGAATGGTCATCATAATTTCTAATGAATGGAGCATTGGCTACCACATATGAAAGAGAGTTACGGACTAACTACAGAGAAACCCTCGGTGAATGTGGGGTGTGTATATAGGAATACCTTTTCTTCAAGAGATGGGCAACATATTCAGAGGTAATTGGGTGCAGCAGAAAAATTACCAGAGATGTTCAATAAATAAGTTTTCCAATCAAAACTGACAATGGTTAAACTCGAGGGGGTTGATGCAAGTGATTAGAAATAAATGAAGAGGAATGATCTAGGCAAGGGAAGACTAGCTGCTAGGGATGCCAAGTAGGCTTCATTTTGAATGACAACTTCAATCAATGAAAGCAGTTGCCTAGAGTTCTGTGTTGAGAGAGATGCGACATCTGTGTTGGGAAACAGTATTATGATCTTCCATGGAGGAACCATGTCAATGAAGTCTAGACCATAACATTATGGGTAAGGGTGAAAGACTGGATATGAAAGATGCCTTCTAGAAGGCAGAAATTTGATTTAGCCGCCCATCACGTAGATGTGTATCCCTTGCTTGAAGGGATGAGTGGATTGCTTATGGTGACAGAAAAGCTTGGCTCATGGCAGAAAGCCGTCAGAAAAAGCAGAGGAGCCAGGCACATTCAGAGACTTACCTGACAGTGGAGAAAGAGGCAGTCTCAATTACATCCATCCAATCGGATCCTGGGATTCTCTGACATAGTATCTTCCTATCCTCCAAAAATGGCAGGAGTACTTGGAAAAGGCATATGTATAAGGCATAGAGTTTTGAGGAGCCAGGGGTTATTGCAAGCCAGGGGACAGTAGCCAAGTCTGGGGAAAGGGAAGCCTGGTTTATGCTCTGAAGGAGAAAACCAGTAAGTAACAGTAGACTTAATTGTTCAGCATGGTCCGCATTTACTGATTTTCTTGCATAAACTCTCAGCGTGCTCCTCTTAATGTCCCCTTTCCCGTGTATAGCAAAGGGAAATTAGGGGGAAACTCTGAAGTCTCAATTCTAAGGTAAGAGCTGAGTAACTAGAGTATATCTTGACAAACATAAAACAGCAGATTAGAGAGGACAAAAAAATTGAAGGAATTGGGAATGTGGAGGAGCAAGGCAAGGTAGGTAAAGGGTATGGAAAATAAATACCACCAGAGATCTTGAAACTTGGGGATGAGAGAAAGACAGCCAGTGTATGGGTTGAAAAGGAATCTGCAAAATGATACAGGAACAAATAAATGAATGATGTCTCTACCCAATGAGAGATGGACATGTTTCTGCTTTTGCCACATCTTCTCGGCACCCCCAAGGTTCCTTCTTCTTAGAGGAAGTCATCCCAGTGCATTTAAATTCAATCACGTACTCAAGAAACACCACAAAACTATGGCTTTGAAAATAAACCGCCACAATTGAAAAGTCAAATGGAGCACATTTCCTTTAGTCTGATGCCAAATGTCCTTTTACTGAATCTTCCCTATGAGCAAAACATTGCCAAAGATACTAAGATCGATGAAGCCAAGTCTCTGGCCTCAAAGAGTTTTTCAGAAGCTTATGGTGCAGGCCATGTCGGACAGAGAAAAAACAACAAAAACATGTCTGGCTTCCAAACTTTTGACCAGGTGTGTTAACAGAGTTTACAGAACACTTAACCATAACCAGAGTCAAGTAACTTCAAAATGGCTGAATTTCCTAATTATCCATTTTAAAAAAAGAGAGTGTGAAGTGGAAATGCAACTTCAAAATGATTGACCCATGCAACAAATATACAGAATGTATACAAAATGGGGTCAGGCGCAGTGGCTCACGTCTGTAATCCCAGCACTTTGGGAGGCCAAGGCGGGTGGATCACTTGAGGTCAGGAGTTTGAAACCAGCCTGGCCAACATGGCGAAACCCTGTCTCCACTAAAAATACAAAAACTAGCCGGGCGTGGTGGTGCATGCCTATAGTCCCAGCTACATGGGAGGCTGAGTTCAAGGAGAATCGCTTGAACCCAGGAGGTGGAGGTTGCAGTGAGCTGAGATCACATCACTGCACTCCAGCCTGGGCAACAGAGTGAGACTCTATCTAAAAAAAGAAAAAAAAAAAAAAAGAAAGAAGAATACATAAAAATGAGGATTGTCTTCTTCCTTTGGAACACTAGAACCAAATACAATGCCTGGTACTTGTCAGATACTTAATTTAAATGATTGGATAAGGAAATGAAGCCAATAGCCTCCCACCTCTAAATTGATCAGGTCCAATAGGTAAGACAGGTTGAGAAACAAATAATTACAAGACAATATCTGAAGCATTGTAATGTAGCTATGTAAAAAGCTCTGCGGTGTTTGGATAAGAAAATGACTAATCTTAAAGGAGAACTGAGTTTAGATGTCTAGGATGGTGGTCTCTGGAGTGGTTCATGAAGATTGCCTAGGATTTTGCCATACATTTTTTAAAAACAACTTACTGTATAACCACAATTCAAACTTCATGGAGCCTAGCCCCATGGTGGGCTTCTAGTAAGCACTCTAAATTAATAGATGATCTCAAATCTATTGAACAGGTTTGCTTTTCTTTAACATATATTGAGAAAGTAGAGGCAAGAGCTGAAATAATAGGGAGGGAATGCTTCAAACTTTAACACTCAAAAATCTCTTCCCAACTTAATTCACCAAATCTGCCCCTTAAATTATTCAGTCTATCCTAATTAACTCCCCAGAGAGTCATCTTCAAGGCACAGTTAGTTGGTTGTTGCCTAAGGCCAAACTCCAAGCTAGCTCTGGATGTGGGAAGGATACAAAAGTTTCTTTGCACTTGAGAATTTCAGTTACGTGGTAACCTTGGGTGAGACACGGAGACCAAACTAGCTCATAAAGGTTACTGTTGAACCCAAAGGGACATACAGAATTTCATATGATACGTTGTCATTGGCAGCTTATCAGAAAATGTCCCTTACAAAATAAAACTCTAGATAAGGGAGCATTGCCATTTCAAATATTTGATTTGAGATAATAAGATTCTTCCTAAGACAAGGTGATAATTTTCCTCATGTTTCTGATGTAGACTGGAAAATCCTAAAAAGAAGACTCCAGCAGGAAATCCCAGAGGAACCTCCAAGCTAGGCCTGTTGAGATAACGATGCCAAAAATCCACAGTCAGGCACTAAAATAGCTTTTTAGCAAGACTGGGTTGAAAGAACATTGGAGAAGCCAGAATAAGATGATTGAGTTAGGGGTCTAGGAATCTGGCTCAGGAGAATAGTCTGTGACCAAAAGATGAAAACTAGCAGATCTGAGTCAGGTTTGGGTGAACAGAACACAAGGTGGGCAAGGCAATGATGGAGACAGTCGGTCAAGTGTAGGGAAACAGAAGAGTTGAGCTCTCCCCAAGGAAGAGCCTAGCAGGCACAAGAGGGGATCAAGGCAGTAGCTGCAAAAGGAGTCACAATGGGAAATAGCATCCAACTCTAAAGCATTCCAGGAGGCTCTCCCAACACCCTCCTGTCCCCCCAACACACATACCAATGCAACAAACTTTTTCTTATTCATCCATTTATGTATACATAAGACACATCATTAGCTTTCCAGAAACCTGCTCTAGGGGAAAGTGGGATAAACATGTAGGGTCATCTTCTAAGCAAATGATAGGAAAACAGTCCTTTGTAAAATTTCGTCTATTTTGCTTGAGTCTGCAGAGGACCAGTGTCATAGATTAAAGATGGCC
Source organism: Rhinopithecus bieti (assembly GCF_001698545.2). Lineage (NCBI taxonomy): Eukaryota > Metazoa > Chordata > Mammalia > Primates > Cercopithecidae > Rhinopithecus > Rhinopithecus bieti. Next base: position 1,828,988 of record NW_016807544.1, on the reverse strand, counting down.
ACACATTCTTTGTCATCAACCCTGTGATAGAATAGCAAAATCTATTTTGTCTTTGTCCCTAGTTCCCCAGGCACAGAGCTTCAAAAATCATTGGAAATTCCTGAGCGATAGTAACATCTTTTGTTGTTCATAATGAACCCCTTTGAGCTGTATCTTTATGCTGTCAAGGTGACCCAAGGTGTGCCCTTAGATAGTTTCCAGGAAAGTGCCAGCCACATGGGTACATAATTAGAGGAACTTTCAACCTTGTCCCTGACCTCTGGGGAAATGGCAGAGACTGGAGATTGAGTTAACCACCAATGGCCAATGATCTTCTCAATCATGCCTATGCAATGAAGACTGCATTGTTCACTCTTGAACAGTGGGGTTCAGGAACTTTCTGGTTGGTGAATATATGATGTACCAGAACAGTGATATGTCCCATTCATGGGGACAGAAGTTCCTGCACTCAAGACCCTTCTGGCCCTCAGCCTACATACATTCTCAGCTGGTTGTTCATTTGTATCATTTATAATAAACTGTAAGTATAGCACTTTCCTTAGTTCTGTGCATTGTTCTAGTGAATTGCCAAACCTGGGGGTTCTCCCAACCCCTAAATTATTAGTCAGCCAGGAAGAAGTGTGGGTAACTTGGGCATATTCCACTTTCAGCTGGCATCTGAAGTGGGAGCAGTCTAAGGGGATGGAGCCCTTAACCTGTAGGGTCTGTACTATCTCTGGATGGTGAGTGTCAGAATTGAATTGAGCTGTAGGATGCTGGGTTGATAAAAGCAATCGCTGGGAAAACAGTGGCACCTCATCATGAGGTGGGGTTTCTTTTCCTTCCCTTTGAATCTGGTCTGGCCCCCATGTCTGCTTAACTAAAACAGGGAGCAACACAGTGACAGTTCCAGGCCCCAGCCTTTGGGAGGCCTGGAAGCTTCTCCCTTTGTGCTTTTTGGAAGCCCTGAGCCACACTACATTAGAAGTTCAACCGCTGTGCTGGAAAAGCCACACAAAGAGCAGAGGCCCTGAGGAGGAGACAGCCCAACATCCCCGTAGTCAAGCGGAACCTCCAGAAACCTCAGTCCCAGCTGCCTTCTGACTGTAGAACAAATGTCAGGGAGAACCAGGAGAACTGTCCAGTGGAAGCCAGTGAACCTCCATTTGCTGTTATAAGCCACTAAGTGTTGGAGTAGTTTGTTGTGCAGCCATATAAACTTGGCACCAACAGCACAGCCAGTCTGAGGTGTGTGGAACAGTCTGAGAAAGGCCTATTTCACAACAAATATCAACACTCATTTCAGTTTGTTCATCCATTTGTTTATGCATTAAACAAATATTTATTGAACCTTACTTTGGGCTGTGCTCCAACTAGGGACTGAGGGCACAGATGAAAAGGAATTCTTGCATTCTGGGAGCTCCCAGCCAAATTATCTCATTCACTTGTTTCCTTCTTTCATAAAGCTGTCAACTTTTATCTTCCAGCAGTATTTCCTTCTTTTGTGTCCCTACTGTCTGGGGTAAGCAAGATCTAACTCAAGTTCCCCTTCTCCGTGCAGTTTTCTCAGCCCAACCTGGTCTCTAAATTTCAATTTCTCCAACCCTAAAATAAAGCCCAAAGCAAGCTAATATTTCTAAAAGATCGATAGGAGGTTAAAGCAGAAATTTTTAAGAGGCTTTATACCTTTAAAAAAAAAAAAAAAAAAAACACTGCTGAAGAGGTGACATTTTCCTGTCAGTTCTAAAATGTGACTGACTACAGAAATTCTGTGAATCATATTAAAAGCATTCACAAATGACCAGTACTGAGAACATCTGCCAGGCAACTCACAGGCTGGTCGTTGTGTGTCTCTATGCGTACCAGGGCTAATATGGAGCCTGAGAAGATGCACGCACATACGTTGTGGGATCTGAGGGACTCCAGACAGGCTTTTTCTACTTCCTACCAACATGACCACATGTTTCCGGGCATCCTTCAACTGATTTCCTACCATTCATCAATAACTTATAAACTTCACCCACTATGCCTGTGCTGGCTCTGCTGTTCATAAGCGAGTGTTTATTTAATGAATTTGCTTCATCAGAGATACCATGGGCATAAGAGTATGTAATGTTTTAAAAACATCTAACAACTGGGCTTGGCAGCTAAAAAAAAATCAACACAATCAAATGCTATCACACTGCGAGGTTCAACAAACACAGTGAAATGTGAGAGCAGTGCTTAATAAAAGTGAATATAGTGTAGTATATTGAGCAGTCATTCAGGTTAAGAGCAGAAATGAAAACATGAACACAATGTAACTATTTACAAATTCTATTGTGGACATTGGCCAATAATTTACTTAGGTTTGATTATTTAATCAAAAGAGAATACATTTATGAAATCAAGTTACTTTGATTTATAGCATTTATGAAATACCATAAAGAGAATATATTTATGAAATCAAGCTACTTTGAGCTAGATTGTCATAGTTTATAACATTTGTTTTAATCCCAAGTGACTCTAAGTCTTTAATCGTATTCTCCTCATAAATATTCTGTAATAAGACACAGCCATAAGCATTTCTGTAAGTGTGCTTTTTAAAGTCCTGCTTGCTTTTTTATAATAAGCAAAAATTTGGAAACAGCACAGATGTCATTCAAATGTTTAACTGTGGTCCATCCATATGACAGAACACACTACTCAGTAATAAAAAGAAACAAGCTCTTGATACATGCAACAACTTGGATGAATCCTGGGCAATTATGCTGAGGGAAAAAAAAACCTTGAAGGTTACATACTATATGATCCCATTTATGTGGCATTCTTGAAGTGATAAGTTATAGAAACAGAGAACAAATTAGTAGTTACCAGGGGTCTGGGATGGGACTGAGGGGGTGTCGTTATAAAGGGGTAACAGAGGATCTTTGTGTTAATGGAACTGTCCTGTGTCTTGACTATAAAATGTCAATATTCTGGTTGGGATATTGTACTATAGCTTTACAAGACGGTACCATTGGGGGAACGGGGTAAATGGTAACACTAGAACTCTGTGTTATTTCTTGCAACTGCATGTGAATCTACAATTCCCTCAAAATTAAATGGTACTTTTTAAAGCCCTGGTTAATTGTGTTCTGTGCTAAAACTCTGCTGAAACTTCATGTGAATACTATTTTTTATTACTTTACATTTTAAAATCAGTAATGTTTTCTCCTAGAAAACACAGTTTTCAAAGCAGTGAAACCCAGCTTAAGAATTATCTTGTTTTCAAACCATAGTTTGAGAAAAAAAAAACAATTAAATATTAAAATGTATTCAGGCTATACTTAGGCAATATAAACCTTATAATTTAAAATTGGAGACAAAGATTTAGTGCAGCAAACAAACTGCTCCTTTACATACTAATTTCAGAGTAAAGGTAATAATTCATACTTTTTCAGTAATACTACCTCTTTTGCCTACCATGTGCAAGGTGGTTTCACAGGTCAGTGACTTTATATCTAAATATTTTTTCCTATTTTTATAACTTTCCCCATCCCTTTGATGGTTAATCATAATCTCATCTCCTCACTTGGGAAGCCCCTAGAGTTTATGGCAGTCTCTTTAAATGGGAAAATGTAATGGTACCAGAGATTTGGATAAGACAATTTTAACACTGCTCTTTTAACTTGGGTGCTTCGTAATAAAACCTAAAACAATTTTTTTTCTCCCAAGTAATACATGATACACACGCATACCTCCAACCTCATGCCTGCCCAGTTCCCCTCCATGGGATTGGCTAAAGCTGAGAAATGAGATGAGAGATAAAAGGATGTGGAGTCGGGGATGGGGTTTAAAGGAAGTAATGGTGGTGAGGGATCCATTTTGTGCATTACTCACCCATTTAAAAGGTAAGCAAGCTAACATAAGCTGCGTTTTCCTTATTGACTCAGCTGTATAAACCCAGCCAGGTAACAATGTCCTCCTGGTTAAAACAGCCTCATGAAATTGGCTACATACAGTTGGCCACTTCCAAGGCCTCGATGTAAAGATAGCCACTTGCAAAACAGAGAGCTCAAGTATTTTCTATTTTCTTAGTAAGAATTGCTTAAATATTTAGCACCCATCCAAAAGGGCTTAAGGAATTCAGTGGTACTGGAGACAAAAATGCTCACAATGTCCAAGGACTAGCCAGCAGGGCATGGAAAATGAGCACCACCACTTAACCAAAGGCTGTATGTGAGCAGAGGGAACCGTCTAGAAAGTGTAACACATCTATGCTGGGAACAGCCAATCTAAGTCTACAATTTACTGTACTCTGGAGGTGGTGGCTAGAGATGTAGGAGAGGTTCCTGCAGAGCCGCAGTCTACACAGCCACATGGCTTTCTCATTCACCTAACAGAGCTGCCCAGACAGCATGGGCCACTCACAGCAGAGGTCCCTGCCAGCTGGTTGGCCAATCCCAAAAGACAACCTATCTCTGGCAAACTTCCCACAGATCTCTACTAATGGCAAACAAGTTAGCAAGTGAAGTGAATGAGGACTTTCCCCTACGAAGGGGAAAGCTAAGAAGAAGAAAGAGCCCAACCCCAAACTTCTCAAAGTATCTAAGTAATAGCTGGATCTATCTGTTTACTGTACTTGGGCAGATGATTCTGAAAGTGAGGGCTAATCTGATTAGGCCTGCCAAACTTAACCTGCCTCGTTTGCTTTCAGTTGCTTACTTCTAGTTGATCTAAAACCTATATACCTAAAAGTATCTAAACTCTCACTAGCTTCCTCATAGGTAACATCTCGAATATATAGGTCATCATGGTAACAGTTCCTTACATTGTTTTACAGGAACTCGAGGTCGGTTCTTATCCAGTTCAAACTGGCTGAGACCACCAACCCATCAACTAGGCCTGTATGAATGTCCAATGGGTGACTTCTGACATCAGAGGACCAAAAACTCCGCCCTCAGATCATGCTAACAATGCCATTTCATGAACATACATCCTATGAAGAGCTATGAATTTTGACTATGTCTGTGCAGATCACCAATTACCTCCCTTTTCCTTACCTCCAATCACCTTTCCCCTACCTCCAATCACCTTTCCCTGCACATTAGATCATGCTGCTTCTTTATTCCATAAATATTCCTAAACCCCATCTTTGAGGAGGCAGATTTGAGATCTAGTCTCCTGTCTCCTTGCTTGGCTGGCTGGTGAATAAAATCTTTTCTCTACAGCAAAGCTTGTTGTCTCAGTGATTAGCATGCTATGTGATGGGCATAAGGGGCCTGGGTGGGTTATCGGTTCCCTATTCTACTTGAAAGGGGGTATGAAGAAGGAGGCATGGGGGTCCTGGGAAAGGCAGGGAGCCAACCCACCAGTACACACACAGCACAGCAGTCTTGCAGTCCTGAAAACTCAAACCTGATACCTCAAACTGGCAGTGCAGCATTCTTACAGCATTACCGAGGAAGCACAGTTTTCACCCAGCCAGGGCACCTGGATAGGTGGTAAAATCTCCTAGGATGCCCATCCTTGAAGCCACACAGCACATGCTTTCCTGAGGTGCTTGGAGTGAATCAGGCTTGGGGTACCAACAAAGACTTCCCCTTCAGGACACCTGGAAAGAAAGGTTGGAGGGCCGTCTAATTCTATTACAAGCATCTATAGTCTGATGGAAGTTGGCATCTTTTTTATTTGTTAACTAGTAAAAGAGAACCTTTGCAAAAGATTATAATTGAAAATCTTTGGAAAGTGTCAACTGGTGTCCTTCTATTATATGAAACAGCCTCATCCTCATCTCTAGCGCTGCCACCATCTCTTATGTTTATCTGACTTTTGGCCTTTATACTGCTTAGTATTGGAGAAGGGCATGGGAGCTGCAGAGGGAGCTTCAGTCTCAAGTCAGTCCTTAATTTCCAACACTGTCATCACTGAATTGTTCCAGATACTTTTATGTAAATCGAGCAAGAAAGAGAGCTCTTTCTATGGTGAAAGTTAGTAAGGAGAGATAAACAATATATAATTCAAAATTTATACAAAAAATACCTTTTATTTCTATGCTATAATAATGGCCAGTTACTGCAAATGCTTTTCTATTTTTATTTTAAAGAATCCAGATTTTGTTCGCCAGCCATGAATGGCTTAAAACCTAGGGTAAACTGTTAATAGATTAAATTATGTTTCAAATGCCTAAGACACACTTGCTGTTTAAAGACATCCTGTGGTGATTTGTCTTGTGCAGTTAAGAATCCTAGCAAAAAGCCCCTAATTTAAATATAGATTTTCATATAATAAGTCTTTACCTGGAATCAAAGGCTCATTCGTTGCCATGCTTTCCTGTGTATTGTGTTCATTATTAAGAAAAAACCTTGATTAAGCCTATCTTTGCCTGTAGTGGTTTCCTGCGAACCGTGCAAGGCAGATTAAATTGATGAGATCTCTGGGAGTTTACGAAATGAAAAATGCAGCTGCAGACACAGTGACATTTTTATAACTAATATCAAAAGCTCACACAAGATAAACAACATAATAAAGCCAAGGAGACTGTATCAGCAAACAGATTAAATGGCTATTATTATTATTAAACAGTAAGTGAAAGAACTGCATTCCGTGCCTCTGCTGCAGGACACAAAGCATCTGTCACCTACCTTCCATTTCAGATCTTAATTAGTGCTTCAGCCAGCAGCTTAAGGGGAAATTCTAAGTGAATGTTATAGACTGTGACTTTGAATACTCTGTTACCTACTGAAATTTTAAGGTCATTTAGGTCATTACTGAAAGTCATCATCCTCTGACCAGTCTGGGGTGTACTCAGTCCTTGAGCAAATGAGGGGCAGAGAACAGCTGTGATCCAGTCAAGCGGAGGGTATTTCCGTTTCCATATTTTTAATCTGAAGCTTTAGAATGTGTTGCAAAGTTTGGAGAAATCCTTATTTCTTTGCCAAGATATTCCACTCTTGCTCTCCATCATGCGCTTACACAAGGTTTTGGGCAGGTCGGACTTTGGAAAAGAACATCACCTAAACTTCAAAATTCAGTCTCTTATTTTAAGGAACTCTCTTATTAATTTTTCAGCATTACACATAATTTTCAACAAAAACACTCAGGACACTCCTAATTGACCTGATTCTAAGTTTGATTTCTGCCACACCAGGTTTCCAACGTGCTAGTCACACTTTCATTACGGTCACAAGTCATGCATGACCATACTCTATGTTTGGTCCCCCCATCAAAATATGGGGAAACTGAGAAAGAAATTGTCTGAGAAGCTAAACACTCTTGGAGAAATAAGAAATAGCTTCCCAATCCACACCCAAGCAAAGTTTATAAAACTGTGCTTCTTGATTTCTACCAACTTCATCAAACCTTGCCTTTCCTGCTTTAAGACGATTCTTTCTTAATTCCTGCCTCCTAAGTTGTTGGATACTGGAGGTATAAACCAAGAAAAAATGGACATGTTACAATAAAAAGGAACTATCCTGGCTGGATGCTATGACTCACACCTGTAATCCCAGCACTTTGGGAGGGAGATGCAGGAGGAATTCGAGACCAGCCTGGCTAACATGGCAAAACCCCATCTCTACTAAAAAATACAAAATTAGCCAGGTGTGGTGGCGCATACCTATAATTCCAGCTACCTGGGAGGCTGAGGCATGAGAATCGCTCAAACCCGGGAGGCAGAGGTTGAAGTGAGCTGAGATTGTGACACTGCACTCCAGCCTGGGTGGCAGAGTGAGATTCGGTCTCAAACAAAACAAAACAAAATAAAACAACAAAAAACTTCTCCCTATGATTGTAAATTTTAAGATCTAGAAGGTAATCTTACTTTAATGATGACAGATTTATAAGCAGCTTATCACTAGTAACACAGTTAATTAGTGATATAACTAGGAAATGTCTGGCTTTTCATTTCAGTCTAGTTTCCCCCCACACCCCCACATTTAAACTTGTACCTTAAGCATAGGAAAGATTCTTAGGGAGTATATAGAGTGAAACAAACCAAAAAAAAAGAGATAAATTAGAACCCAGAGTGCTGGCCTCATTCTGATTCAGAACAGAGGAGGTGAAGTGAAGCGTATAACAAACATGGTGATGTCCCTGCACTTATTTAAGAATCTAAGCCCTGGACCAAAATTCCTAGAGAACCTCCTGATAAGGGAAATCAATTTTACTGGGGAGAGATGGGAACATTAAAGGAAATGCAAGAAAACTAAGAGGAAAATATATAGTGATAAATGATGACTTTTGGAGCCTTCAGACAACCTGGGTTCGAATCTGGCTCCAAAACATACTGGCTGTGTGACTTTGGGCAAGTAAAGTTAATATAACCTCATTTTCTACCCCACAAACCCCTCCTAAGCAGTCGTCAGCGGTTCGTGCTAAGGGCTATTACTATGGCTACTGATGATCAGATGAGGTATCTGAACTTGAGTCAAGGCAACACTGACTTGGGTTCAAACTCTGCAGAAAGGCTTATTCCAGTTTGCTCAGTGGTTACCTGACTAAGTCAGATACACCTCATGTCAGAGTTTGAATATGATGCTTAGAGAATCAAGAGTGGAAATAACAGAAACCGAAACACCCATCAAAACACAAAGCATTGGTCCTAGCCTTGAGGATGTGGTTGATCTATCATCGTCTATACGACAAAGTCTAATCTAGAGAAGGGCTTCTCAACCTTGGCACTACTGACATTTGGGGTGGGGTAATTTTTTGTTACGGGAAACTGTCTTCTACACTGTAGGAAGAAAAGATATCCCTGGCCTCTATCCACCAGATGCCAGTAGCACCCTGTCCCCAGTTTTGACAATCCAAAACATCTCCAGACATATTTGATGATGGTCCTGGCAAAACAGCTCCCAGTTAAGATGCACTTTTTGTAGACACCAGGAACACAAAGATGGTGAAGAGGCAGTTCCAGTCCTTGAAACGTCCTCAGGAGGCTGCAAGAGTCTGACATGAATACATGGGATACTGGGGATGGGGAGTATAGCCCAGGACTCTCCAGGCAGGAGACCTAGTACAGAAGAGGTTAAATGAACAAGATATTCTACGGAGTAGTCAGCAATTCACTAGGGCTGCTCTGCTATCCAATGCTTCCATGAGAAAGAAGGCAGCAATAAACTCTCACCACCTCCCCCATTCTCTTAGAGCGATGCTTTTAATATATATGCCAAAGAGCACAGCACAGTATGTGGTACTCTGTGAGCCCGAATGGAGTTAAACTGCGCATCTGTGCACGCGAGCCTCCAGGCCATCTAACAACAAGTGTGCCTGGGCAGTTGGCATTCCTTCAGTGTAGACAGGCCTAAATGGAAGCCACTGGTCTGCTCCCCTGTCCCATTCCCATGGAGCTATAAATGGTTAAGCTATTAAGATCCTCAAGGCTATGGGATAGAGCCATTTATCAGCAGGTTGGCAATACAGGTAAAGCATGGTACAAGAAAAATGTGGTTGTGTTTGCCAGTTCTGGTTTCACTGGAGGAAAGTTTGAAAACTGAGTCCGAAACAGCACAGTGCCATCAAGTTAATGCTTCACAGCCACTTTGGGGTTTCAGCAGGGAAGGAGATGTCCAGGGAGGGAGGAGCCAGCCTTGATGCTGTGTTGGTGAAGAGGAAGATGATTCTGAGGGAGAGAGATGTGGTAAAAACAGCTGGACCAGGAATCCTGGAAACCTATGCTCTACCCGCTGGTCTTTCTCACGACTGTCTATGGGAACTGAGCAAATCTCCCTCTAAGAATCTTCAAACTCAACTTTTATCAATTAAGATATAATTAACATACAATAAAATACACACCTTAGATGTTCCATATGATGAGTTTTGACAATGGAATACACAAATGTAACCATCCCGCAAAATAAGATAGAGAAGATTTCCAACATCCCAGAAAGTTCTCTTTTGCTCCCTTTGAATCAGTTTTCCTCCCTGCCACCTAGGCCATCACTTCCTAATTTCTTTCCCCCTAGATTCGTTTTACATGTTCTTGTGTACCGTACAAACGAAATCCAAGGGTCATGCTTCTTTTACCTAATGTTTCTGAGATTCATGTACACTGTTGCATGAATCAGTAAGTTGTTCTTTGCACGTCTGAGAACTATTCCCTTGTATGAACACAATGCAGTTTATCTGTTCTTCTGTTGATGAACATTTGGGTGGTATCCTGCTTTTCAGTTATTATGAATAAGGCTGCTGGTGATATTATGGTAGGTGTGGTTTCACAAGCATATGTTTTCATTTTTTTTTTTAGTTACTTCGTCTTTAAAATGGCAGGTTGTTCCACGATTTTGTGCTTTCTACAGAGGTACCTTGGGGATTGCTACAGGAATGAAGAAACAGAAAGCAGCAAATGCAAGACTCTTCCCATCATGCTTCCACCAGAACTGCTCTTCTGTCTGTTTTATAGCTGAGGCATTTGTGTAAGATGTCATTTGAAAGAAGGTTTCCACTGTGTTAAAACAATATTTGGAAACCACCTCAACAGATAATCTCTAGTGCTCCTTTTAGCTCATAGAATCTATGATTCCTTAATAGTGTCAAGGAAAATATTCCATGGTTTAAATCTGAATTATATCCTCTAAATATTCCATGACAATCTCCTACTCAAATCCCTCTAGTGGATCTTGCATTGCATGGAAAAATACAGTACAAATCTATCAGCAAGACCTTCACAATTGCTCTCTGAGTCAGTCTGGATACTTTCAAAGACAATCTCCAATACGTCTACTTCCTCCGCAGCTCCAGTTACAGGAATCTATTGTCCTCACAAAACAAAATAGGCAACACCCCACTCTTCACCTTTGTCCAGGTTCATTCTGCTACCAGAGTATCCTTGCTGACTTCATCTGCCAAAGTTTCAGGCTTTTCTTTTAAACCAGATTGGAATCCATATCCTTCTAGAAACCTTCCTAAGCCCATTAGGATATTTGTGCATTTCCATTAGGACATATGTCATATCCATGTTTCACATCAGAGCTCCTTGTGCATGTACCTATACTCTCACTTCTAAATTACAAGAACCAAGGCAGTCCATCACATCTTTCTCTCTCTCTTTTCTTCTCTCTCTCTCGTTTGTTTCATGTCTAACACCAAGAATAGCCTTTGCTCATAGATGGCTAAAATCAGTACTTGAATTTGATCTGAGTATACGTGACTGTTATTTTCCTAATTCTCAAACCAAATGAAAATCCAAGCTGTTCACAGAAAGAATAAAACTTGTAGGACATCCATGGAAAATTCATCCTCAAACTTACCTTCAGCATTGACCTTTCAAATGCATGGTCATTTTTGTAAATCCTGCCCCCAACAAAACTACCACTAGCACAAAAGACCCATGGAAAACTATTGGTGACTGTCTCTTATGACCACTGGGGTATGGTTTCCTATGAAACCCAACAGTAGCTTAAAAACATGCTTCCTAAATCCTTGCATTACCAGTTTTGCCCATGATCTAAGTCAACAGCTATCTTCAAATGGGTTAAAAAGCTCTATCCGACTCCTATCTCATCATGCTCCAGCCCAAACATTTCCTTCCTTAGCTTCAGATGCTATTCCTTCTCTTTCTTTCTACATCTATTTAGGTAAACTGAATTTGTATTCCTTAAACCACCTCCTCCAAATCAATCTCATTACTCTACAGAATTATTTTACTCCAACCATATATCCTCCAACTTTTATGTATCCTGGAAACCTTACAACGTTACACAAAAATAGATAATATCTATCCAAAAAAACATGCACTGAAGAAAAAGAATGGACTAATGTCTTCTGGAAGATTCCACTGAAATTATGCCAAATAATAAAATTTTGGGAAAAGGGAAACTTTAGAGAAGCATTCTAGATAATTCATAGTTCTCTCAGATAAATAACTCTTTCAATGCAAAATCACTTTTTTTTTTTAGCATTTTATAATTAAGTATAACTAAAAAGTGTAACATTGTCCTGCATTATCAAATAGACTCTTCTAGGAAGAAATTAACTTTTTATCTCAATGTTTCATTATTTTCATTAGGAAATGCATTGCCATGACATGCTGGCCTGTCACACAAAGAATGCCTCAGGATGACTTAGGGATGGTGCTGTCCAGGGCTATGACCCTGTAATGACCTCAGAAGGACATTTTGGAATCCTGGGTCTATTGTTCTGCTCCCAGGCTATAGCAGGATTCTTCTTTCCACCTACTTCTCTGCTTCTACTCAGACAACTGGGTATATTCAAATGGTATCCAATATGAAAATAAATCATTTTTCCAGGAAGGACAGGGTGCCCTTCTATGAGTGAAGAGCATGAATGATCATGTTTGTATAATTCAAATATAAATGGGAATAATGCCAGTAAAGAGTAAAACCTTATGAAGGCATGAGGTAGAGGTGAGGGGTACAGATGGAAGGAAATAACCCACAGAGGAAAGGCTTTCTGACCAAAGGGAAAGGAATACTATAGGTAGTAACTGGACAGGAAGGTATTTTAGCCAAACTCAAAATCTATGAAGGTGCCTCCCACTGTAGCCTTATGTTCACCAGAAGGCTACACAGAAGCTGATGTTCACCAGAGGCTGTGGACACCTGTTTTTTCAAATGGCAGTGAGGGTGGGGCCCAGCACTCACAGCAAGGATGTTCGTATACACACATGAGGACCAGAAACAAGTGGCCAGTGCTCAAGAAATGCTGATGAAAATGGTGCCATACTTTCAAGCCCAATTGTAATCATTTGTAGGCACAGAGACTACTATGGGTTGACAACTTTGGATAGATGGAAAGAGCCAGCTGCAGGAGGGTGTCATGGGTACCTGTGGGTCACAAGGCAAAGGAGGTAGAAGGGGAAGAGCTGTTTGTGCATCCACCACACAGTAGCCAGCGTGGTCCTTCTAAGGCATAAATCAGATGGCATCACTCCCTGACCACATCTCTCCCATGACTGCCCTGAGTAACCACAGTTAAATGTAGATCCTACACCACGACCCATGCACAAGGTCCCCCATGTTGTGGCTGTCCTTCCCTGCACCATGCCGTCCTCTCTTCCCTTCCTCACCTGCTGTGTTAGTCCTTTTGCAGTGCTATAAAGGAATTCCTGAGACTGAGTCATTTATAAAGAAAAGAGGCTTATTTGGATCACAGTTCTGCACGCTGTACATGAAGCATGGTGCCAATATCTGCTTCTGGTGAGGCCTCAGGAAGCTATAATCACAGTGAAAGGTGAAGTGGGGCCAAAACATCACATGGGGAGAGCAGAGGCAATAAAGATAATGGGAGGTCCCAGACCTTTTAAACAACCAGATCCTGTGTGAACTCATGACCTGAGGGAGGGCACCAAGACATTCATGAGGGATCTCCCCTCATGATCCAAACACCTCCCACCCACCTCCAATGTTGGGAATCACATTTCAACATGAGATTTGGAGGGGACAAATATCCAAACCATATCATCCATGCTCCAAGTCTCCCAGCACTTTTGCTATTTCAACACACCACATTTGTTCCCCTCCAGGACCTGGGCACTGGCTCTTCATTTTGCTGGATGCATTTTGTCCCCAGATCTCTGACGGGCTGCCTGCATGTCAAATCAAAGGCCCTTCTTTGGCAAGAGCTTCCTCAACCACCTTGGTAGTCATGTAACCATATCATCCTACTTTACACTCTTTTTTTTTTTTTTGAAATGGAGTCTCACTCTGTCACACGGGCTGGAGTGTAGTGGCATGATTTTGGCTCACTGCAACCTCCACCTCCCAGGTTCAAGTGATTCTCCTGCCTCAGTAGCTAGGATGACAGGTGCCCATCATGACGCCTGGCTAATTTTTGTATTTTTAGTAGAGACAGGGTTTCACCATGATGGCCAGGCTGGTTTCGAACTCCTGACCTCAAGTGATCTGCCTGCCTCAGCCTCCCAAAGTGCTAGGATTACAGGTGTGAGCCACTGCACCCAGCCTACTTTACACTCTTAAGAGCACCTATTAGCACCTGAAAGTATCTCAGTGGTATTTTTCTGCCTCTTCTGAAACACTGGTTCTCAACTGAGGATGATTTTGCCCCGATGTGACACTTGGCAATGATTGATGACATTTTTTATTATCTCAACTGCAGTGAGGATGGGGATGAAAAGAGGGAGGAATACTGGCATCTAGTAGGGAAAGGCCAGCAACACCATCAAACATCCTAAAACGCCCAGGACAGATCGGTACAAAAGAGAATTACCCAAGTGAAAATGCCAATGATGCCACGGTTGAGAAAACCTGGAAAACAATGTAAGACCCTCAGGGCGGACACTGTACCATTAACTGCCATAATCCCTGCACCTCTAGAAGCTACCTGCCACATAGTAGATGCTCAGCAACATGTGTTAACTGGCCGGCTAAGCCTCTCTTCTAGGGTTTCACCAATGCACTGATGAGGACTGTCTGGTATCAACGCTAGATCATCCTATGTCAATATTTGTATATTATTTTCATCATATATGTGTGTACAATATCCATGTCCATTCATGTTTAGGTATCTCTACATCATACGGGACTATAAGTTCAGCTTGCCACACACTATTACTGGTTAGTCTCAAACGCTGCTTTTGAATGTGTCATTAGAAATTCAGGAGTTTAAAGATTCCTATTAAGGAAGCAGATCCTTAACAGGGAATACAGAACTGATGTCTGTATCAGTGCTCTAGGTGGACAAACAGGTAAAGGTTGACCCTTATAAAACAGTGAACCAACAAAGATTATTCCAGTCTGAGTGGGCCACACCTGACAAATGGGCTTAGTGAGACCAGGTGTGGTTGATTTAGAGCAAGTCAACCTCACTAAGCTGGAACTGTGTTTCCCAGATTTCTCTCTCCTGCACGGTCCTGGGTTAGCATAGACCCCCAAGAGGCATTTCATGTGACATCTGGAAGAAGGAACTGAAGCAGTAGCTATAGTCTTTTGCACTGGTGCCTTTGAAAGTTGATGTGGGGCCAGGGGCTGCTGTGGCTTTTGTGGGTTATCTGCTGGCTCACCAGCAGATTGAGGGGGCAGGAAGCAGATGGGCCTGTCAGCCCTTCCCAGATCTCCTTCCTCACCTCCTCTGACTCCTGGGCCGATGCAGGCTGAGTTCCATGGTGAAGGTCAGTCGGCTTCTCCTGGAAGTCGCCTCCATCATGGAAGTTTCTTGAAAGGCAGCAAGAGACCAATGTGGGTTTCAGTCCATCTTGATGGATTCCAGATTTTCCCCACGGGTTCTAATTTGTCTTTGCTTCCCCAGCTTCACGTCCATTTTCCCTTCCCAACTGTCTACCTTGCTGGCCTTAGGTCCCAGCATCAGAGAGAGACACAGCAACTTTCCACTGTCTGCTTAATTAGGGCCCACAACTGCATAAGTCAAATCCAGAGAAGAAATCCTGTAAAATAATCCTGTGATTCTGCTTCTCTAATCGAACCCTGAGTGAGACACTAGGGTTGAAGATTTGGTGCCTTCTCATGCCCTTCCATATTCTGAGACATGTTCCATGTCAAGATTGCCACATAACTGAGATCCAAGTGGATGAAATCTTATTACAAGGAAATAGATTTCAGCATGTAAATAAACTTGACTTTGACTCCAGATAGTTAGTAAATGATCTGTTAGATAAAGTAGCCAAACTTATATAGTGCCTCTGACTGTGATTCTTCCCACAAAACAGGCTGGATGTGCCATTTTTCTTGTTTTTCTTTATCATGATTACTTGTTTGATTGTTCCCCTTTATCATACTTGCTTGTTCTATAAGATAATCACTTTCTCAGACATTTGGTGAAAAGCCCTTCGATCACTTGGGATACGTGACTTGCAATGTTTAATGACTGTCATCCAAGTAATTAAGCTTACCGGAAAAAAACAGCCTTAAGTCAGTTTTGTCTCCTTAATTCTCTAGAATTAAATCTTATTTTGCAACTCTGATTCTGTGCATTAAATATTTTGCATTTGTATTTATGAACTCCGCATACAGTACACCTCACTAAATATTCTACTGGGTAACTCCTGCACCATTTTTTAATTGTTGAGATAGAGCAATGCTGGCATACTGTGTTCTAGGGAGGTTTCTCCTTGTTTGGTCTCTTATCCATTTTGCTTGAACCACACTACAAAGATGACAGCATTCAATGACCTTAGCAGAATCTGACAGTTTATAAAGGCAAATTAGCCAGCCTAGGGTCAGAAATCACAAACTACCATAGATTTTAATGATTGCCCTAGGAGTGGCTTTTAGAAGGTAAAGACTTAGAGCTCAGAGGTGCAGTGACACCAGGGCAACAAACAAGGAGAGAGTGGCAGGGGAGAGACTGGATCTATAGACCAGCCTGCAGTAAATGCTGGGGGACAGCATTGACAGAGAGAGAAAATAAAGCACAGACTAAACAATGATGGAAGCTGACAAGGCTGATAGAGGCGTGCTTCTATTTTGCACCTGTCTCTGTGTCTGACACACACACTTACACACCAACCCTACCTGAGTAAAGCTGATGAAAAGATGAGAACACTGACCACAACCCAAACTGGCAGCCATTCAGAAGCAACAGTCCTCAGGCCTGATTATCTCTGGGTAGCAGTCCTTTGTCTTTTACAATACAACAGCCACTTCCTTTTGATTTTATGGATACATAAGGCTTGAAGGACTTTAATAGCCTAACTTAAACAGAGCAGTGATAATACAATTTTTTCAGTGACTTGTAGATTGCATTATTGTCCCCAATTCTTCACCCCTCTCTGCGTTCATTCCCTTGCCATAGCCTCATTATGAGCAATGTACTTCCCTACCCCTTGACTTTGGGCATGGCCATGTGACTTGCTTTAGAACCGACAGTACACCAGCTCCAAGACTAAGCCTGAAAGATGTGCAGAGCATGACCCATCTATCTCCCTGTCCAAGGAGAGTGACAGGCCCGAGGAACAGAGCCATCCCAGCTGCGTCCCAGCTACCACCTGCAGTACAGCAGTCTGACAGAGCCTCTCCAAACCACACAGGCATGGGCAATAATAATTAACTAACTTTTGGTAGCGGTTTGTTAGATAGCAATAGCAAACTGTTAGAACATCGGACCCGTCTACAAAATAAAACCACATGCAGAACCCTCTATACCAGTCAGATAAAAACAGAGCTGGTCCAGCTGAAGCAGGATTTAGGTCTTTGAGTCCCCTGGTCCTCGCTCATTATGATGGCTTCTGGGGCACCTCAACCCACCAGTTTGAAAGCTATTACTCTAGCAGAAAGTGCACTCCATCAGGAAATAGAAGTCCTGAGTCTGAATCCGCTCCATCTCAATTACTCTGACACTCAGTTTCTTCCTACATGAGGAAAAAGGGACTGATAGTACTCAGTCACCTACCTTGAGGTAGATGAAATAAATATATGTAAACACATAAGGCACACTAACATAAGGCACTGTTCCCACCATCACCACCACCATAGTCATCCACATGTTGCGGGGCTTGCCCCAGCTACTCCCTTTATCACTGTCTAAGCATGAAGTGGTGTGTGCATGTGTGTGTGTGTGTGTGTGCACGTGCATGCATGTGTGTGTAAGTGTAGGAAGCCTGGCAGGGGAAAGAGCTGGTCATTTTCAATAGCCCCTCCCGTGGTCCCCACTAAGTTCAAACGAAAAGTGGGACAACCCATAAGAGAATTGTTTTCTGCATTTGATTCAGGGGAATGAACTTTATATTTCCAGAGTCTGTTTGTCCCCCCATGTGTTTCTTATGTTCAAGGTAACAACAAATGACCACCAGGGTCTGAGCCTAGATAAAGCAAGGCACCCATAGATGGGGGGCGGGTCTCAGTCAGATGGCAAGACCAGGATTTTGGAATCACACCAATCTGGGTTAGACTTGGAGTTACTTACTAGCCGTGTGACCTGGTTGGCAAGTCATTTAGCTTCTATGACACTCAATTATTTTCTCATCTGAAAATGATGATGACATTCCTCATGCATAGGACTATTAGAAGGACTAACTGAAATGATGCCTGTAAAATGATTAGTTCGGTTTCTAGGAAACCAATAAACGATTCTTACTGTAATTATCATTGGACAATCCACGATTTCACACCCATTATTTTGCCCTAAGAGGACCATTGTGATTTCTATGATACGACAGGCCTTCTAATTAAAAGCCTGAACTCTGAAGACTGATGAATGAGGCTTAGAATCCTACTCTGCTGCCACTCAGCACCTTTGTGACCTTGAGCATAGTGTTGCATCTCTTAATTCCTGGAGAAGAAGCCAGGTCCCTGCCCCTAAAACTTTGGCAGCCTGGTAAGGGGAGCCCACATCAAAACAGATTCCTACAACCACCACCAATGAACTGCATGAAAGAAATGCAAACGTAAGTGGCATAGGAACAAAGAGAGGGAAGAACTAACTGCATGGGTGAGGTGCTGCTGCTGGGACAGCCTCCCAGGCCATCTGCGGCTGAGAGCACAAGGACTCCTCTCCCATCAACATGGTAAATGCCACCATCTGCTAACGTGACAGGGACCATCAGCATAAACCTCGTATATTTTAGAGCCATATTACTCTAAGACCAAGAGCTCTGCATGCCAGCGGATTCTGGCTTCTCAAGGGGATTAAACCAAAGAGCCAAATAGCGCTATAGCCAAGGAGGAAAGTAAAACTGATAAATTGGCAGTAGAGAGCAACCTATCTGGCTCCTTTAACATGTTTAGTTAAGAAACATCCTGGACCCAGATTAACTACCAGATCTCTAGTTGAGGCTGCAGATCTGCCCCCTCTTAATGAGCACACAATGATTTAAGCAAATGGTCTGAATGCTCCTCTGAGGATCCCTTTTGAGTGCACACTGAAGGGCCATTTGAAGCTTCCTTGAGGTACGTACCCTGGTGAATGCTGCTGGCCACATATATACAAATGTGGTCTTCTTGTGGAGGTGGCAACCTCTGCTGGGAAAATGCATTTTGTCAAAACCCTGTTTGGAGTGGAGTGACTAACAGATCCTGGCAATCAGGATTGTCAAGTGTTCTAGAAGTTTACTAGGCCTTTTAACATGTCTATGTGGCTTTGTTGTTCAAAGTGTATTTTGAAGACATAAATGTGGATTGGGCATGTGACTCATCCTTGTCTTCTCATTTAAGATTCTATTAGATGTGTAATGTGTAAGTGGAAATTATATAGAAATACCCTGAATCCCACTGAGAGGTGCACGAGGTTGATCTAGTGCAATAGGCTACCACTTCCCTTCCATGTGGAATGGCCATTCACCAGTTAAATTTGTTTCTGATTGTCCTGTAAGGAAAACAGCAAGAATATCCAACCATTCCTGAGATAGTATCTGTCAGCACTTTAGTGCCTTTTTTCCATGTAAGGAGAGTTGGATGTCATTTACTTTAGCTAAAAAGAATCGATTTCTTTTTACAGTAACTGTGGAAAAGAAAATGCTACTCCATGAACTGGAGAGCTAGGAAAGGTGGAAGGAAAGGATCACAGATTATTATCAATCTAAGCCCTCTTCTCCAAGAGCTGTCAGCCAAGCTGATCAGGAAAAAAAGAGCAGAAGGAGAGTCTTGCAGGCAGAGGTGTTCAGATTTGATTTGGGGAACAAAGAGAAAAAGCCAATGGGTTTAAGACTGGAAAGTAACCTCACAAAAGAAGAGTTTCAGGGCCTGAGTTGGTTGGTGTGTGCAATGGATCCTAGAGGGATCAGAGTGAGGCAAGGAGCAAGGTCAGAGGCTGCTGGGTGTGACTAGACAAAAGATGTAGGCCTGGTTCAGTTTCTTCATCAGCAGAGCGTGGGCAATGTCCCAGGCTCCCCAGTCTCACACGGTCCTTATGACACTTGTCTGGGTCAATGAATATAAAAGATCTGACAAAAAGTTATTTTCCCCCAAACATTTCTGGTTTTCATTATTGCTCACTCTACAGCCTTATATACCAAAGCAACAGTTTATAGACTTCATGTAGAAATTTTACACACAAAGTGGCATATGAATGTCCATGTTGGCACAAGTAAGAAAGAGAAACTGGATTTACACTCTGATGCTCAGTGAACTAATTTAGTAGTGAGGGGAATGGAAAGAAAGAGGGCAGGGAGACAGATGTTGCTGCCTCCCTCTTACAAGACCATTAGACATGGTAGACTTTCTGCCAGGAGAGTCGATCATTGACTCTTCTCTCTTCTGCTCTTCTTCTCTCTTCTCCTCTCCTCCGTGTATGTGTGTTGGGAGGGGCTAACGAGGCCAATGAGGCACCCAGACCATGGTGCCCATAGTGATGAGAAGAGAGTCTATTATTTGCTGCCCAGAACGCTTTACATATAAAAGAAGAAAGTGTCTGTTTCCACAGAATCACCAGTCTATTAGCAGGGTAATTTTGGACAACATACTCTGAGTTAAAATAAGTCTCTTCATGTGTAAACTAGAGATGAGGACAATGCTTTGCCAGGTGGTGAGGGTTAAATAAGAATATGTATACAAAGCAGCCAATGATGTCTGGAATACAGCAAGTCACCTGGTAAATAGTGATAGCTGTGTAAGCCTGAACGAAAGAACTCTACAGTGAAAGCCGCACTACTGACTTTTTAAGAACAGATAATTCACAACATTCTTCAAAAAATAGCACACACTCAATGTCAGAAAGTTTTCTTTGAGGTGGTAACAAATCTTGATACATAGCAATGAGACTGAATATTGCGATGGAAGGAATCTTGGATTGGGAGTTACAGATGTCCAGGCTTGTGGTGTAATTCTCAAAGTACTGTGTGGTATTGGGAAAGTCACTTCCCTCTCACTTTACTTTGCCATATCTCAGGTCTTCTGTGTGTAATTTTGTTACACACAGCATTGCGAGGTAGGCCAGACAGGCAAGGGTCAACATATTTTTTAAGCACTTAATACGGTATCTGTCCATTTTAAGGCACAATATAAATTTCTTCACTTAATGAAGAAATAAAGTGTATATACTGTCTAGTAAGTCTAAAGCATGCGGATTAACCTACTTCTATTCCAGACCATGTTTATTTCTGTATTGTCATCTATTTTGCTCTGTAATTGGGCAAGAATACATTTATGCATCTCTGCATTGCATTTTAGAAGCCAATTCTTTTCATTACTCCCCATAATTAAATTAAAACTTTTTTGTCCCAGCTCCAAAATGTTCTCTCTCTCAAGTTATAGAGTTTAAAATTTCAAAATCATCATTTTAAAAACTGAGGAATTCCTGAGGAGATGGCAGTGGTAGCAGTGACATAGTTTTGGATCTCCCAGAACCCCTACATGTGGAGAGACAGAACAATGAAATCGAAAAACCAAAATTAATGGACATTTACAACAAAACTAGGAGACGAGGTATCTTCACAAACATCAAGATACAAAAATAAGTAAGGATAAATCACAAATAGCTACACAACTAGCCAGCACCTGCTCTCAGAACAAGGTCCCACACTGGAGAGAAACTGTTGGGAAAAAAAAAAATTAAAGTTGAGAAAAACAGAAAGAAAGAAAAAGAGAGAAGATTCAGGAATCTGAATGGAAAAGGAAAAAAACAACAAAAAAATTTACAAAGCAAGTTTTTTTTAAACACTACATAAAAAACAATAGAAGACAGAGCTCTGTGAAGTTAGAAAAATCTACCTGAACGAAGTCTCTTCCTAAAATGTGAGGAAATGAGCAAGAGAAAGGCATGGAGACAAAATTCCACACAACATTGCTATAAGGATAAAAGAGAAAAAGGAATAAAACAACATCTCCACAGATATTGAAAGCACACCAAGAAAGCTGGCTCCAAAATCAGATCACAATTCTAAAATACAATTTCCAAATTTGCCAAAAGACACTAAGAAAACATGCTAGACATGAAGGAGCGATATAAATTGGAACTAGAAAAAGTTCAGAAATAAGGTGACAGAGCTTAGAAAAGAATTAGAAATTTTCTTAAAAAGGTTTAACTAGAAGAAACTTAAGAGGGAATAATAAAATCAAATAACTCTTCAGAAGTAAAAGGGGGAAATGAATTTTTTCAAAAAAATCAAAAGAACTGAAGAAAGATAAGAAGGCTTCAAGAATGTAATAAATTTTGAAACAGACAAGTAAGATGCAACATAAGGACAACAGGAGTCTCTAAAGAAGGCAGAAACAGTAAAACAAGAAAACATAACAAATTTTAAAACTATAATTCAAGAAAAACTTTCCTAAGATACAAAAAAAGAAACTACTTATGTGAGAATAACAACCCATAACTATCAACATCAAGACATATGCTAGTAAAATGACAAGACTTTAAAGAAAAAAAAAATCTCTATGGGCTTCTTGGCAAAAAGAGAATGTGACTTGTAAGAAAAAATGAAAACTGGATTATCACTGGAATTTGACAGTGTTTTAAGCCAGGATATGATCTAATGTATTTAGGGCACTCAATGAAATAAAATACAAGCCAAGGATTTTATAACCAAGCAAAAATGAACATTAAGTAGAAAACACATTCTTTTCAATATGCAAGAACTCAAGGTATACTGTTCCCATAACTTCTTCCTAAGGCAACTACCACAGAATGAGCTTTGGACAACCAAGTGTCATGTCATTGTCATGAAGATGGTGATGACCATCAAATATATGAAACTAAGAACTAACATTAAATGGGGGTTAAATGGAAGAGAGTATAGTATTAATAACTATTATCTGATAAAATAGATTAGGTATAACTATAAAATAACAGAGGAAAATGAGAATAGCATATGCACAAAAATGTTTTAACTCTTTTTAGTAATCATAATTGGCGGTGGTAGTATTAATATTGTGTGTGTAATGTGGAAGCATGCAAATGAGTAATTATGAGATATTCTAATCAAGCATACTCTATGTCCTTGAGAACCAAGATTGTTTGGGCAGGAAAAAGAAGATACAGATGTCATACGGAAGAAGTTAAAACCCTGTAGTCCTGAATTGGAAATATCAGTATAAACTCACGAGGTATTTTAACTTTAAATATATTTAAATACATTTAACATCTATGTATAGGTATAGAAAAAGCTATATAGATATAGATGTGAATATTTCCCAGCTTTGTCCATTGAAAAGACTCAGTAAAACCGAATCAAGTCAGTAGTCATGAGTATCTGGTTTGTGGTTTTGACATTTTTTTCCTATCAAAAAGAACTAGGGGAGCAGGGTGCATTCTCAGAGAAATGGCTGACTCCTGGTCTGAGGCAGGAAATATACAAGGTGAGCCTGTAATAAAAAAGGAAGGAAGCAAAAAGTGCTAGAGCTGTATCAAAAGGAATCAAGAGCCAAGTTGAAGAGGCTTCCACTGGCCAAAAATGGGACAATTTAAGCTTCAATAGGGATAAGATTTGCTACAGTTTGATACTCTTCCAGGACGTTTAAACCTAGTAGTTCACGTTGTTCTTGGTCACCTTCTGAACATGACAGGGAAGCAATTCAGTATCTTGAAAACTAGGTAAATAAAAGGAAAAATGAGCATTCAACTGGCTTTTCACATGTGAAATCTATCACAAGGTAGCCACATAGTAATTTAAATTTATTCCATCTAAGATTTTCCAGCTAATAAATGAAAATGAAATGACAGAATATCACCATTATGCTTCTATCAATCAATCTAAGCACTGAGTACCTATGGCCTGTTCACATCAAAATACAGTGAGAACTAGATGTCCCGTGCCTCCTGATGGAAAAAAACCTCATTCCCACCTATAGTCTCAGCAAAATGATAGGACTTGCGCTGGATTAAACCCCTATATCCAGCTGCTGATGTTCAGGAAGTTCAGAGGAACATGTTACACCGCACCATGAGTACACAACCAGCAAAATCCACCTGGGAACCCCCAACAGGTCTAACAGTCCAAGTTCTTCATCAGACACATTGTATGGAAAAGGAGGGGACAATGGGGGAATGTATAGACTGAAAGATAAGTTAATATGCATGGAAAAGACTAAATGATTGTGGCTAGGGATATGCAATTCAGTGACAAAACTATAAACAGGCAAGGGAATAATTACTGGAAAACTCAAGAGAGTGGGTAATTTGGAAGGAGAAAGGAATTGTGGCTGGGAAGGGACACATGGAGGGGCTTCTGAAGAGACTGGCCGATCTATTTCTTTAGCTAGGTGGTGGTTTCGAAGTGTCCACCTCATACTAGTTCATGCTAAGTCACTGATTCTCAAACTCAAGCATGCATGGGAAGCTTCAGAAGGGCCTGTTAAAATAAACACCCCACCTCCATAGTTTCTGATTTAGTAAATCTCTACTGGAGTGCAAACTTTTGCTTCTTTCACAACTTCTAAGGCAATGCTGATCTGGAGACCATATTTTGGGAATCTTTGCATTAAACTATACTTATTTTGTGTAGTTTGAGTCTGCTTTTAATTTTTCAATAAAATGTTAAATGAAAGATTGAATGGGTGGAAAGATAGATCAATAGAACTTGGAAAAAAGTTCTTATCAATATCATGAGAATATTGCCTCACTATGCATATATATCTGTTCTCTGTTCTCTGATGTGCTATACAGCTGATTCACATGTTTGTTAAATATCTCATTGTGACGTCTGGATCTTTTTCTCCCAACCACTACCTGAGAGTTTCTCAGTCCAAGAGAAGAGTTGGAATGTCCTTGGGACCTACACTGAAGATACCTTATAATGGTTTATTGATAAGGTCAGGCACTGTTTTCCTTTTCTCATAAGAAAATATTTTATGTATAAAACCCACACCTGGGTATCTCTCTACAAACTTGAATTTCCTTTTTAAAGAACAACTCACTCTACTGCCTCTTCTACCAGAACTTCTCTCTAGAAGATTGCTACGGAACTATGCGGAAAAGATAAATTCTGGTCACACAGATTATCAACTAAATGTTTCTAATCTTCTCAACATTTATTCTCAGAAGAAAATTAAAAGCAACGCGCACCTGAGAGCCAAGAGCAATAAAAATATGGTGTATGTTCAAATATCAGAGACTCAGCTTCAGTCATTTAAATCTTAGGAATCTTTCCTAGAAGGAAAAAAAGCAGTAGTAGTAAATAAAATAGCGAGTCTGAAATATAACAGAAAGAGCAAAATTCCTGGAATTTTCAGAAAAACCCTTGGTTATGCAAATAGCAGAGGGCACTCTCAAGATTTATCTAACTAATACATTCAATTCCACAAATGTTTGTAGGCCTGCTGTATGAAAAGTACAAAAATGAATAGAACATGATCCTTGCCCTCAGAATATTAACATCGAAAAAGAAAGCGTACCGCATTTTAAACTGTAAGACCAGGCAAAATGTGAGTGGTGATATAAGGAAAGCACAAATAAAATTTTACTTGGGTGAAAATGGAGAGATTTGATTTATTAGAGGCAAAACCACATTAGGCCTGTCCCACCAGTCGAGGAGTCGTCATCTGTGAGTTGCATCTGGAATGTCCAGGGAGGTCTTCGTATAATCGTCATTCCCTCCCTATATTACTGGCTGATGCCTGATACTCAATACATGCAACTTCACACTTGGTGTCTGGATCTGATTCCCATAGGGCCAGTATAATGGTCTAATAGCCTAACTGCTTGTATGTTTCAGTGCAGTGAATCTTAGACTAGAGACCAAGGACCTATTCATAAACATGTTAATTTTCTACTGATTCTTAAATATTTGTGTGTTTAAGTAATAATCTAAACAAATGATAGAACCATAGTCAGATTCTTGTACTCAAAGTGTCATTCCCAGATCAACCAACAGGCATAACCTCAGAGCTTATTTAAAACACAGAATTCTGTAACCTACCCCTGCCCCTCTGTACCAAAGTGAGCAATTTAACAAGACCCCTGGTGAGTTATCTGCACATTAAAATTTGAGAGGCACTAAGTTAAACAGCCATCTTACAACCAAGCACTGTCAAGTAACTTCTGTTCTCATATTCGTGTTCATAATCAACTCAATAATAATTTCACAGTGCACTGTATTCAAAGAGCTTGCAGGAGTCCAAACAGAGAAGGTATGGGGGAACTGAGGCATCAAAAGCCATGGTGGCTTTTTGTCTGGATGTAGTTTTAGTAAAATAATACCATCTGTCATGTTAGGTTAATGTTGCTATTTTGAAATTCCGAAGTTTTAATTTTTAAATCTGTTCTGTTCAAGTTTCATTTCCTTTATTTTATAAATGCATAAAAGCTATGAGCAAGCATAATTAGTTTATACATAGTTTTATGTTTGTACATATTTAAGTAACATAATAAAAATATAAATCAACAACTAAATTCACAAGACTGCTTTTCTTTAAGAGGGAAATATATCACTCAAAGTTGGTAAACACTGCAGCGGTAAGAATCAAGAGTGAGAATTCGTTTTCACAGAGAGGAAAGGAAAAGCACGACAACATGGGACAGCTGGGGATCCCCGACAGCGCCACCTAGATGGGGAGAGAGCAAAACCGGGAGCAACCATGGGAGCCAAAGAAACATCTCTAAGATACCAGCCCATATGTAGCATTTCCAGGCCCTGAAAAGTCACCGTTGTTCCTCCCGCATCATTTTAAAAAACAAAAGATTAAAGAACGTTCAATAAGCTCCTAGGGGAAAAGCCTAGGGAGACTAATGCAATAATAATAATAATAAATAGCAAAACAACAATTGTCATGCACTAGGCATTCTAAGAGCTTTACCTACATTAACTCCTTTAAATTAATTAATATCCTGGACCAAGTCACTCCTTTGGTAAATTGTAAAAATGGTCAAAATCCTTCTGTCATAGGCAACCTCTGTTTCCTCCACCCTTTGAATCTGGGCTGGCCTGAATGGCTTTCTTTGATCAATGGAACACGGCGGACGTGATGATGTGTCATTTCTGAATCTAGGCTGCAAGTGGCCTTGCATGCTTCCAGCATACTTCCAGGGCCCTATCTCCACCGTGGGAACAAGCCTAGGCCTATTCACTTCAATCTGGGTAAGAAATCTTTCGCAATTTGATTTTCGTTCCTTAATTAGCACATTAATGATTTTCTGTAATTTTTCTTACTTAGGGGAAAAGTTTTTTTTTTTTTTTCTGTCCTTATGTTTTCCCCTAAATTGTTACATATACAAAAATACATAAGTTCAAGAGAACAAGAAGGTAGTGGATGTTGGTTTGATGATTGGTGCTATTCAGAGCAAAAGAGATAATGAAAGTTGTTGTTTTCCTCCTGTGTTTTCAAGAAGTTGGCTAAAATTGCACAAAGGGTATTAAGTTGCACAGATAAAATGGGACTTTTCCACCAAAACGTTATTTTAAAAACCATTTCAAGGGGCTGAGGGTTTTGCTTTTCTTCCTAAGTGATACTTAAATACAGTGCATACCACTTTTGACACTCAGATGTTCACATGTTGACTCTTGAAGACATTTTAAAAGGTAGTGCAAGCTTAGATTCCTCATGGGAAAGGAAGGCACTAGAATTGCTGTAATGCAAAGTAAAGGGGCTCCACAGGCCAGCTATTATCACTGCAAGGAAGGCCTAGCTTCCTGAGAGACAGGTACCATTATATGAGAGATAAGAAAGGGCTATTTCCTAAGTCTGAAGTAATGGAGCTCTCAAATTCCTCCTAAGGTATAACTCTGAGCAGCAAGCCAAATCTTTGTTTCTTCTTTGGGGCCTTAAGACAATCTCGTAAATCTGGCTTTTCTGGAACATTCCCAACTTTAAATATTCTGTTCTGTTCCACTGTTAAATCACGGACCCTGAGTCTGAACTTGTGATTTCACGAACGAGTAGACTTTTAAGAAAATATATATATATATATATAATAATGATTAGGGGACTGATGTTAGATTGCCAGCCTTTAGCCAATATAGGTATTTTAAAATAATGAACAGGTTTCTTAAAGTTAATTGTATTTTGCTTTATCAAAAATCTTCTACACTGTCTTCATTTTCTTGCTTCATTGTGTATATGTGAAAACTTTCATTAGGAATTGTCACTGGCCTTTAGACCAAGGAAAGGTGCTTTACAGTCAGGCACGTTAAATTAAAATCTTGACTCTACCATGTAGCAGCTACATGCCCTTGAGTTTCAGAGCCTAAAAATGTTCTAATCTATAAAATGGAGACAATACTTATCTTGTAAAGTTCTGTGATTAAAAGAAAGTATCCAAAACCTGGCACACGGTAGAACTACAATAAATATGTACAAAGAAAACTCTCCAGCTTGGTCAACCTTGAGGTTTTGGAATTCTTTTCCAATTCTTAAGTTTTTATTTTCATTTCTTCTAAGGTTTTAAATATGTATTTCTTTATTCATATTTTCTGTACACAGACTAATATTGTTTATGTAAATGTATTTTGGTAAAGCAGAAGATAAACAAAAGTGAGGAAAAAACATACATAGGAAAACAGCAGAAGCTACTGTGTTAGGAATTAGAATCTTTTTTAACTTCCAAAGGGGACCTTCGAGAGAAGCAGTACGTCACTGGTGAGTACGTATGGAATACAGTCAGAGAGATGTCTTGAATATACCCAGAGATTAACAGACAGACTTGCTGTTCCTTGGCCAGAACCATTTTCTATGTGGGACTACCTTTTCAAAACCCCGATGGAAGGAAATACTAAAGCACCAGACACTGACAACCACTCCCTACAAAAGGCCCTTGTCAGCTGCTCTTGTCTTCAGCCTGAGTATTGTAAGGTTTGTCAACACCAAGAAGCCAACTCCAGCAATGCAGGTAGAAGGCAGGCAATAAAGAAGAGGATGGAAAGGATATACACTTTCAAGGGATCAGAGAATGTACTAGTCTTTTAAAAGCAGTAATTCCTCCATGAGGGCCTTACCCTTGTGGTTCCATCTAAGCCTGATTATCTTCCAAAAGCCCCATTTCCAAATAACATCACACTGGGGGTAGAGATTCAACATGCAAGTTTTGGAGATATACAATTCAGTCCATAGCAGAGAATGTACTTGTGAACAGAGATGCACAACACATCCAAGTGTTCACTTAGCAAAGTCCGACTTCACGCTCCAAAGTGTACACTTTTCCCAGACAGCAACCCCTCTGCCTTGAAGAAACATGAGAGGATATTAGCACAGCAGTCTAGACACAGAGGCCTCAGAAGCAGAAAACCTCCTGCTGCAGCTACAGACACTGATGGTGGTATGTTACTAGAGCACAGCATTCTCTAAGTGCTCGGAATCATAAAACATTCATTTATTCTACAACTATTTACTGAGCAACTACTTTGTGCCAGGCACTGTTCTGGCACTAGGAACACAGAGGTGAACACATCAGTATTTACTTTTAAGTTTCATGGAGCTCAAAACAGTGGCAGACACTCAAAAACGAAATTGATGGATGAGTAAAAGAACATCTCCGTACACCTGTTTCATCTGTTGTTTCATTAAAACTGAAGCAGTGGCTGTCAGATCTGGCCACAAATTAGAATATCTGTGGACACAAAGGTTTTTGTTTGTTTTTGAGACAGGGCCTCACTCTGTTGCCCAGGTTAGAGTGCAGTAGCACAATCATGGCTCACTGTAGCCTCAACCTCCTGGGCTCAGATTATCCTCTGGGGCTCAGGTGATCCTCCCACCTCAGCCTCCCAGGTAGCTGGGATTACAGATGCACACCACTAAGCCCAGCTAATGTTTGTATTTTTGGTAGAGACAGGGTTTTGTCATGTTGCCCAGGCTGGTCTCGAACTCTGGACTCAAACAATCCACCTGCCTTGGCCTCCCAAAGTATTGGGATTACAGGCATGAGTCACTGTGCCGGCCGAACATACATTTTTAAATGTCAATGCCTAGCTCCCATCTCCCAGAGACTTTGATTTAAGTGGTTGGAGATGAAATTCAAACACTAAGATAAATGGTAGGAGAGGATATTACATGAGTTGCTTACAGATAGATTCATTTAGAAAACAAATATTTACTGAGTAACTATGGAAATCATGAATTCATTTAGGGAACAAATATTTACTGAGTAAGCTGGGAAAACTACGTGAAGACACTGGGAGTTCCTTGTAGTAATCTTGTGACATCTCCAACTTGATGTACTCCAAGTCACAGAGTACATCAAACTGACATTCAAAACTGAATTTGTGACTCTTCACTCCCTTGTCCCCACGATGCCTTCTTAGCCTTCTTATATACTTTCTTTCTACTTTTTTTGGTTTTGTTTTTGAGAGTCTCGCTCTATTGCCCAGGCTGGAGTGCAGTTGTGTGATCTCGGCTCACTGTAACTTCCGCCTCCTGGGTTCAAGCGATTCTCCTGCCTCAGCCTCCCAAGCAGCTGGGATTACAGGCATGTGCCACCACCCCTGGCTAATTTAGTAAAGACGAGGTTTTGCCATGTTGGCCAGGCTGGTCTCGAACTCCTAACCTCAAGTGATCCGGCCACCCGAGCCTCCCAGTGTGCTGGGATTACAGACCTGAGCCACCGCACCCAGCCCCTTATATTCTTTCTTATTCATGCTGCTGTCCAAACTGTAAAACTGGAAATCATTCCCATCTTTCACCACGCCCTGCCATTACTACCTTCTAAGTCTCTCTTAAACCTACCCCTCTCTTCGCCATCCCTTTAATTCAAGCCCCAGGCAACTCTCCCCTGTACACAACAGTCTCAACCAATTTTCTTGACTCTCAACACTGTGCTGGTGACCCACTCTCTGCTTGGCTTTCAGAACCAAATCCATGAAACACCAACCTGATTACCACATTCCCATGTTTAGGATCCTTCAAGAAGTCCCCATCACTCACAGGGTAATACTCAGTTTCCCAAGTGGAAATGGGGAGAGTAATATAGTTTGAAAGTGCTTACTACATTTGACACTGTAAGTGCTCAACAAAAGTAACCATGACTACTAACTACTGTGACTATCACTACTGTCACTTTCACAAAAAGGAGCAAGTCTAAAGACAAATAATCCCTGCCAAAGCTATGAGGAAGAGTGGCGGAGAGTTCCTTACATGGTCAATGGCAGAGCTGTCTGAATGCAACTGCCCCAAGCTTTCTCTAGGGCAAGAGTGCTCCCTGGAAATGGGTGTTTCTATCTGAGAGCTCATTTAAGTGCCCCCAAAACAGACATTTAAAGAAAATGATATTGTCCTGGGAATAAATCTTAAAGGTGTGTGACTCCCTCCACCTGTGTCTGAGTTCAAACATTAGCTAGTCTACTTCCTGGCTGTGTGAGCTGGTATTAAAGCTACTTCTCGGCCGGGCGCGGTGGCTCACGCCTGTAATCCCAGCACTTTGGGAGGCCGAGGTGGGTGGATCACAAGGTCAGGAGATCGAGACCATCCTGGCTAACAAGGTGAAACCTCGTCTCTACTAAAAATACAAAAAATTAGCTGGGCGTGGTGGCGGGCGCCTGTAGTCCCAGCTACTCTGGAGGCTGAGGCAGGAGAATGGTGTGAACCTGGGAGGCGGAGCTTGCAGTGAGCCGAGACTGCGCCAATGCACTCCAGCCTGGGCGACAGAGCGAGACTCCGTCTCAAAAACAAACAAAAAAAGCTGCTTCTCATCTGTAAAATGGAGATAGTAAAAGCACCCACGTCAGAGTTGTGAGATGAATGAGTTTATACTTAGAACAGTAACTAATACATAGAAAATACTCAATAAAAACAGACTATTTGATCCTTTTTGAATAAATCAAATCATGAAAAAGCTGGCTGGGTGCAGTGGCTCATGCCTGTAATCCCAGCACTTTGGGAGTCCGTGGCGGGCGGATCACGAGGTCAGCAGATCGAGACCATCCTGGCTAACACGGTGAAACCCCGTCTCTACTAAAAAAAAATACAAAAAATTAGCCAGGCGTAGTGGCGGGGCGCCTGTAGTCCCAGCTACTTGGAAGGCTGAGGCAGGAGAATGGCGTGAACCTGGGAGGCGGAGCTTGTAGTGAGCCGAGCGGAGATCGCATCACTGCACTCCGGCCTGGGCGACAGAGCGAGACTCCACCTCAAAAAAAAAAAAAAGCCACACAATTCTAAGGATGCACAGAATCTGATGCCTCTTAAAATATGCACAATAAGAAAGAAATCTGCACATAAGTTCTTTTTATCCCAGGTTTGTTTCTGTGTGCCCTGTGGGTACTAGGGCTCTACACACTTAGCAGTACAGCAGCACATGTGATAGACATTTTCTACAACAATTTATCCACAAATGAGGCAGGTAACACAAATGAAAGAGGAGAACATGCAGTACAATTTTACAGGGAATGAGGGAAAGGAGGCTCATTCTGTGTGAAGGGAATACTGCTTGGTTAGAAGCAATTTTTGGTAATTGGGGCCCAATTTTGCCAAAACTTCCAAATATTTGAGAGAAACTGGAACTCTGTATTGTTATGTACAGTCTCCTGATAAATGTTGGCAAATCTTTCAATTATCTCCAAAACTCCTGTGCATGTCAATCAAAATATATCTGCAAGAAAAATTTGATCCAAACTCTGACAGTTTGTGCTCATTAAGCCAAAGAACAATGCCACTAAACTCTGCCCCTGTCCACACCGTCAAAGGAACAAATGCCCCTGCCTGATGGCATGAAGGCATGGGGAGTGCTAGTGCTCAGCAGATAACCAATAGTGGTGCCTGCTACATGTCTACACGACTTCACCCCTGTCAGGGACAGAGAAAAAGCAAGGACAGGAGTTTATTATCTTAGCCAAGAGGTCAGGCAAATGAAATGACAGCAAATGCTGTGACATCGAGGTACCAGAGGCCTCCGGGGGAAGGGTCCAGAGGGTTCAAAGAGGACCTCCAGGAGGGCAGGGGTCCCAAACCAGACCCCGAGGATGGAGGAGGTTTTGGAAAACATGGACGGGGTTGCTCTAGGTGACAGAGGTGAAATAAACAACAGCACAGCTATATCAGGATATTATAACATCTCCCCCACCCCGGGCTTTTGGAAAAGTTTGTATGGTCCAGTTTGTTATTTTTAGAATTTGCTTTGTGTGGGTCCAGGAGAGGTATAAGCCACCTAACACAGTTGCTACCAGACATCAGAAAAATGACCCAGACATCAATGTAGTTGACTATATATTCCCGCTTTCAAAGTTTTGCCAAACCTCTGCATGATACACGTTGCTTGGCTGATGGTATCAGGCTAAGAGCTGGTCCCTGCCCCTAAGGAGCTATAATCTGAGGAAGAAATACAGAGACAAACTGATAGGCAAAGGAATTGTGGGTGTGGGGGACAAGAAGGCACCCTGTCCAGAGAGAAGAGGTGGGCTGCATGCAGAAGCCTGCAGCTGGGCTGCATCTGGGGTAAGTGGCAGTCTTCCAGGCAGAGGAGGGGGAGGAAGGGTGTTCCAGGTAGCAGCAGCAACACAGACGAAGGCGCAGAATGGTGAAAACTAGTAGTTTACAGCAACAGAGACACCCACCCTCTTTTCCACCTCTTCATTCTTGGTCTCTGCTAATTGCGGCCTTCCTATTTCTTAGCAAGACAGGAATCTCTGGAGATCCCTACAGATTTTTAAAACTTGCTCTATTGCCATTCATTCAGATGAAAAGCAACAAATATAAAAACCCACCAAAGACCAAAGTAAAGAGAATGATTTAACCTGCCGATGGTACATTCAGATGTGCTTACCATATCCCTGTGTTCTTGGCACAAAGAAAGATGCTGTTAATAAAATAAATTCTGATTCTATTTATTTTGGAATGAAGCATTCTCTGCTCAGCCACTACCATAAGAGGAGATAGCCACACATACAGAATAGAAATTGTACCTCAAAGCTCAGTGTTGGTTTTGATTTGAGCTTGGAATTGTTGCATGTTTTTTTGTTTGTAACTATTAATATCAAAAGCATTTTTTAAGTTAATGTTTACTTCTTTTTGCTCTACAAATGTAGAAAGCTGAAGATTTCAACTCACTCCCAATTACTACTGTCGAGTTTCCAATGGCATGAAAAGGACACTCGAGGGGTAGTAGGATGGCAACTCTTCACATTCTGGGTTCATTCCCTACTACATACATGCTACAGCAGCAGTATCCTCACCCTTTGCTTCTCTTTCTGACCAGCTTTTGATAACCCTTTCAATCCCCAAGGGAAGAGAAGGAAGGAGACTGTGGTTGTTTGTCTCCAAAGATGGTCCCTAATGAACCATGCCTCTAGGTATCCATGCCCTTGGGAACTTGCCCCTTCATCTGGGCTGTCCAGCACAACCAACAGAAGGTGGATGCTTCCTGACTTGCAAGCTCAAGTTAAAAGCTTTGTAGCATCCCCCTTGGTCTCTCGGAAACTTCAGCCTCAGAACCCAGCCACCAGACTGTGACAAGCCTAAGCCATATGGAGATGCCATGGGTAGGAGCCCCAGCTGCCATTGGAGAGCCAGGGCATAAGAGACCCTAGTGAGACCCACCCAGCTGAGCTCAGTCAACCCACAAAACCTACGTCTCGAGTACACAGCAAGACATGATCAGAAGAGGGATGCCAAGGAAAGAAAAGGAAAACCTGAAATCAAAGAAGAGTCTTTTCTACCTGTGTACATGATATTGAAATTTGTAGCCCAATTGAGGTTTTGTTTTTTTAGGACAGTTGCTAATTATCTTTGAGCTCCTGTTCCTCGTGATCACCTAAAGATAATCAAAGAATAAAAGTATGCATTTTCTGTGAAGATATATAGAATTAATAAGCTCTATTTCATATGTCTGTGTGTTTTCCTTTTTTTTTTTTTTTTTTTTGAGACAGAGTCTCACTCTGTCACCCAGACTGGAGTGCAGAGTGCAGTGGTGCCATCTCAGCTCACTGCAGCCTCCACCTCCCAGGTTCAAGCAATTCTCCCTCCCTCAGCCTCCCAAGTAGCTAGGATTACAGGTGCGTGCCACCACATCTGGCTAATTGTTTTGTATTTTTTAGTAGAGATGGGGTTTCACCATACTGGCCAGGCTGGTCTTGAATTCCTAATCTCAAGTGATCCACCTGCCTCGGCCTCCCAAAGTGCTGGGATTACAGGTGTGAGCCACTGCACCCGGCCCTCCTCATTATTTTTCAGCTTCCTTTTTTAGCTGGGAAAAACAAAAGCAAAATCTTCTGAAACAAAGCAAAACTATCTCGTCCCCACTGATATCTTTTATGCAATAAAATCAACAACCGAATACATTGATGTAGACAATGCACCAGCATTTCCTATCTTTTCATTTCAATTATGGCATTTGCATGACATTGAAATATGGTTTTCCACTTTCACAGTGATGACATTCATTTTTATATTTGCTGCTGCACAGCAAAACTCTATGTATGTGTACAGTACATAATAGGCTGATGACTGGCAGTTACTCGCCCCATCCACACACATTCTCTTTGTTTCTTGTGAATGCCCTCGCCTTTGTTTGAAATCTTAATGTGTCTGTGAAACATCCAACTTTCTGAACTTTCTTTGAAACAGGTGCAGCCAACATGACACTGTTACAGCCATTTCAAATTAAGAGAGCAAGTCCACTGGGGAGTTCTGATGAAACTTTTGCTGTCCTGACAAAGAAGGAAAGCTGTGGCCAGTACCACCACTTTGCACCTCCCTCCTAGAAAATCTGCAGTAAGACCAGTCATTTTGCAACCCTGAGACAATAAGCCCAAGAATAAAGGCTGAAAGACTCCAAAAAGCAGAGCAGAAAGCACAAAAGAAACTGGGTCTCTGACAGTATTGCCAATCTGTGTCATGTGAGAAAAAGAAAACCTACTTGTTAAAACCATCAATGATTCAGTTTTCTATTACCTGCAGCCAAATGCACTTCTGCTTGATAGGGCTAAATTATTTGTTAAAACTCAATAAGCTTTTGCAAGATTGAGCTAAATCATAGCTGCTCAAACATAATTTTCTTCAGACCATACCGTGGTCCACATGGCTGATGCAGAGGTACATTTTCAACCACTCATTTAGATAGCTGACACATTCACACTGAGAAAGGACCTGTCATTTAAATAGCGTTTTACCAAGGAAGAGCCAACTACTCAGGCTGACAGTCAAAAAAACATCAGAAGAAAGAGCATTAGGCTTTCAAAAGCACAGTGGTTAAGAAAAATATCAGAGTGATTTGTGGGAGGTGTTTCTCCCCCCTTGCTTGTTGTGTAATTGCAACAATATTCTTGCCTTTGGAATATACTGGCAGAAACAACTGTTGTGCTTATCAAAGATCTCAGCTTGCTTTAGCAATTAATCACCCACAAAACCCCATTTATTGTCTCTCCTACTCCTCCATGGTTATCAGAATCCCATAATTAAGGTATAATGAAAGTAAACAATGTCACAGAAAACTAAATGTCTGTAAAAAAAGAGAGGAGTTAAAGCAAGATAAATGTTCCTAAAGATAGTACAGCCAAATGGAATTGCTAAGGAGTTCTGTTTGTGTATGTGCTGGTGGTGATTAAAAAAAAATAATAATCATCTAAGTGAAATATTTAGAGAACAAATTGACTCTTGATGGATAATAAATTTCATAAATTTATATTGAAATTAAATAAGCATGCAAATACAGTAAGATCCCTACATAAACACATCAAAACCAAGGAAAAGCAAGGTCATTTGTCTCTGAAAAGAAAAGTGGCGGTCACCAACCACTTATCAACAATGTCTTGTCCTCTCTCCGAGATGTATACCTCATT
The DNA here is from genome assembly GCF_001698545.2 of Rhinopithecus bieti. Lineage (NCBI taxonomy): Eukaryota > Metazoa > Chordata > Mammalia > Primates > Cercopithecidae > Rhinopithecus > Rhinopithecus bieti. Next base: position 1,792,549 of record NW_016807544.1, on the reverse strand, counting down.
ACATTCACAATGGTTCAGCATGCAAAACAAGACACAGAACAATGTGAAAACCATTTATTTAAAAAGCCAAAAGATAAACATACTAAACGTAGCTGGGGTGTTCCAGGAACTGCAGCTGGGCACAGCATTTACATGAGAGACTCCTAGTAGCTAAGGCAAAAAAAGAAACACTTTGCTTTACATTGCTTCCATTGTTAGATAAAGAAAGCACATAAATTCAGCAGGAGGGTAGCATTTTCCTGTCTGGAAATTCTTTAGGTAATTTATGATACAAGAAACATTAAGAAACATCCTTTAATAAGCCTTATCTTTTTCTCACAGCACACAACACAATATATTGTTCTTTATTTTTATGATACAGCTGTATAGTACATACATATCTTTAATTACTTCTTTAATGTTCATTTTCCCAATTAGATTGTAAACTCATGATGAGTGAAGGATTATTTCTATTCTGTTTACTTCTAGAACCTGGCTCAGTTTTTACATGGTCAATCAATATTTATTGAATGAATGAATACACTGCTTTCTTACGGATAAAATTTGAAACCCCAAAATCCCTCTCCCCAAGCCCCAAGGTAGAAATGCTTGCTCACGTGCATAAGGTGACTTGTAAAGGGTGTCTGTTCAGCACTCTTTGCAATGGCCATGACAGTAATAGAAAGGAAAACACCTAGATAACCATCAATAAGACAGAGGATTCATACAATAGAGTCTGACTTAGAAACTAGATACATGACAGTAACGCAGATTAAAACATGTTATGTGGGGGGAAAAAAGTAAACTGTAGAGCAATGCTTCTAATACTTATATTGTTTTAATATATGCAAAGCAGGCTGAGGGCAGTGGCTCACTGCTATAGTCCCAGCACTTTAGGAGGCCAAGGAGGGAGGATCGCTTGAACCCAGGAGTTCAAGACCACCCTGGTCAACATGTGAAACCTCATATCTAGAAAATTTTTTTCCAAAATTAGGTGGGCATGGTGGCATGTACCTTTAGTCCCAGCTACTCAAGAGACTGAGGTGGGAGGATCGCCTGAGCCTGGGGAGGTAGAGGCTACAGTGAGCCATGATCACACCACTGCATTCCAGCCTGGGTGACAGAGTGAGATCCTGTCTCGATAAAATAAAATATGCAAAGCAACACTATGTATAGTTGTTTCAAAACACGCCTGGGACAAAAGCACCAAATTTAAGATATTGGTTGTCCTTGAAGAGAGGAGAAAGAGATCAAGAGGGATATACATGAGGCTTCAATCATGTTGGTCATGTTCTGCTTCCAGGGCTGAATGCTGGTTATACTGGTATTCTTTATACACATACACACACACACTTTTGGTATGTCTAAAGTGTTTCATAATGGAAACAAGGAAAGTCTGAGAAATTGCTGTGGAGGATCCAGAGACCCAACAACTGTAAGTAATATGGTATGAGATCTTGGAATAGAAAAAGGACACTAGGTAAAACTAAGGAAAATGAAAACGTATGGACTTTAGTTGATACACTCTATCAACATCGATTTGTTCATTGTAACAAAGTACTATTCTATTTTAAGGTGCCAATAATAGGGGAAACTGGATGTGGAGAATACGGGAACTCCTTGAACTATCTTTGCAACTGCTCTGTAAATCTAAAACTGTTATAAGATAGGAAGTCTATCTTTAAAAAGTAAAGGGAGCTAAGGCCCGGTGCAATGGCTCACGCCTGTAATCCCAGCACTTTGGGAGGCTGAGGCAGGTGGATCACCTGAGGTCAGGAGTTTGATACCAGCCTGGCCAACCTGGTGAAACCCCATTTCTACTAAAAAATACAAAAATTAGCTTGGCATGGTGGCAGACACATGTAATTCCAGCGACTTGGGAGGCTGAGGCATAAGAATCGCTTGAACCCAGGAGGCGGAGGTTGCAGTGAGCTGAGATTGCACCACTGCACTCCAGCCTGGGCGACAGAGCGAGAGACCAGCCTAGGCAATATAGCAAGACCTCCCCATCTTAATTAATCATTAAGTTAATAAATGACACAAAAACATCCTTCAAGTGTACCTTTCCCATAGCCATCTTCAAAAAGACATAAGTTCACTTTGGGAGGCCGAAGTGGGTTGATCACTTGAGGTCAGGAGTTTGAGACCAGCCTTGCCAACATGGTAAAACCCCATATCTACTAAAAATACAAAAATTAGCTGGGTGTGGTGGCATGCACCTGTAATCCCAGCTACTTGGGAGGCTGAGGCAGGAGAATTGACTGAATTCAGGAGGCGGAGGTTGCAGTGAGCCAAGATTGTACCTTCACACTCCAGCCTGGGCAACAGAGAAAGACTCTGTCTCAAAAAAAAAAAGAAAGAAAGAAAGAAAAAGAAAAAAAAAAAAGGCTGAAGCTATAGCCAATTACTAAACCTAGTGAAAGTCTTTCTGTAGGAAGCTAATACAGTCCAAGTATGTCATTTGTCAATGATCTGACTTATTCTAGAAAATTAGAGAATAGAGTATTAATACATCTTCTGGGTTGCTGTATTCTTCTTGAGTATCAGATGGCTCAAGTTATCCTGTTTTAAGACCTGGAGAACAGTCAAATGTAATTTGGTTCCCATGAAGTGAGTACATCTGAGGACAGGAGCCTGCAGCAAATGACTTAGAACCGGCTTGGCCCCTTCCACTCTCTACCTCTGCTCTCCTGGCAGCTTCTCCGTCCTGCTTACTTAGGCCATTTTCATAGTGATGTGCAGTCAAACCATTTACATTCTCTTTAAAGTAAAATGGAGTAAGATTCCACGGTGGATAGGGTCATACTACATGGATTCCAACATATTTAAAAGGGATTGCCTTCTCAAAGTCAACCTCAGATGAGTCAAAAGTCACAGGAACATGGAGCCAGAGAGAAGTGGAGCTCAGCTCATCCGGCCTCTTTACTGAAAGATGAGTTCAGCAGAATCTAGGGAGGTTGGGCAATCTGGTCCTGGTCCCCTGTCTCCAGGCTCCAAAGCTCCACTCCCTCCAAAGCTAAGGGCACCTAACGCCCTCCTCATGTGAGGAAAGGAAACTGCATCCTCAGTGGTGTCCAGGACTCCTCTTAGGGAAGTCTAAGCCTAGCTGCTTGCAGTAGAGAGCAGAAGCAAAGGCAGGGGCCAATACCACACAGAGAATGGCCCAAGGGCTCTATGTGCCAGCAGGCAGCAGGGAGGGGGAGAAGGCCAGGAGCTGGAGCTATGGCAAGGGTGCTGCAGATCCGTGGAGAGACAGCTAGTGTGAAGTCCCCTCCCTGGAGGAACGCAGCTGGAAGGCACGTTGAAACTGGTACTGACTTTCTCACCCCACTGCATGATAAACATTCATGCCACTCCCTTTACCCCTAAATGCTTAAAAGAGGGGTTTATTTAGTGGAAATCACTGAAGGTGATAGGGCAACAGAGATAGCCCACCAGGAGAAGGACTTCAGTGCCCAGATGGCCACAGAAAATAAGGGCCTTGGAATGAGAGCTACTGGGGAGGGGGGAAGACCTTCACTGAGTGCTGCAACAGGAGCCTGTGCCAATCCCATGTTGACTTCAAGGGTGCCATTGAAGACATCAGCAAGGCCAGGATTGGCCCTGGTAACACTCCCTGGCTGGGCACTCTCCAAAAAGGGAGTTTGTGGCACCTGTCCTACTTTCCCTTTAACCTTCTCTAAGAAGACCTACCTTTTCACTGTCCATATGTGAACATGATCATTAAAAGCAGCAGCCCCCAGCCTTTTTGGCACCAGGGACCGGATTTATGGAATACAATTTGTCCACGGATAATGGGGAGTGGGGGGAGATCATTTTGGGGTGAATAATTCAAGTGTGTTACATTTATTGTAATCATAGAAACTTTATTTCTATGATTATTATATTGTAATATATAATTAAATAATTCTACAACTCACCATAATGGAGAATGAGTGGGAGTCCTGAGCTTGTTTTCTTGCAACTAGACAGTCCCAACTGGGGGTGATGGGAGATAGGGACAGACCATCAGGCACTGGATTCTCATAAGGAGTGGGCAACCCAGATCGCTCGCATGTGCAGTTCACAGTAGGGTTCGTGCTCCTATGAGAATCCAGTGCTGCTGCTGGTCTGACGGGAGGTGGATGGAGCTCAGGCAGTAATGCTCGCTCAACTGCTGCTCACCTGCTGCTGTGCCACTCGGTTCCTCACAGGCCAGGAACCAGTACTGGTCCATGGCCTGGGGGTTAGGAACCCCTCATGTAAAGGGTATAAAAAACAAATTATGAACTTTGTCCAACAAGGACCCATATTACAAAAGAACTACAAAGGCACTTTAAGAAATCTAAAGGGATTCTGGTTTTGTGTTTAGCCACTGTTGAAGGCTTTTTTTTTTTTGAGACGGAGTCGCACTCTGTTGCCAGGCTGGAGTGCAGGGGCGTGATCTCGGCTCTGCTGAAGGCTTTTAAAGATTTTTTATAATTAATAAAATCTGATGTGCTATATTTACCTAATGTCTTACAATGTGTCTTAAAACAGTACCAATCTACTATAAAGCTGTTTTCAATCTCACTTCCTGTCAGCCTACTTGGGAGTTGGCACCCCGGTGTGGGGATGGCAACTGGGGGAGGGAGAAGGAAGGACTATCCTTTGGAAACCTGAGGAGCTCCCAGCCAAGCTAAGCTGGGAGGTGGTGGTATATAGGAAGTGCTAAATCTGGCCAGGGGAGGAGGCTGGGAGAAGAAATTTGAATCATCCTTTCCACTCTGCTTTATGCCATGCGGCTCTCCCTCAAAGGAACTCAAACGTATTAGCATATGCAAAATACATAAAATGTTCTAATTATCTGACTCTAGTAAATATTTTTTTTTCCATAAACCATTTCCATCAAAAGACCAGGAAAGGAGGGCTGGGCAAGCCGCTTTTAAAATTCAACAGTGATTTCTCAGCTAAGAAAACACAAATTGGATAGAGCAGATAATCTTCATATCTAACAGGAAAGATACATTATAGACTAATCCAGTTTTGATCATCAGGAAACTAATACACAATGTACAGGAAAGTTAACTCAGATCACCTGATGTTGGCCTACTTCCTTTGGCAATATTCATTTAAATGTACACTACTGCGTCACAGTGTTTATTAAATGCCATCCAGGCAATGTGCACTTATTTTCCATCCTTCGTAATATTATTCCAGAAAAATGGGAAGATTTTCCCCATGTGTATTGGCAGTAATTTAATTTGGTTCTATATGTGGCAGGCATGCAGTGAGTATGTTTTAATTTTCCGTTGTGCTTTTATTTCCTGAATGCTTTCCATGTGCCAGTCACTGTTGTGGGCATAAGGAATTGAAGGGTAAACCAGTCAAGATTATTGTTCTCTTTATGAAAATTAATTCTAATCAGGACAGCCATAAACACACAAGTGAATAGAATAATTTCAGAGAGAGGTAAATGCACTGAAGATAATAAAAGGTGCAATGAGACAGTGTCCTTAGAGGTGGGGCTGGACTACTTTACATTGGGTGGCCAGGGAAGACCGTTCGGTGAACAACGAGAACACGTAAGTTTTGTGAAGACCTAGAGCAGGAACGTTCTTGGCAGGGGAAATGGCACATGCCAAGGTCTTGCAGAGGGAATGAGCTTGGAGTGACTAAGGAGCAGAAAGAAGGCCAGGGTGACTAGAATATAGTGAACAAAGGGCAAAAGGACAAGATGAGAAGGAGGGGAAAACAGGCAGGGGCTAGAGCATGGAGAGCTCCCTACTGCGGGATAAAAAGTGTGGATGTTGCTCTGAGAGCAATGGGAAATGACTGGGGGATTTTTAAGCAGGAGAATGATCTGGTCTGATTTAAGCCTTCACAAGATCACTCTGGCAGAGGACAGAAAGGGGCTGAGAAGGGGTAGGGCAGGGGCATAAAGGGAGCAGAAAAATCTCAGTTGTCTGGACAAGAGATGATGGTAGCTTGATGTCAATAACCATGAGTGAGATGGTTCCCTTCCCCTCTCCCCAGCTCATCATTTCAAATGAAACCCCACTTCCATTTTGCCAAGAAGAGCAGAAGTCTTTATAGAAATGTAGTGATACACGGTGAATGCTGAGCTGAGACCTTGGGAGGCTGAGGCAAGAGAATCGCTTCAACCCAAGAGGCGGAGGTTGCATTGAGCCAAGATCATGGCACTGCACTCCAGCCTGGGCAACAGAGCAAGACTCTGTCTCAAAATAATAATCATAATAATGTAAAAATAAAATAAAATAAATATACATTTCATCTTATCTGATAACAGAGGCAACAATACTCAGAGAAAAACATTCTGTGTCTTCCTAACTCAACATTTTATAATTATGGTCCTAAGAACACATAGTAATAAACACTTCAGTGAAAATATATGGATTTAAGTATTTAGTAGTCAGGACAATTAACTCTTTGAGAGATGTTGCTCATTAGCTACAACTATTCAGAGACTATTTAGCTGACTGATTAGAAACTAATCAAGAGGAAAACTTGTTTTTAACCTCCAGTTTGAAATCTTACATTTATTATCCCACGCTTCTAGAATCCAGTTCACACGACCTTTAGGTTTCCAGCCACTTACTTGCAAAGAAACTAGTTGACTTCAGATAGTTCAGGGCATATCTTCAAACAAATACCATAAATCTCCTGCTCAGCATTTTGGATATAGATTATTGGAGGGGGGTGGTTCACAGTTGCAACCAGGAGATGGGAAGGTCCAGAGAGCAGATACTCCATCAAAAACACGGCTCAAATCAGTTACAAAATTCCTCTGCAGAGGGCTCGGGGAAGAATGAAATATGTTCTGATATAGTGTCATAAGGGGGAAAGAGAGATGCAAGAGCAAAGAAGAACAATAGAAGGCCTTATAAAAAAGCAAAATATCACTGCGATTATTTTCAAGGTTGCATAGTATTATAGAAATGCCCAGCTTAAAGTAAAATGTATGTACCAGTTCTTTTGGAGGTCAAGAGTCAGGTATGAATGCAGAGAAAAACACCAACAACCAGGGTGTCATAAATTCAAAATCACAAAGCCAAATATTGTGGGAGAAAAACTCTAATGCCTTTAGACCAATGGAGGGCACAGGTGTCGAGCAAATGTCTCTGGACCCAGAACACTTTTGAAAAACAGCTCCATCTCCCATCACGTTATCAGTAGGGCAAGGGAGGCAGAAACGGGTCAGCACAGTTGCATTTCTGGATGCACACAGCTTAAGTGGAGTCTTTTCTAAGACAGTCATCATTTAGTGTATTTTATTCCTGACATTTTTTTAAATGACTTTAGCATGTCTATAAGAGAAGAGAGCAGAAATAAATATCACAGCCTTGGCATCCTAAGCAAGAAGAGGAGAGGAAAAAAAGATGAATAGGAGGAAGTCCAGGGAAGGCAACTTTTTCTCATTTATGATAATGAGGAAACAAAGGTAACCTGTTATGAGTCAGAAAATGTCTCCCTCACCAGCATCACTGTGGCTCCTCTGATGCTGCTTTTTTTTTTTTTTTTTTTTTTTTTTGAGATAGGGTCTCACTGTGTCTCCTAGGCTGGAGTACAGTGGGGCAATCTGAGCTCACTACAACCTCCACCTCCCGGCTTCAAGCAATTCTCCTGCCTCAGCCTCCCAAGTAGCTGGGATTACAGGTGTGCACCACCACTCCCGGCTAATTTTTGTATTTTTAGTAGAGACAAGGGTTCACCGTGTTGGCCAGGCTGGTCTTGAACTCCTGACCTCAAGTGATCCAATCACCTTGGCCTCCCAACGTGCTGGCATTACAGGTGTGAGCCACCACACCTGGCCCTTCTGATGCTTATTATCTTGCTATTAAGCACAGCCCCAATGTTTACACTCTTGGAAGTAAGCTGTGTTTGCTGGAGGAATGATAGACCAACAAGCCTCTGGGCTGGGACTCTGTCTCATACCCGGGCCCAGGTACTCAGTGCTTTCAGACTGAAACCAAACCTCGTAGAGTGTCCTAGGTTGATACCTCTGCTTTATCACTTAATACTGAGGGACACTGAGCAAGTGACTTAACCTCACTGGACCACAATTTCCTCACACATAAATTAAGGTAATACTGCAATAATCACCTAACATAATTAAAATAAAATATGTCATTTATTGACCGCCTTCTGCTGTGACGCAGCAAGTGGTCGATAAATGTTAACATCTTTCCCTTCTGCTTTATTGATTTCTTACCCTCGTGCCTTACTGTTGCAAAGATAATTACTCTCAGTAATTCTACACATACGGAGTACACACCACTCTGTGAGAAAGAAAGTTATTCCAAGTCAGGCTCATAACAGGTCATTACCACATGTGCATGCTGATGATGAAGATAATATTGCCCAAAGTGGTTGGCTTGTTACGTAGCAGATTTCCCCTGCAAATACATCCACGGTGTGGCCAAGGGATTGAAGCTTAAGCACCAAATGCACAAATATATTGTCCTCCCAGAAAGGCTTCCCACCTGGTCAAATATTTTAAAGATTATACAGCTTAGTTTATTATTTGAGAACAACTCAGCCTTCAGGAACATGAGCAGCCACAATACTGTACACTGAGCTGGTGAAAATTAAATTTGGTTTCTTTGTTTTTTATATGTGCAAGTTTCAGCAGGAAAAAAAAATCAATGAATGAGCTTTGACCAGATAGATGCAGGCCTGAGAGATTTCACCTGATGCACTTCCCATTGATTGCTAAAAACAATAAAAGCATGAGCAAATGCTAACTGGAGCTGCCACCAAAATCATGAGTTCTCCTGAAACGAGAAAGGGATCTATTGTTTTATCTGAGGTAAGGGGAATTGCAGGACCTGTAAGCGCCTGTAATTCAATTTCTTTATTTTACAGATGGGATACCCAAAGCTGAAAACAGTCCAATAACTTTCCAAAGTTGAGCAATTGAGCTAGGATTTGCAGAGATCCTTAATTGCTTAATCTAAGGGGTCCCGAACCTCCAGGTCATGTACTGCTACCAGTCTGTTGCCTGTTAGGAACTGGGCTGCATAGCAAGAGGTGAGCAGTGGGTGAGTAAGCATTACCACCTGAGTCTCACCTCCTGTCAGATCAGCGGGGACATTGGATTCTCATAGAAACGCAAACCGTATTGTGAACTGCACATGCGAGGGATCTAGGTTGCATGCTCCTTATGAGAATCTAATGCCTGATAATCTGAGGGGAACAGTTTCATCCTGAAACCATCTTCCCTTCCCCTCAAGGTCCATGGAAAAACTGCCTTCCACAAAACTGGTTCCTAGTGCCAAAAAAGCTGAGGACCACGGTTCTAGGATATTATCAATTCCAAAACCACTGTGTTTTTAGGAGGGAACAAATGCAAATGCCTATACAACATGGAATTTCATTACATGACTATTTCTGGCAATTCTCAACTCCCAGTGCTTGGAGTTATAAGTACTAGTGAACCTCTCTGTGAAGCCTGAATGACCTCCCTACCTGTATTCCAGACTACCCCAGACCCCAAGTACAAGACTGATGGGCAATCATGTTTAATTCTTGTCATTTTCCCCATGCAACACTTCTGTTGGCTGCCAGTCAAGGAACACACAGGCTCACAGATATTCTTTCATAAATACCTTCTCAAATTCATTAGAATTATCTTTAGCAGAAAGTTTAACAAGCAAGAAGACTAGGAATGAATTAGAAAAACATGAAATTCAATGTGGTTGGTTAATTTTTAGTAGCCTAAAACCCACAAATTTGAGCTTCTTTTTCTGAGCAGCTCAGAAGACCAGCTCCATCCAAGGGATGTCATGGCAGTGGGCACTCCCAGTGGGCTACACAGCATCCACATAGCCCCTCCTTAGCCCTGTGCTTCAGTGAAAAACAGCCCTTTCCATGGCCCTGAAGGGTGAGATCCTAACTGGTCTATGTTAAGGTTTCTCAACCTTGACACTATTCACATCTGAATGAGAACATTCTTTATTGTGGGGAGCATCCCAAGCACCGTAGAAGGCTTAGCAGTATCTGTGGCCTCTACCCACTAGATACCAGTAGTAGGGGTCCCCAGCGAGCACAAAGATGTCTCTAGACTTGGCAAAATGTCCTCTGGAGGTAAAACTCCACCTGGTTGGGAACCGCTGATCTATGTCAGATCAATCTATGTCAGATTCATTAGAATTCCTATGAATCATATTCTTTCTTTCCACCAATTGGTACAAGAATGAGCATATACGAGTGAACTGTGAGTACTGAGACCCTATAGGCAAGTTTTCTAGGGAGATTCTGGAAAAGATTTTCTCACTTCTAAATAAGAAACACAAAAGGCAAATGGCATTTCTCATTCTTGAGGACACTGATACATCTAGAGGTGTGTACACAGGTGTAAGTACAACACGAATTTCTGTACCCACCATGTGACTACATGATGGCTTGGACTGAGGCAAAGCTGAGTAGCCTTTTGTGTGAGAAGAGCAAATGCCTTCACTCTTTAAGCCAATTTGAGTTGGGGTTTTTTGTAACTTGCAGCCAAAAGCATCCTGACACAGTATCCCTATTGCATTGTACATTACAAATATTTATGAAACAATATTGACATTCAGGATTCAATTTCCATGATACTGTGAAATACGCTTATTTCCCCCAAGAACTTCTGGGTTTTTTTCTATCATTTGTGAATTTCAATTATTACTTTAATTTTGAAAAGCAATGTAGTATATAAATTTTTTATCTATAATTGATACATAATAACTATATATATGTATGGGGTATAATATGATGATTCAATACTTATATAAATTGTGTAATTATCAAATCAGGGTAATTAGTACATCTGCCACCTTAAACATTTATCATTAAACTATCACCTAATAGTGTAATAAAAAAATTCAGTAAAGTCGCAGGAGACAAAATCAACATACAAAACTCAGAGGTGTTTCTATACACCAGTAGCAAATTCCCTGAAAAAGAAATCAAGAAAGTAATCTTTTTTCAATAGCTACAAATAAAAAATACCTAAGAATAAATTTAACCAAAGAGGTGAAAGAACTCTACAATGGAAACTATAAAACATGGATGAAATAAATTGAAGAAGATACAGGAAATGAAAAGATATCCCATATTCACAAATTAGAAAAATATTGTCAAAATGTCCATACTACCCAAAGTGATCTAAATTAATCTCTATCACAATACCAATGACATGCTTCACAGAAATGTTTTTAAAACTCCTAAAATTCATATGGAAACACAAAACACCCCAAATAGCCCCTAGAACTTCGTTCTGCTGCTCTGGCATATCTCATATTTCATTATCCTCCAATTCACGAACAACTCTCTAATTACTACTAAGAAATAACTGAATGACTTTAACTCCAGTCTTCTAGACATTTCAAAATATAACCATACTGTTAAAAAAAAGATCTAAAACAAATATGACAAAAGATTATCTTTTAAACTCTCTGCTTGAGCTAAATGAGAACTTTCTGCATTATTTTCTTTACTTTCTGTATTTTTTAGAAAAAAAGTAAAAAATTACAAGAAGAAAAAGCAGGTGTGGTAATAACATTTAAAAGCAGAAGAAAGCTTCACTGGTTTTAAAACTTCAGTTTTCAATGTGAAGTTTATGCTGAGTTGAAGATAGACTTGCATTTTAGCATAAAAGGCTCAGACATTCTAGTCAGGCTAAATAAAAAAGACATCTGGACATATTCTAGAGACATTTCTTCAAGAACAAAGAGAAAAATTCTACAGCCTCCCATCCAGACAAGAGAAGTAAGTTAAAAAGGAAAAATAATTAGTCTACCATCAGACTTCTCGTCTGCAATGATAACAATAGAACAGTGACCAACCGAACAATAGAACAGTCAACAATCGACCACAGATAACAATAGAACAGTGTTCACACACATCTGAATAAAGGGACTGCAATCCAAGACCACACAGCAGAAATACATATTTGAAGAGGAAAAGATAATTGAGAAACAAACTCAAGAAAGTATACCAACACTGGTATCTAAGAAAGCATCTCACTCAAATAAATAACATTTGAACAGAAAAGATCTCAAGGGGAAGGTAAAACATGTAAGAATTAGTGCTGGTGCAGCATTTCCATCACAAGAAACTATCTGAGAAAGAAATTAATAAAACAATCCCATTTACAATAGCACAAAAATAAATAAATAAAGTACTTAGGGGTAAATTTAACCAGGAGTTGAAAGATCCGTACACTGAAAACTATATGACATTGATGAATGAACTTGAAGACACACATGTATGGAAAGATATCCTGTACTCATGGATTACAATGATTAACATTGGTAAAATGTCCATACTACCGGAAGCAATCTATAGATTCAATGTAACCCCTATCAAAATTCCAATGACATTTTCACAGAAATAGAAAAAGCAATCCTAAAGTTCATATGGAAACACAAAAGACCCCAAAGAGCCAAAGCAATCTTGAGCAAAAAGAACAAAGGTGGAGGTATCACACTACCTGATTTCAAAATCAACTACAAAGCTACAGTAATCAGAGTGCATGGTACTGCCATAAAAACAGACACATAGGCCAATGGAACAAGGTAGAAAGCCCAGAAATAAATCCACATGGTCTATGGTCAATAGATTTTTTTTTACAAAGGTGTCAAGAACACACATGGGGAAAAGACTGTCTCTTAAATAAATGGTGTTGGGAAAACTACAGAAAAATGAATTGGACCCTCATCTCATACCATATACAAGAACCAACTCAAAGTGTATTAAAGACTTAAATCCAAGATTCGAAACTGTAAAATTACTAGAAGAAAACACAGGGGAAAAGCTCCAAGACACTGGTCTGGGTAATAATTTTTTTGATCAGATTCTAAAAGCATAGGCAACAAAAGCAAAATATAGATAAGTGGGATTACATCAAACTAAAAAGCTTCTGCCCAGCAAAAGAAATAACAAAGTAGACAATCTACAGAATGGGAGAATGTATTTGCAAATCATAATCTGATTGGGATTAATACCCCAAATATATAAGGAATGCAAACTACTTAACAGCCAGAAAATAAATAACAATTTTTTAAATAGGCAAAGGACCTCAATAGATATTTCTCAAAAGAAGACATATGAATGGCCAACAAGTACATGGAAAAAAAATACCAACACTAACCAGGAAAATGCAAATTAAGACCACAATGAGATATCACCTCACACCTGTTCGAATGGCTGTTATCAAAAAGACGAAAGATAATGTGTGGCTAGCGTGTAGAGAAAAGGGAATCTTTGTACATTGCTGGTGTGAATGCACATCAGTGCAGCTATTATGGAAATGGTCTGAAGGTCCTTCAAAAAATGAGAAACAGAACCACCGTATGATCCAGCAATCCAGTCCCTGAGTATATCCAAAGGACTTGAAATCAGTGTGCTGAAGAGTTATCTGCACTCCCGTGTTCATTGTAGCATTAGTCACAGTAATCAAAGTATAGAATCCACCTAATTCTTCAAAAGCAAACCAATGGATAAAGGAAATGTGGTATGTGTATACTACAGAATACTACTCAGCCTTAAAAAAGAAGGATATCTGTCATTTTTGACAACATGGTCAACCTGGAGGACATTAATGTTAAGTGAAAAATGAACCAGGCACAGAAAGATAAATATCATGATTTCACTCATGTAGAATCAAAAAAGTTGAACTCACAGAAACAGAGTTCAAAGAGTGGTTGCCAGAGTCTAGAGGCGGTAAGGGGATTGAGGAGATGTTGGGCAAAGGACAAAAAATTTCAGTGAGGTAGGAAGAATGAGTTAAGAGATCTGTTATACACCACGGTGACTACAGTTAATAACAATGTACTTGAAAGTTGCTGGGTGGGTGAATTCTAGGTGTTCTCACTAGGTGTTCTCACAAAAAAATGATAATCCTGTGAGGTAATGCATATGTTAATTAGCTTGACTTAGCCATTGCACAATGCCTACATATATCAAAGCACCGTGTTGTATACATAAATATATACAATTTTTATTTGTCAGTTAAGATACATAAAACTGTAAAAGAGTTAGTGCTGAGCAATATTTTTATAAAAATAAATATATGATAATATAGCTAAGTCTATATATATATGTGACTAGTTATACGTTTAAAAAGCTTTGATTCTTTAAACAGAGGCATGCTGTAAAAAAATTTAATAATATCTTAAAAGTAAAATTCTAAATTATTTCAAAAAGCTCCAGAATTTTCAAGGAAGAAATAGGGGAAAGAAACAAAAGCACAGAAGCCTTCTAAATATCCTGCCTCAGTTAGGGAGAATTCCTGGGTTTGGACGCAGTAGTAAATGCTTTAGTTGGGGGAGGGCATCTAGGTGTCCTTGAATTTTGGTACATCAGTTGAGAAATACAGTTTTATATATGATTGTTAAAAAATAGGAAGATGAGCATTGGAAAAATAGACATATTTAATTGAATTAACAAATTACTAGGGTTAAAGGAGATTTACAAATTCTGATAAATCTAGTATAAGTACAGAAGGAGAAAACAGAAACAAAATATTAAAATAATAAATATAAGGGAAGATGGAAGAAATAAAATCAAAATATACACGAAAAGTATGATGGATAGATAAAGTTGGAGACTTGAATTCAGAAGAATAATGAAGAGGATCCTACGTGTAACATCAGGTAGGTGTATTAGGCCATTCTGACACTGCTATAAAGAAATACCTGGCCGGGCGTGGTGGCTCACGCCTGTAATCCCAGCACTTGGGGAGGCCGAGGCAGGTGGATCACCTGAGGTCAGGAATTCAAGACCAGCCTGGCTAACATGTAGTGAAACCCTGTCTCTACTAAAAAAATACGAAAATTAGCTGGGTGTGGTGAGGGGGCACCTGTAATCCCAGCTACTTGGGAAGTAGAGGCAGGAGAATCACTTGAACCTGGGAGGCGGAGATTGCAGTGAGCTGAGATCATGCCACTGCACTCTAGCCTGGACTGCAGAGCAAGACTCCGTTTCTAAAAAAAAAAAAAGAGAGAGAGAGAGGAAAGAAAAGAAATACCTGAGACTAGGTAATTTACAAAGAAAGACTTAATTGACTAATGGTTCTGCAGCCTGTATAGGAAGGATGGTGGCTTCTGCTTCTGGGGAGGCCTCAGGAAACTTAGAATTATGGCAGAAGACAAAGGGGAAGCATCCCCATCTCACATGTCCGATGCAAGAGCAAGAGGTTTAGGGAGGTGCCACACACTTTTTAACAACCAGATCCCATGAGAACTCGCTATCATGAGAACAGCACAAAGCGGATGGTGCTAAGCCATTCATAAGAAAATGCCCTATGATCTAATCACCTCCCACCAGGTCCTACCACCAACAGTGGGGACCACAACCGACCATGAGATTTGGTGGGGACACAGATCCAAACTATACCACTAAGACATTTTGGGTTGGAGAGCCATCAGTGGGAGAGAAATACTGGTAAAGGGGATTTGAGAATTTTGGTACTATTCTTGAGAATTTGAATGTACTTAGAGGGATAAATAGACAATTCCTGTACTCTAACTTAAATGGGAAGATATAATACCTCAAATTCTCCCATGAACTAGCTAAAAATGTAATGCACTCTAAATACGAATACCCCTAGGGGTTTCTTGAAACTTTACATGATGTTTAACATTGATTTGAAAAAAAATCATTGAAAAAGAGCCTGAAAATTTGTTTAGCAAAAGGGCAGAACAGGTGTGCTTGTTCTTTAGATGTAAGTATATAGCCTGCAGTAGTCAAGACAGTAAGGAACAGGCACAAGAAAAGACAGGCAGATTAAAGGAACAGAATTAAAGGACTTCAAAATAGAACAAATTATGCAAGAGTGTTTAGTAAATATTAAAAGTGACATTTCAACATCATTTTCCAATGAGTTGATAACTCTGGGGTGGAAAAGGGCTTTCAATGCATGCCATCAAAGCCAGAAATAATACAGAAAAAGACCGAAAGATATGACATAAAATTTAGGATTTATGAAGGAAGGAAAAAAACCCCAAAGGAAATATTTGTACTATTACTGTAAAATATGCAAAATTAACATCCTTTCTACATATAGAGCCATTACAAATCAGTAGGAAACCCCTCAATGGAAAAGTCAGCAAAACTATTAAGATGGAATTCATATCAATAAAGATATGGAAAGATGTTCAATTATACCAATAAATAATTACAAATCAATGTAAGTTTTCATCTACCTTAAAATACACACAGCTTTCATACAAAGTTTGAAAGGATTATAAATAACCAGTGTTAGCAAGGCTCTGGGAAAAGGGAATTCTAATGCCCTGTTACAAGAATGTAAATTGGTACATTTACATTATTTCCCGTAGGATAATGTGACTATATATACAGCTTTATATAATTTGGCTATATACATATAAAACCTTTATATATATATATTTTAAAAATTGGCTGTATATGTATAATTTGGCTATCTATAGTCAAATTTATAGGTATATTTGTATATATGTATACAAAATAATTTGACTATAGATAGCCAAATTTTATAGACAGTATAGCCAAATTATGTATACATAGGCCAGGCCCAGTGGTTCACACCTATAATCCCAATACTTTGGGAGGCTGAAGTGGGAGCATTACTTGAGCTCAAGGAGTTTGAAACTAGCCTGGGCAACATAGTAAGACCACGTCTCTCCAAAACAAAATTTTAAACTCAGCTGGCATGATGGCACATGTCTATAGTCGCAGCTACTAGGGAGGTTTAGGTGGGAGGACTGCTTGAGCCCAGGAGGTAGAGGCTGCAGTGAACAATGATCATGCCACTGCATTTCAGTCTGGGTGACAGAGTGAAACCTTGTCTCAAAAAAAAAGTGTGTATAGATATGTATATAAATGTTAAATGTACATATATTTTTAGCCAGCGACCTTCCTTCTAGAAATAAATCCCAAACAAAAGGATATTCACTAGAGTGTTCATTAGATTTTGAAAAACAGAAAATAAATACCAAACAGTTATTAAATAAGTGAAGGGACATCCATATAATGCAATGTTATCTATTAAAAACTACACTGAACAGGAGAAATGAAAATAATTAAGATTCAGAAATGGTAAAATAAAACTTGTAAGGTCAGTAAGAGTGAAAAAGCCACGAACAGAAAAGGAACAGCTACAGAATATTTTCTCCTTTTTCAACCATGGTAGAGTGAAGAACAAGCTAAGGTGCCTGCGGAGGGCGCACGCTGCTCTAGATGGTCCGTCATCCCTCTAGTAATGGCATGACAAAAAGGAGCAAAATGTAAATGCTGTAAAGATAGTTAGAAGTCAAGTCACATGTGGTCTCCCAGGACTGCTTAGAGAGAAGGTATAGACAGGGGTTTGGGAGGTTTTCATTGTTTGGAAAACAAAAGGTTTCAGAATTGGAAGGAAGAATTTGAGGAATGCATCAGGGCTAGCCAGAGCCTTGTGTCAGAAGAGCTCCGGGATATCACCAGCATCTTGGTCTTCCCATGGACTTTGGTCAGACGAATAGAGACAACTGATCAGGTTTTAGCATATTCCCAGCAGCCTGCCATTTCCAACACTGACACTGCCGTCTGGAGGTCATCTAAGGTACCAGGACAGAAAGAGGGAGACGTTCATCCTGGACTGCCAGAGGCTGGGGTGGGACTTGAACAACTGCAGCTTTGTATGAATATGGAGAGAGAACATCTGCAAGGAAAAATGTCAGCCTATGCCCACAGAAATACAAACTATCATCAGAGAATACACTAAACACCTCTATGCAAATAAACTAGAAAATCTAGAAGAAATGAATAAATTCCTGGACACATACACCCTCCCAAGACTAACCCAGGAAGAAGCTGAATCCCTGAAGAGACCAATAACAGGCTCTGAAATTGAGGCAATAATTAATAGCCTAACAACCAAAAAAAGTCCATGATCAAATGGATTCACAGACGAATTCTACCAGAGGTACAAGGAGGAGCTGGTACCATTCCTTCCTAAACTATTCCAATCAAAAGAAAAAGAGGGAATCCTCCCTAACTCATTTTATCATCCTGATACCAAAGCCTGGCAGAGACACAACAAAAAAAGAGCATTTTAGACCAATAACCCTGATGAACATCAATGCAAAAATCCTCAATAAAATACTGGCAAACCGAATCCAGCACCACATCAAAAAGCTTATCCACCATGATCAAGTGGGCTTCATCCCTGGGATGCAAGGCTGGTTCAACATATGCAAATCAATAAA
>NW_016807544.1:1672904-1773081 GCF_001698545.2 Rhinopithecus bieti | reverse complement strand
GGCTAACACCCAAAATCTACAAAGAACTCAAATTTACAAGAAAAAAAACAAACAACCCCATCAAAAAGTGGGTGAAGGATATGAATAGACACTTCTCAAAAGAAGACATTTATGAAGCCAACAGACACATGAAAAAAATGCTCGTCATCACTGGCCATCAGAGAAATGCAAATCAAAATCACAATGAGATCTCACACCACTTAGAATGGCGATCATTAAAAAGTCAGGAAACAACAGGTGCTGGAGAGGATGTGGAGAAATAGGAACACTTTTACACTGTTGGTGGGACTGTAAGCTAGTTCAACCATTGTGGAAGACAGTGTGGTGATTCCTCAAGGATCTAGAACTAGAAATACCATTTGACCCAGCCATCCCATCACTGGGTATATACCCAAAGGATTATAAATCATGCTGCTATAAAGACACATGCACATGTATGTTTACTGTGGCACTGTTCACGGTAGCAAAGACTTGGAACCAACCCAAATGCCCATTAATGATAGACTGGATTAAGAAAATGTGGCACATATAAACCATGGAATACTATGCAGCCATAAAAAAGGATGAGTTCATGTCCTTTGTAGGGACATGGATGAAGCTGGAAACCATCATTCTCAGCAAACTATCGCAAGGACAAAAAACCAAACATTGGATGTTCTCACTCATAGGTGGGAATTGAACAATGAGAACACTTGGACACAGAAAGGGGAACATCACACACTGGGGCCTGTCGTGGGGTGCGGGTACAGAGGACGGATAGCATTAGGAGATATACCTAATGTAAAATACAAGTTAATGGGTGCAGCACACCAACATGGCACATATATACATATGTAACAAACCTGCAGGTTGTGCACATGTACCCTAGAACTTAAAGTATAAAAAATAAAAAAAAAAAAAACAAGTAAATAACAAAATGTTAACAAGAGACTACTTCTAGGTGGTGGGATCACAGGTCATTTTCTCTGTTCCTTTATTGGCTCTCTTTTATAGTGAATATGTCATATATTGATAATAAAAAGTATCCCATTCTATTTTGTGGGAAAGAAAAGACAGACTAGATTATGGGAAAGACAAAATGTATAAGAGCTTGATTTAGATCCCATCTTCATCTGAAGTCTAGTCATAGTTCAGACATGATAAATACATACACACCATAAAATTGTCAAATGCAAGGCTGTATCATATTTACTTATCTTGTTGAGTATACCAATAATGAATAAATAAATGAATACAGGGAACAATGAAACTGAGTCTTTACAATGGAAACAAAGTAATCAAATTATATTTCATAAATACTGAGTAGCATGGTGCCACAAGTCCTGGTTTACTTTCAAACATCATGGGAAAATTGGCGAGTTTTCTAATGATAATATGTCTAATTGGAGAAACCAGACTCAAAAATAATCAGAAACTCTATTTGCACATGCCTTTCAACACAATAAAAAAGGCAAAGCTGCATGCAGTATGGAGGCAAAGGCTTAGGAGAACATGGCAGATTTCTCAAGAAAATCCTGAACAAAACATTATTTGCATTACAAAAAGATCCTTCACTTTACTAAAATATTTCTTTTAAAAGGCAGTTCATTTAAAAGTATGTTTCCACATCAGTAGGAATGGAAGCTAAATAAAGGACCTGGAGTCGGGGATATTGACAGCTGAAGACAAATCACAACTGAGAACAAAGTTTCTCTGAAACGATCAAATAGTTTAAAGAAAAAACAGAATATGATCTCCAAATGCAACCTCTGTTGATGACTGTCTTACTTGCCCACTTGAGAGAGAAATAAAAACGTAAAAGCAAGGCACAAAAACATTTACACCCTCTTGCATATGAGATAGGATAGAAACAAGTGAGGGGATGCTGGAAAACTGAAAAAACAGCATTGAGCATGTAGATGCTGGGAAAAACAGGCTCTACACTGGTACAAATTCAAAAGGTTATACAACTTAGGTTAACAGAGATTTCCTCTGAAAATCTATTTTCAACAATAATGGTACGTGTGAAATTATTATAAAGGTGCTAATTTCCAGTTTAAAGAAATGCTCAATTGGCCAGGCATGTTGACTCATGCCTGTAATCCCAACATTGTGGGAGGTCAAGGCAAGAGAATTGGTTGAGGCCAGGAGTTCAAGACCAGCCTGAGCAACAGAGCAAGACCCTGTCTCTACCCACCCCTATTGAGAGAACCCGCTCCCAATGGTTAACGTGAGTTCTTTTCTATTTCTTATGCACCTTGGCTGGTTTGAGAAATAAAGGGAAAGTACAAGAGAGAGAAATTTAAAGCTGGGTGTCCAGGGAAGACATCACATGTTGGCAGGATCCATGATGTTCCCCGAGCCGTAAAACCAGCAAGCTTTTATTAGCAATTTTCAAAAGGGGAGGGAGTGCACGAATAGGGTGTGGGTCACAGAGATCACATACTTCACAAGGTAATAAAATATCACAAAGCAAATGGATGCAGGGCGAGATCACAGGACCACCGGATGGGCTGAAATTAAAATTGCTAATGAAGTTTCAGATACACATTGTCATTGATAACATCTTATCAGGAAACAGGGTTTGAGAATAGACAACCTGTTTGACCAAAATTTATTAGGCAGGAATTTCCTCGTCCTAATAAGCCTGGGAGCGCTACAGGAGACGGGGTTATTTTATCTCTTCGGCTTCAACCATAAAAGACGGCACACCTTAAGGGGGCCGTCTATAAACCTACCCTCAGGGCACATTCTCTTTCTCAGGGATGTTCCTTGCTGAGAAAAAGAATTCAGTGATATTTCTATTTCCTTTTGAAAGAGGAGAAATATGGCTCTGTTCCGTCTGGCTCACCAGCGGCTAGTGCAAGGTTACCTCCCTTGTTGCCTGAACATCGTTGTTATCCTGTTCTTTTTTTTAAGATGCCCAGATTTCATATTGTTCAAACACACATGCTCTACAAACAATTTGTGCAGTTAACACAATCCTCACAAGATCCTGAGGCAACGTATATCCTCCTCAGCTTACGAAGAAGATGACGGGATTAAGAGATTAACGTAAAGACAGGCATAGGAAATCACAAGGGTATTGATTGGGGAAGTGATAAGTATCCATGAAATCTTCACAATTTATGTTCAGAGATTGCAGTAAAGACAGGTGTAAGAAATTATAAAAGTATTAATTTGGGAAACTAATAAAAGTCCATGAAATCTTCACAATTTATGTTCTTTTGCCATGACTTCAGCTGGTCCCTCTGTTCAGGGTCCCTCACTTCCCGCAACACACCCCCACAAAATATCAGCTAGGTATGGTGGCAAGCACCTATAGTCCCAGTTACTCAGGAAGCTGAGGCAGGAGATCCCTTGAGTCCAGAAGTCTGAGGCTGTAGTGCGCTATGATCACACCACTGCATTCCAGTCTGAGCGGCAGAGTGAGACCCTGCTTCTTAAAAAAGTAAATAAGAAATGCTGACTTTTGTACTACCATTTTTTCTGTCTGTTATGGTAGGAAGCCCTTTCTCCAGTCTACCTGCAAGCTGTCAGTCATTCGTCTGCAAATACCTTGATTTAATTTCTGCAGTCTTTTGGAAACAAACATCTTAAATGATTCCAATAGATATCAGCTAAGTTGACAGGGTGATTAAAAATAACTTTCAGATAAAACCATGGGGAAGAAAATCGAACAAAGCCAAGAAAACACCAGAGTGGGGTTAGTACTATGCAAAATTTGATTTAAAATCTTAGCTCCCATGATGTTTTTGAGAGAATATCTAATAATAGTAATATTTTTTTTCTTAGTATACTTAAAATAGCTCAGAGTAAAGGATTATTTTGTGCCAGTCACTATTCAAAGCATTTTATTATTATGTACATATTATACAGCAGGTCCTACAGTAACATTGCTTCATTATAAAATTGGTAAGAAAAAAAAAAATTATTCCAGCCAAGGCCATTGTCTGTGTGGAGGCTGCATGTTCTCACCACATCTGCATGAATTTTCTCCACATCCTCCACTTCCCAAAGCTGTGCTCATTAGGTGAATCGGCATGCCTAAGTGTTCTCAGTGTAAGCGTGGATGAGCGTGAGTGTGCGCTTTGATGGGATGGTGTCCTGTCCTTGGCTGGTCCCATCTTGCACCTTGAGCTGCCAGGACAGGCTTGGACCACCCACTATTCTGGAGTCAAATAATTTGGTAAATGATTGAATTAATCTTTCTTAAATGTATGTATAACTTACATTTCTCTCAATGTTTAATATTAGAAATGTTTTGGTCTTTATGTAGAAGTTTGATGATACTTGTAGGACCAAAAATATGCTGTAGGCACTTAACTCTCATGTATTATCAGTTAACCTATGGTAATACTGGTTTCGTTATACATTGTTTCACTTAAAGTTTCAGTTTCCAATAACCTATAGACGACATTAAATAAGGATTTACTGTAGCCCTTTAATCCTCATAACAATGCTCTGAGACGTAGACACTATTTTTATCATTCATCCCCATTTTACAGATGAAGACATAAAGAAACATTAACAAAACTTGCCTAAGGCCACACATCTAGTGAGTGGCAGAAGCAGGATTTGAACCCCACCAATCTGAATGTGGCATCCATATTCAGTCACATAATGACTAACGAGTAATCTTCAAGCTTGGCTACACATTAGATCGCCTGGAGAGATTTTAAAACTCCTGGTGCCCCAGACCAGATAAATGAGAACTTATGGGAGTGATAGCCAGGCAGCAGTATTTTTTAAAGCTCCTCAGGTTGTCCAATGTGCAGCCAAATTGGAGAACGACAGCACAACACCATATTGCTCCAGTAATTACAAGACTATCTTTGACTTTAATGTGATGCTGCTTAATATATTTTGACATAAAAATTAATATTAATTTAAAATTAACTTAATCTGTAAGACATACATTAAGTTGCTAATTAAGTAGAGGATTGGTGATTACCTAAAAGGCCTGTGAACTAATAAGCAAACCATTGCCTCCTCTGACCAGAGCTTCTGCTTTCCCTAAGTGCTCTCTGCCTCCTAATATAAAACACAAATGGCCGGGCGTGGTGGCTCGCGCTTGTAATCCCAGCACTTTGGGAGGCCAAGGCGGGGATCACCTGAGGTCAGGAGATCGAGACCATCCTGACTAACATGGCGATATCCCAACTCTACTAAAAATAGAAAAAATTAGCCAGGTGTGGTGGCAGGCGCCTGTAGTCCCAGCTACTCGGGAGGCTGAGGCAGGAGAATGGTGTGAACCTGGGAGGCGGAGCTTGCAGTGAGCCGGGATCACACCACTGCACTTCTGCCTGGCAACAGAGCGAGATTCCCTCTCAAACACACACACACACACACACACACACACACACACACACACACACACACACAGCTTCCCAGACCTACATCCACTTCTCAAAATAAAATGGGGGTTTTAGATTAGAGAAGGAGAAGGTCCATTGAGAATAAGATTGTGGGACCTTGATCAAGACCCTTAACCTCTCCACATTTTAGTTCACTCCTCCATGAAAAGGCGTTAACAAAGGCACCTGCCTCAAGGGTGGTGGAGAGAATTAAATAGACAATGCTTGCCATATGCTTAGCACTGGGCCTGAAACACAGGAAGCTGCAAAATAAATTTCTGCTTTTTAAATTTGTATTACTAAGGCTAAAAAAAATTTATAACAAGTATTACACCTGATTGTTACAGAGAAGGAACTTAAATACAGCACTCAGAACAATAAATCTGCAATTCCTATAAGTCAGAACAATGCACAAGCAGTTGATGTGGCCTATAACACAGAGATTTCTATGAAACATGAAGGATAATACAAGACATCGTGAAAACATTAAATTCTATCTATTCTGTTCATATTTATGCAAATAAAATAATTATGATTATTTTCAAATGTAGCCATACAAAGACTGTAATATATATGCTGCCATGGCTAATTTCTATTCTGAGTCTACCAGAGTACTGCATAAGTACCTAAATGACAAGACAAACATGTATGACTATATGTATATAGAATGTTAATTTTAAGAAACAAGTTATAACAACTAAACTAAGAAGTATTAAGTCCACCCACCTAATAGGCAAGAATTAAGAAACCTGACAATACTAAGAACTGGTAGGGACATAGAGCCACAGGAACTCTTGTGTGCTGCTAATGGAAGCATACTTTGGTACAACCACTTTGGAAAACCGTTTGTAATTACCTGGTAAGGTAGAACACATGCTTACCCAATGAATCATCAATGCTACCCCCAGGAATATATTCTAGAGAAAAATCCTGGACAATGCACCAGAAGACATTACGAGAATATTCTTACCAGCAAAACTGGAAAAAATCCAATAGCAAAAATTGGAAATAATCCAAAAGTCCATCAGCAGTGGAATCTGAATAAACAAATTGTGTTGAATAGCTAAAGAAATTCATATGTTGGTATAAAGTAAATATGAATGAACCATACTCCATAAAGAAATGTTGAAGGTGTTGGAGAGGACCTTCCCTTACCACTGGTTTTGGTCGGGCATGGCAAACCTCACAGTTTCCAACCATTACTGGAAGACACAGTATGGCAACTTCCTCCGAACCGCGATCTAGAGACTAGACTTCAACCCATACTCGCCATCCCAATACTCGGGTTAAACTAACCAACAAACAAGAAAGAAACAAACAAATCACAACTCCTACCAAAAACACAAGACACCACTGCACCGACCGTATGCTCCTTATTGCGCGCGCACTACTTCCCCACAATAGCAAAGACTTTGGAATCAACCAAATGCCATCTGGTTCGCGGCGACCAGACTCGGAATAGAAAACCTGGTGGCGCAATATCACCACGGAACTACATGCAACCATAAAAAATAGGATGAGTTTTGCCTGTCCCCTTTGTACGGACACTGGATGGCAGCTGGAAACCATCCATTTCTTTAGCCAAACCTATCACAAGAAAGATGAAAAACAAACACCACGGCACTGTTCTCACTCATCCAGGGTGAAGAAACTGGAACAATGAGATCACCTTGCGACTCTCAGGAAGGGGAAACATCCCACCGCAGCTGCGGGCCCCCTATCATGGGGAGGGGGGAAGGGGGGACGGAGGGAGGGGATTTGGGCAGTTGGTGGGAGTATACAGGATGAGTAAATGATGAATTGAGAGGTGGGGGGGTCCCTGACGAGTGTGAAGTGGGTGGGCAAGGGGCAGCAGCCAAGCCAGTGGGCCATAAAGTAATAGGGCATAATGTAGACGAGAGGGGACAACACGCGTGCACGGTTATGCACAGTGTACCCGGCGCGCGTATGACTTAAAGTAAATAATAAAAAAAAAAGAAAAAAACAAAAAAAAAAAAAAAGAAATGTTGAGGGAAACCAAATTGCAAAAGATTACATAAAGTTATTCAATTCACATAATGTTTAAAAATAAGTAAGCACTAAATAATACAGTTTATTAATACATACATAGATGGTAAAACTAAAAAAAGCAAAGGAGACCACATCCAGCTGGTCCAATATATCTGGTAATTTACCCTGACCTACATTTCTGCTGAAAACCACGAGATGAATAAAATATTTTAAATATTTTATTTAAATGCATCAATGAGTTGTAACAAGGGAGTAATTAACACTCAATGGTGAAATACACACACACAAAACATAGATATGTAAACATATATACATACACATGCATACATACATATAATCCCTGTGAGGTAAATTAAGAACTAAAGCTGGCTTTTGCCTTGGGCCACTTGTTTAACTCCAGAGTACTTGAGCCTAGGTTTAAGGCCTACTAGGCAGAACCATAACAAACAGGAAGCTTGCTAAAATCCAGCTTGAGCTCCCTTTAGCAAGCTGAGTGCCTGCACCTATTTAGAGTGGAGCCACATGGGCTACCAGAAGCGCTGCCCACAGGGTTCAGGGTTCAGAGTTCAGGGTGAAACAAAGCCCAGGGCCTGACAAAGATAGGATGGCTAAGAGGATCTTCTCTCCAGCAGCAGCAGCAGCACCACCAGGAACAGTAAGTCAAGCTACATTCCTTGAGTGCAAGGAAACTTGCCTGTCTCAAATCTTGGCCATGGATGGAAGAAGAAGAAAAAAATCAAACCTGAGAATTTACCATAATAAGTCAAAACTCATATTAGTTTGCAGTGCAAGTTCATACAACTCTTAGAGTTCCAAACCCCTGAAGCAAAAAATTTAATGTGAAGAGTCTTAGTTGGTAATAACCCAGGCACATAGCAGAAGCAACCTTAAATACTTTCTAGGAGAATGCTTCTACAACTCAGACCTGGAAGAATCCTCATAACAAAGTTATAAGAAAAATGAGCAGCTCACAGTGGAAAATTAATCAACTAAGTAGCAAATTATCTCTCTCCCTTACACACACACACACACACAGAGAGAGAGAGAGAGAGAGAGAGAGAGAGAGAGAGAGAGAGAGAGAAATAAAGCACAGTGAGAGACAGCCAGCAAATCAGACACACAGATATCTTAGATACTGGCAATACTTCAGATACTAGAAATAAAAAATACTGAAATATAAACAAAAAACAAAATGTATAGTTAAGGGCAAAATGAAGACATTTTTAGACAAAGCCAAGACAGTTTGCCATGAAGAGACTCTCAGTTAAGGGAGCTCTAAAGAATCCAAGCTGAAGAAGGTGATTCCAAGTAGAAGGTCTAAAATTCAAAAATGGGTAGTAAGCAACAAATGTGGCAAACGTGTGAATAAATGTAGATAAACATCCACTATTAAACAACAAAATCATATGTGATTGGCTGCGTGCAATGCCTGACGCCTGTAATCCCAGCACTTTGGGAGGCCAAGGCAGGCAGATTGCTGGAGCCCAGGAGTTCAAGACCAGCCTGGCCAACATGGTGCAATCCCATCTCTACTAAAAATACAAAAATTAGCTGGGCATGATGGTGCCTTCCTGTAGTCCCAGTTACTCTGGAGGCTGAGGTAGGAGGATCATCTGAGCCCAGGGAGGTCGAAGCTGCAATCATTCTGACTGCACTACTGCACTCCAGCCTGGGTTATAGAATGTGACCTTGTCTTGAAAAAAATAAATTTTTAAAAAATCACCTATGATTAATAATTTTTAAAAATAGACTAAACACACAAT
This sequence comes from Rhinopithecus bieti, assembly GCF_001698545.2. Taxonomy (NCBI): domain Eukaryota; kingdom Metazoa; phylum Chordata; class Mammalia; order Primates; family Cercopithecidae; genus Rhinopithecus; species Rhinopithecus bieti. Next base: position 1,763,972 of record NW_016807544.1, on the reverse strand, counting down.
AAGAATAGTACATAGCACAAGAGAGGAAAATGGGAGTTAAAACATTCCATGCTATTGTTTAGGAGGAAGAAAAGATATTGACTGAATTTAGACTTTTATACATAAAGTACGCATGCAAAAATTTCTACGATTACTGCTAAAATAGAGAAATAGAGTATACAAAAAACTAGCAGACGAAGGAATAGGATGAGAAAAGAATATTAACCTAAAAGAAGAAGAGTCAGGCACAGTGGCTCACGCCTGTAATCCTAGTGCTTTGGGAGGCCAAGGCAGGTGGATCATTTGAGGTCAGGAGTTCAAGACCAGCCTGGCCAACATGGTGAAACCCCATCTCTACTAAAAATACAAAAAATTAGCCAGACGTGGTGGTGTGCACCTGCAATCCCAGCTACTCGGGAGGCTGAGGTGGGAGAATCACTTGAAGTCAGGAGGACAGAGGTTGCAGTGAGCCAAGATCGCAGCACTGCACTCCAGCCTGAGTGACAGAGCAAGACTCCATCTCAAAAAAATAAATAAAATAAAAGAGAAAGAAACAAAATCAGAATAAACAGAAAGTACAAAAGAGAAGAAATCCAAATATATCAATATAATAAATGTAAATAACTGGACTAAATGATCGATTTAAAATAAAGTATTATGAGACTTATTTTTAAAAAGAAAGAAAAAAAAGGAAGGAGGAGAGAAAGGAAGAGAGGGCCAGGCGCGGTGGCTCACACCTTAATCCTAGCACTTTGGGAGGCCAAGGCAGTTGTATCACCAGGTTGGGAGTTCAAGACCAGCCTAGCCAAGATGGTGAAATCCCATCTCTACTAAAAATACAAAAATTAGCCAGGCATAGTGGTGGGCACCTGTAATCCCAGCTACTCAGGAGGCTGAGGCAGCGAATTGCTTGAACCTGGGAGGCAGAGGTTGCAGTGAGCCAAGATCGTGCCATTGCACTCCAGCCAGACTCTTCTCAAAAAAACAAAAAAAGGAAGAGTGGAAGGGAGAGAGGGAGGAAATGCTGAAAAAAAGAACTGATATTAGGCCAGATGCAGTGGCTCATGCCTGTAATCTCAGCACTTTGAGAGGCTGAGGCGGGAGGTTGGTTTGAGCTCATGAGTTCAAGACCAGCCTGGCCAACATGGCGAAACCCCATCTCTGCAAAAGTACAAAATTAGCATGGTGTGGTGGTGCACGCCTGTAGTCCCAGCTACTCTGGAGGCTGAGGTGGGAGGATGGCTTGAGACCCCAAGGCAGAGGTTGCAGTGAGCCAAGATTGTGCCACTGAACTCCAGCCTAGATGATACAGTCAGACCTTGTCTCAAAAAACAAAACAAAAAATTAAACATTAAAAATAAATACATACATAATTAAATAAATGAAATTAGTGTAATCTGGGCTCACTTTCCCAGGATTTAAACAGCTAAAGTATCCCCCCATTAGCCTTTCCCTCTAAGACTTGGAATCTAAATTAAAGCCAATATAATACTACAGCAGTGCTTGATCTTTAATGCACGCATGAATCACTTGGGGATTCTATCAAAATGCAGACTGTGATTCAGCAGCTCTGTGGCAGCACCTGTGATTCTGCATTTCCAGCCAGCTCCCAAGGGATGCTGATGGTGCTGGCCTCTAGACCATCCCCACGGTGGCAAAATACTACGGCGCTGGTAAACATGGATTTAATTTGTTTAAAAGACTAATAAGGGAAATCTAATCTAAAGAAAAGCAAGGCCAGACCTATAATCTAGCTGTAAGCCCAAACTTCAAAAGTTTTGAAAATAAACTTTGTTTTTAATTTTGTTTTTTTTAGTTTTTAAAGTTTGTTATCAAGACTTAATAGGAGGCAAAACCTTACCTGAACTGATGTGAAGTTATTCATAGTCTTTATCTCAGTGTGAATACTCAGTTTCACTACAGAAGTATTAGTGTGCATGATTAAAAAGTGCTGCACTAAACCCTGCTAAAAAATCCAAATGTATTATTTTTCTAAACTCCAAAAAATATATTTTTTTAATTTTACTTGAAGTTCTGGGATACATGTGCAGAACATGCAGGTTTGTTACATAGGTATACATGTGCCATGGTGATTTGCTGCACCTATAAACCCATTATCTAGGTTTTAAGCCCCGCATGCATCAGATATTTTCCTAATGCTCTCCCTCCCCTTGCCCTCCACCCCTTGACAGGCCTTGGTGTATGATGTTCCCCTCCCTGCATCCANAGTGCTGCACTAAACCCTGCTAAAAAATCCAAATGTATTATTTTTCTAAACTCCAAAAAATATATTTTTTTAATTTTACTTGAAGTTCTGGGATACATGTGCAGAACATGCAGGTTTGTTACATAGGTATACATGTGCCATGGTGATTTGCTGCACCTATAAACCCATTATCTAGGTTTTAAGCCCCGCATGCATCAGATATTTTTCCTAATGCTCTCCCTCCCCTTGCCCTCCACCCCTTGACAGGCCTTGGTGTATAATGTTCCCCTCCCTGCATCCATGTGTTCTCATTGTTCAACTCCCACTTATGAGTGAGAACATGTGGTGTTTGGCTTTCTGTTCCTGTGTTACTTTGCTGGGAATGATGCATTACTGGCTATATACCCAAAGGATTATAAATCACGCTGCTATAAAGACACATGCACACGTATGTTTATTGCAGCACTATTTACAATAGCAAAGTCATGGAACCAACCCAAATGCCCATCAATGATAGACTGGATAAAGAAAATGTGGCACATACACACCATGGAATACTATGCAGTCATAAAAAAGAATGAGTTCATGTTCTTTGCAGGGACATGGATAAAGCTGGGAACCATCATTCTCAGCAAAAAAAAAATCTTAAATTCCAAAACACCTCTGTCCCAGAGGTTTTGGATAAGGGACTTTAGAGCCACAGTGCATTTCTTTCATTCTTTGACTAATCAGACCTTTTGTGATCTTTAAAAAAAAAAAAAAAAAAAAATTGCCTCTAAAGTATAAGAACACTGAGAGAAGAAAAAATATATAATTATTCAGTAGTGTAATAATCATTCAGTATCAAAAATTGGGTTTTTTTTCCTGTAAATTAAGTACTTAAATGAAATCCCAAGTCATTACTCCCGTGGGGTCTTATTTTTGTTATCTTAAGACAAAATAACACTGACCTAATTTCAGCTTTTAAGTGGACAGCCACAAGCACCTTCCAGGCAGAGCTATTCCTTGGAGATGCCACTCTTTGAAAAGAGAAAGATGCCACATTAGCTTAAAAGCACCGGGAAAAAAAAAATTCTGACAAGATTAAATAAAATGTATCTTGATATATAACATGTAAATTCCAGTTACAGTTCTATTATCTTGTGTATTTAAAGAAAACACAACTTCAGTGAAACTAAAATTGCTAGTTGCTGGGCTTGAAGCAGTAACATACAGGGCTATATATAGACATAAAAACCTTTAGAAATAGCTTTAGCCCCTACAGAGTTTTTCCAAACTGTTACCTACCTTTGATTCCCAAAGCATGAAACCTGGAGAGACAGCAAAATCTCCAGTGACTCGTTCCCTCCCCACAGTCAAACCACAGAAGTACTTCTAAGGCAGTAATAAAGTGGTCACATCAGGCATTGCTACAATTGGTACTTCTGAAATTGAGGCATATTTTATAGAAGATATTTAAGCTTCACCTCCACAGAAAGAAGATATCTTCCCAAACATTTGCAGTAGACACTGATCTCAGACCATAAGCAGATAGTTAATATCAATCAACAGGCAGAGACATGGTTTAATAATGAGGGCCACTTTCAAAAGTCAACTCATGTACAAATGACTTCCACTCTTTACTCCTCTGAAAACCCTCTGGGTTAAGGAGAAGCTTTGTTAAAGATTTGAAAATAAAGAAACATCTTTTATTAACCCCAATGACTTTTGAGGATCTGTTATTGTTGTTTTAAGGACAAGAAGAATATGGCAATAGAAAAAGTTCATTGCAAAGGGAAGACATTGGGTAGTCAAGCATGGGTAATTATAATAAACAATGAGTGAATCTGATTCTAACTCTGCCATATTAAACCAACAGTCATATTAAGACTTAAAGGATTGTGCATCACATACCCCAAAACATAAATTAATGTAGAAATCTATCTAAAATTATTTCAAGAAATAGCTGCTGCCTATAGTTTTGAGATAAAGCCTCTGGCAGAGCCACAAACTTTGACCTGTAAACCACTTGACAAAAACCAATAATGCAGGAAAAAATGCAATTTGTAACCCTGTTCCCCACTGTCCCCCACTAAATTGAACAAAATAAAATAGGAAAATGAGAAACCAAAATGAAGCCAATACTAGATGCTGAGATAACATTTTCAAAGTGTGCCAGTTGTATATTTAATAAAAGTGGCACTTATATTTGAGTTTCAATTCAGATGGCTCTGCTTCTAGACAATATATGTTCATCATTGGTAAAATTCCCCCTAAAACACAATGTGTGTGAAAACACAGTGGATTGTAAATAAATATGAAATGAATGTGACTATTATAATAGTTCTGGCCAGTAACCTCCAAGATACTACAAAATACAATGACAAGATTCATTTGTAACATTATATTTACATAGGTAAATACATTTTACCATTGCTACATGATACCATTGCCACACTTCACCATTTTTATGTTTTCAAAGCAGGTTTTTTTTTTTTTTTTAATCACTAATGCTTCAAGATAAATACACATGATAAACAGTAGAGAGATTTGTCTGTGTGTTAATTATTTAGCAACCAAATAGATGACATCTATCCAATGATCTCTCAAAAGCTTCTTTTGTTGTACCTATTAAGACTTAATCTTCCAGTTTTATCTCCTTATTCAAGGCTTGGTGGCCCAACTAAAATGACAGCTCTGCATTCCTAGCCTGCTCGTTAAACTGCAACAAAGCAGTGAAATTCAGTGGAATCTAACAATCACTAAGTATTCAGTTCTGCTTTCTCACAAGTCTCCTTTTATGGGTGAAGACACAGAAATAGTTGACTAATTTTAATGACTTACCCGAGAATATCAGTGTGAATACCCTGGTACAAAATGAGTTGAAGTCATGCTTGAAAATACATTTTCCCCAACCATGCAGCAAAAGTAAGTAATTTTAAATGTCTCTTGAGATTAATGTTGAATGTCTCTTTTGAGAAAAGCTGCCAACTTTTTATTTCAAAGCAATTTCCAGCTCATTCCCTCTCATGCCTCTCAACAATTTGGCATCAGTGTCCTCTGGATCCATTGACTTGACCTCGTCTTCATGGTCCATTCCCCGCTTTATGTCTTCACCCTCCTCCTTCACCTCCTTCAGCCTGGTCTATGGCACCATCCAAAAATCATTCCCTCCTCCTTCACCTCTTCCAGCCTGGCCTTTGGCACCCCCAAAAATTGCTCCCTTGCATGTGCCCCAGTCCATGCCTGCCCATCTCCACTTCCATGTTACTCAGATGGCAAAACTATGACCATGATTACCTACAAGAGAACCCTTAGACTCTCTCCCTACACCACAGCAAATGACACAATCTAGAGAAAAATAAAGCACTATACTGACTGATTTTGCTTTAAAGATATGATAGTAATCTCAACGTGCTTTCAGCTCTGCTCAGCAATCTTATTACACTGTCTTGGTCAACTTATACTCCTCTCCTAGAAATGACCCCTTCCTCACACCCATCTGATCTTGATTCTTATTTTTCTTAGAAAACAAAGGCAAGCAGAAGATAATCACAGCATTTTCCCATAAGTGTGTGCATTCTCCTATAAGTCTCTGTACAAATCTAGAACATGCAATGCCTTAACTCTAGCTAATGCAGCCAACCCACCACTTACACTAGGTCCCATCACCTCTTGCCTACTTAAGGAGATCCTTCTGTCAATTTCTTTATCTCTACTAAATAATGATCAGCTTTCAAGTGTAATATAACTCCCATCTTTAAAAAGTAAATTTTTCTGACTTCACATCCTACATAGCTATTCTCCCTTACCTCTCACCCCATAGCAAAAGTCTCTCAGAAATGTATATTCTATTTCCTCATCTCTTATTCTCACCTGAACCAGCTTCAATCAAGCTTATGACACCACCCAATCAATGACATGATATTGTCAATGTCACCATGATCTCCATGCTGCTATATCCTATGTTCCAGTCTCAGCCCAGGTACTCAACCTCTCAGTAGTATTTTCATGGTTCTCATTTCTCCTTCCTCCTTGGCACTGTCTTCATGTAGCTGTGGATCACTTCACTTGTCCGAATGTCCTCTCTCCTCAATGGCTGCTCCTTTTCGGTCCTCTTCACTGGTTCCTCTTCAGCTCTTCAACCTCTAACTGTTGGGAGCACCACAGATTCAGTTCTTCAACATCTTTTCTCCTCTCGGTACACTCCTTTCCTTAAGAATTTCATCCAGGCCAGGAGTGGTGGCTCATGTTTGTAATCTTGGCACTTTGGAGGCTGAGGCAGGCAGATCACTCGAGGCCAGGAGTTCGAGACCAGCCTGGCAAACATGATGAAACCCTGTATCTGCTAAAAGTACAGAAATTATCTGGGCGTGAGGGTGCACATCTGCAAATCCCAGCTACTCGGAGGCTGAGGCACGAGAATTGCTTGAACCTGGGTGGCAGATGTTGCAGTGAGTTGAGATCGTGCCACTGCACTCCAGCCTAGGTGACAGACACCCCCCCACCCCCAAAACAAGGCATCTCATCCAATCTCATGGATTCAAATCCACCTATCCATTGAATGACCAACCTCATATCTCCAGTCCTAACATTTCCCTTGTAGTCCAGGCTCACATATGCAATATGCAATGGCCACCTTCTCTTGAATAGGCAAACAGCATCTTGAACATTCTCCTCATCTGAGAAAATAGTGTCATCAGTCAATCAGATGCTCAGGCCAAAGTCCACATCAAATCTCAAAGTCCTAATAGCAATATTTTCAAAAGATATCCTGAACCCAACACATCTCACAACCACCACACTTGCCAACTGTGTTCAAACCCCATCATCTCCCATTTGGACTCATGCACAAGTCTCCTTGCTGGTCTGTTTGTTCTCTTGCCCTAGACAGACTATATCAGTTTCCAACATAAAGCAGGTCATGGTTCTCCCACATTCAAAATCCCGATGGCTTCTCATCAGATGTAGGGCAGGCCCTGGTTCTGTGGCTCCTGACCACGTCTCTGGCTTCATCTCCTACTCATCTCTCCTCACTTGCTCACTCTTCTTCCAGCCGCAGTGGTCTCTTTGCTGTTCTTCAAACATCCTACTACATCCCTGCCTCAGGGTCTCTGAAATGGTTATTTATGCCACTTGAAGGATTCTTCCCTGGGGTAGTCACATGGCTTTTCTCGCTGCTTTCTTCAATTTCTTGTTCAAATGTCACCTTCTCAAAGCAGCCTTTCCTGACCACTCTAGGTGAAATCACACACCTTGCACTGTCTGTCTCATTTCTCTGCTTTGTCTTTATAACTCTCATTACTGATACCACACTGTACCTTTATTTGTTTGCTTATTACCCAATTCTCTCACTAAAATGTAAGACACTAAGTCAGAGACTCTGTCTTGTTTCTTGCTGTACCAGCAGCATTGAGAGCTTTGCCTGGTTTATACCAGATAAATATGTTTGTGGAATGAATTACCAAATAAAGAATGAATGAATTAGCAACTTCACCAATAGTAGCCATGAGTATGTGTCATCCCCACATACTAAAAAATAAAGAACAATTTTGATTAATAGACACCATCAAAGCAAATCTGTACTGTTATCAATATTCTCATCTCATTTCCTATGCAGATTTTAATATAAAAGAACAATAAGAGATAACTCAAAATTGGTCTTTTTTTAAAGGTATCATGCATCTAGTGGCTAATTTGTAGCAAGTTTAATTCCTTGCATAGGTGTTTTGATCAATTGTGATCTGAAAGTCTCAAGCAAAAAAAAAAGTTACTTTTCCCAGTTGAAACCAGGGTCTCAGGAATACACTCAAAATCTCAATATTATGCTATAATCAGTCTGTCTCTTGTTCAGTAATGTGGCTAAATAAAGAGTACAGTTAAGCAGCTGGTTCCTTCTTCATTATGCAAACACATCTTCTCTGCTATATTAAATCACAAACTCCCTGAGTGTAAGGACACTTCTCTGATTCCCTATAACAATCAGAATAGGTTAGGTTACACTGAGTATGCCAAATCATGGACCCTCATCCCAACAAAATCCCAACTAAAGCATTCTGCTAAAGATATATGTCTAGTACAGATTGGCAATAATCTGTCTTATCGCAGTCAATTAAGGAGCCAGAAAACAGAGGGTCCATCTCAACACTCGTTTTCACAATCACTGTGGCAGTGGGATGGAAACATGATGAATCATGCACTGGCTCTTAAAGCTTCCAACACTTTGCTCACATTTCATTAGCCACAGCAAGACACATGGCTCCCATCTACCTTCAGAGGAGGAGGGAAAGTGCAATCCTACAATGCTGCCAGAATATTTGCAGCCTTTAGGACTGCCGCATTCCCCTTACAGAGTCTTGGATAATAACTTTTCCATGATGACAGGTGAATATACTCCTGTTTACCTCTCTTCTACCTAGTGACATATTTGAACACATAGATGGCAACCAATGGATAGACCCAAAATCTCTGGAAAGAAGAAATGATGGAGAAAGTTCATGCTAAAAAAATTAAAAGCAAAATCAAACTACATTAGATTTTTTAGGAGTTCTACCAATAACAACCAAAAGTTCCCATCACCAAGGCCTAAAATTTATTTCAGAATAAGACTTCAGTAAGCAAAACACTTCGCTGATGCGTCCTTGGCAATGCTTCTAATTTTGTAGGCACTTGGTGTAAGATCTTTCTTGGCTACAATTCAGGTTTAGCTGTACTCAATCTATTTAAATAAAAACTGGCTCTGACCTCAGATTATTTCAACTTCAGCAAAGTGATTCAGAAGCCAAAGAAACAAGATAAGATTAATAAATAGCTAAAAAGACATTGGTAACTATACAGAGATTTGTATATGATAGACTAAGTACCTGTCATAAGAAAATGACAGATATGGCAGATAGAATATCTGCAGTATTCTAGTCTTTTATAGTTCAGGTTACATAAAAGCATATGAACCAAGGCAAAAAAAAAAAAAAAAAAAAAAAAAAAAAAAAAAAAGGTGGGAGGGGTGGCGCAGAGGACAGGAATATATAAAAAAAGATTATAAGCAATTATGTAAATGAAGAGTAAATGAATAAATACTTGCAGGGAAATTATTTATATAACATACAAAATAACTGTATTACAGAGCTTTTATGTTCTATAAAAACCTGTGAACATTAGCACTCTACCAGCTCTTGATTCATATGAGATTTTTAATCACCAAAGACCTAATAGAAAGGGGTTGGATGACTGCTCCTGTTTGAGTCCCTGGCCCAGCATCCCCTCATGGCACTGGATCTTGGTAGGTAGAGAAGAACCTCGATGCATCTGAACAGTCATACCTCTTTCATCGTGGAGACATAGTAAAGTGTATAATACAGGCAAACAAGGAAGTAAATCATTGAACAACACACACTCCTGCAGAGGTCTCTTGGTCTGTTCCAGTCCAGCTACCATAACAAAATATCATAGACTGAGTGTCTTAAACAACAGAACATAGTTCTCAAGCCTGGAAAGTCCAAGATCAAGATCAGGCAGTGTTTGGCTTCTAGGGAGGCCTCTCTTCTGGGCTTGCAGATGGCTACATTTCTGCCAAGTCCTTACATGGCCTTTCCTCTGTGTTCACATGGAGAGGGAGTGCGCACTCTTCCTTATTATAAGGCCGTGAATCCCATCATGAGGGCCCCGCCATCATGATCTAACCTAACCCTACCCACCTCCCAAAGGCCTCATCTCCAAATACCACCACACTGGGGGTTAGGGCTTCAACATAGGAACCTAGGGCTCACAGGCATTCCATCCACAACAAGAGGTAACACATGCCGTAACTGGGTGGCAGTGAAACACAGACCACTCTCTGAGGCATGTGTTCTAAACAGTACCAGGTTTAAAACACAAAACAGGTACCATATGGTACCTGTTTGAAGTGTCAGAATACCTCACAGTTAAATGAGAATGCACCAGTAAGGTAAAAACTACCTATTCGGCTTCTAAAAGAACTAACATGTGACAAGTTATCATTGGACTCCCTCCCAAAGTCCCTGCTTTTCTTCCATATTAAACCCTTCCAAACTGCATTAGGAGAACTTTTAAATGATGGAGCAGATTTACACATACAAGACTTCTAAACAAAGGCATTGTAAAAGCTGAAAAACTGCCATTCTGTTTTGGTTACTAAGATCCCTGAGAAAAGAGGATTGAAAATAAGCACAGCCGCAGGATGCGGTGGCTCACGCCTGAAATCCCAGTACTGTGGGAGGCTGAGGCAGGCGGATCACTTGAGATCAGGAGTTCAAGACCAACCTGCCAACATGACAAAACCCCATCTCTACTAAAAACACAAAAATTAGCCGGGCATGGTGGCATCTGTAGTCCTGGTTACTTGGGAGGCTGAGGCACAAGAATCCATTGAGCCCAGGAGGTAGAGGTTGCAGTGAGCCAAGATCACGCCACTGCACTCCAGCCTGGGCAACAGAGTGAGACTTTGTCTCAAAAAAAAATAAAGATAAAAATAAGTGCAGTTGTGAACTGGCTAACATAAATTAACTACTTATTTGATAGTAGGCACTGGGTTAATAGCATTGCTGGATGTAGTCTAATATAATATTCACAATAATCCATAATACAGGTAAAGAAACTGAGGTCCAGAAGTGTTAGATAATTGGCACAACATCACATAGTCCAAAGTACCAGTCAGGTCTCAGACAAAGTTGTTCCTCTAACCATGACTGGGAAACAATTTCAGGGCCATTCACTAGCTATAGGTCCATAAGTGAGTGACTTAATCTCTCTGAACCTCAATTTCTTTATTTGTCAAACGAGAGAATTAGACTAGATGACCACTAATTAAGTTTTTCTTTCTCAGGTTTTATGATACTCTTAAATAACCGTAGACAAAAACCAAACAAACAAAAAAACCCTTTATATACCTATTCCACAGGATATAAAAGAATGTTTTTAATGCTGATAAATAATCATGTGATTTTAGAGTTCTGTCATCATTTTATGACCAAAAAAAGGCACCCTCAACTCTAACCAGCTGTCTTAAAATATTTAACACTGGAAAGAAAGTGTGGATGAGCATATACTCCCATTAAAGAAAACTACCTCAAAATGTATGCTCAATTGGCAGCTATTATATTGCATCAACTTTAAACATTTTCTGAAGATGAGTATTCTAGCACAAGTTTTAAAAACCCTTGTTGAACCCTCAGCACATCTGGGGAAGCTGGACTGATTGCAGACACACCTTCTGCAAGCCAATGCCTCTGCTTTGGAAATACTTACATGGAAGAAGACAAGCAAAAGAAAAAAAAAAACCTCATAAACTGACGATATGATAGCCAGCATCACATAGCAGGATAAGCAAACACTTCCACCATGTGGGTTTAATGGCAGTCACTCAGATATGTCATTCTTGCACACAGAGATGGTGTGATCCCGAAGGAGAACTCAATACAGAGGCTAGCACATCCTTCAAGAGACTTGGAAAGAGTATTTGGAGCTAATCCGGCATTGATTGCCAAGCCAGATGGAAATTTGACAGAGTGAAATTTTAACTTTCTGAACATCCTGAGAACTTGGAGGAGAGATCATGGGTGGCAGTTCTGTCTCTTGAGCTGCTGACTTTGTACCACCTCCGAGCAGTAAGTAGGAGCACAAAATGACCTGCGAAAGGCCCTGCAATTAAGTTATTTAAGAAAAATTCACTGCAATCAAGTCTGCTAGTTTAATAATGAGTTACAATGAGAACACTCAAAGGAAAGCACTTAAGGGAGGTGATAGGAAAGCAAAACTTCCCAGGAAGTATCTCAGCAGTGAGTATCTTCAAGGGAAACAGCATTAACAGACAGACAGATACACTTTGCATGTAGCCAACAGAACCAGTGGCTCTCTTGGAGCAAACACACTCAGAAATAACCAGATGGGAAAAGTAAGAGAGTAACCACAGATCCCATGACACGCTTCTTGTAGCAGCTACAGATACAAACTGGAATACCCCCTTGACATCACACTAGGTAGATATAAATGTGTCTTCAGAAGCAAACATTCTTTTTTTTTTTTTTTTTTTTTTTTTTAGATACAGTCTCACTCTGTCACCCAGGCTGGAGTGCAATGGTGTGATCTTAGCTCACTGCAACCTCTGCCTCAAGTGATTCACCTCTCTCAGCCTCCCCAGAAGCTGGAATTACAGGCGCCTGCCACCATGCCCAGCTAATTTTTGTATTTTTAGTAGAGATAGGATTTCACCATGTTGCCCAGGCTGGTCTTGAACTCCTGACCTCAAGTAATCCGTCTGCCTCAGCCTCCCAAAGTGCTGGGATTACAAGTATGAGCCACTGCTCCAGGCCACAGACATTCTTAAGAGGACTGTCTTTACATACAAAAATATATATCACAAGGCCAACACATATGATACCTTTGCATTTATTACAGGTAACATGAAAAGGATATGTAATTAAAGAGAGTAATTATGAGGTTTTTGTGGCCAAATACAGACATAAACATGATCAAATGTTTCCTTGACAAGCTATCATCTGCTCACAAATGGAATTAAACTTAAAAGTATATTGTGTTTCATGTAAACATATACAGCTGTATTACAGATGGTTGCAGATATAGTACAATATGAATGTCATTAAAATATATAGGCCAAAGGCCCAGATTTCATGGTAAAGCCCTCACTCAGTGGGGTGGCAGGGGAGGGAAACATGCAATGAATATAAGTTTTATAATGTGCACAGAAATAGTTCCATCCACTTGTACACGAGTTTAGAAACAATTATTAAGGCTGCATAAAAGTCACTGTCAACTAAAGTCATTGTTTTAGGGTGAAATAAGAACAACAATAAAACACATTTGATTTTTTGCAAGCCCAATTTTAATAAGAAATTCTCTATGTACAATTTTCTCAGAAAAAAATTAATCCACCTCAAAATCAAAATCAAAGTATTGAGCCAATGTCAGGCAAGTAGGCATTTTAGCTTGCCTTTGGTTATCTATGGGGATGGGCATACCATAGAAAGTGACTTATGTTGGCCAGGCGTGGTGGCTCATGCCGGTAATCTCAGCTTTTGGGAGGCCGAGGCGGGCAGATCACCTGAGGTTGGGAGTTCAAGACCAGCCTGACCAACATGGAGAAACCCTGTCTCTACTAAAATACAAAATTAGCTGGGTGTGGTGGCGCATGCCTGTAATCCCAGCTACTCGGGAAGATGAGGCAGGAGAATCACTTGAACCCGGGAGGTGGAGGTTGTGGTGAGCCGAGATCGTGCCATTGCACTCCAGCCTGGGCAACAAGAGCGAAACTATGTCTCAAAAAAAAAAAAAAAAAAAAGAAAGTGACTTATGTTATACATAAGTTCAACCCTTTAACCATACAGAAAGCCAAATACACGAAGTCACTATGCTCCACCCAAATTAAGAAGACACACTAAATAAACCATCTATTGCTCTGTCCAGCAGTCCCTTAACCCTGTATCTACATTTTACATTTTACAGGAAAACTACTCTTTTCTCCATTCCCACCATGAGGCTGGCAAGCACAGTGCCCCACCTTCTGTCCAAAGTTAACTGATCCTGGGTTAGGCATGTAACCAAAACCAAGCCAGAACCTTCTACCTTGGAGCTGGGATGGGCAACACACTCACTTTCCAATAGTTAATCTGTAAAGGACAGGGCAGTCATCCTGCCAAAAGCCACATCTGCTACTAAGCAGAGGGCAGAAGAGGACACCGTGGTGCAGAAATGGACAGAGGCATGAGATCCTGAATGGAGGGAGGTCCTTGCATATCAGCTGTATCCTTCCCTGTTCTGTGTGACATAAACCAGTAAGTTCCCCTTTGCTTGCTTGGAATGGTGTTTTCTCCCTTGCAACCCAAAGTGTCCCAAATAATCAAACCCCATAGGTAAATGGAACTCATGCATGTGTGTCTAAAAGAAAACATTGGCTTTTGATTATAAATCTGTGGAATGAGGGATACTGTACAAAATACTAGGCAGCCTCGGACCATGTTCAGAGTGCAACCCACCAGAAAGCTCATGAGACANTCACAAATGGAATTAAACTTAAAAGTATATTGTGTTTCATGTAAACATATACAGCTGTATTACAGATGGTTGCAGATATAGTACAATATGAATGTCATTAAAAATATATAGGCCAAAGGCCCAGATTTCATGGTAAAGCCCTCACTCAGTGGGGTGGCAGGGGAGGGAAACATGCAATGAATATAAGTTTTATAATGTGCACAGAAATAGTTCCATCCACTTGTACACGAGTTTAGAAACAATTATTAAGGCTGCATAAAAGTCACTGTCAACTAAAGTCATTGTTTTAGGGTGAAATAAGAACAACAATAAAACACATTTGATTTTTTGCAAGCCCAATTTTTAATAAGAAATTCTCTATGTACAATTTTCTCAGAAAAAAATTAATCCACCTCAAAATCAAAATCAAAGTATTGAGCCAATGGCAGGCAAGTAGGCATTTTTAGCTTGCCTTTGGTTATCTATGGGGATGGGCATACCATAGAAAGTGACTTATGTTGGCCAGGCGTGGTGGCTCATGCCGGTAATCTCAGCTTTTTGGGAGGCCGAGGCGGGCAGATCACCTGAGGTTGGGAGTTCAAGACCAGCCTGACCAACATGGAGAAACCCTGTCTCTACTAAAAATACAAAATTAGCTGGGTGTGGTGGCGCATGCCTGTAATCCCAGCTACTCGGGAAGATGAGGCAGGAGAATCACTTGAACCCGGGAGGTGGAGGTTGTGGTGAGCCGAGATCGTGCCATTGCACTCCAGCCTGGGCAACAAGAGCGAAACTATGTCTCAAAAAAAAAAAAAAAAAAAGAAAGTGACTTATGTTATACATAAGTTCAACCCTTTAACCATACAGAAAGCCAAATACACGAAGTCACTATGCTCCACCCAAATTAAGAAGACACACTAAATAAACCATCTATTGCTCTGTCCAGCAGTCCCTTAACCCTGTATCTACATTTTACATTTTACAGGAAAACTACTCTTTTCTCCATTCCCACCATGAGGCTGGCAAGCACAGTGCCCCACCTTCTGTCCAAAGTTAACTGATCCTGGGTTAGGCATGTAACCAAAACCAAGCCAGAACCTTCTACCTTGGAGCTGGGATGGGCAACACACTCACTTTCCAATAGTTAATCTGTAAAGGACAGGGCAGTCATCCTGCCAAAAGCCACATCTGCTACTAAGCAGAGGGCAGAAGAGGACACCGTGGTGCAGAAATGGACAGAGGCATGAGATCCTGAATGGAGGGAGGTCCTTGCATATCAGCTGTATCCTTCCCTGTTCTGTGTGACATAAACCAGTAAGTTCCCCTTTGCTTGCTTGGAATGGTGTTTTCTCCCTTGCAACCCAAAGTGTCCCAAATAATCAAACCCCATAGGTAAATGGAACTCATGCATGTGTGTCTAAAAGAAAACATTGGCTTTTGATTATAAATCTGTGGAATGAGGGATACTGTACAAAATACTAGGCAGCCTCGGACCATGTTCAGAGTGCAACCCACCAGAAAGCTCATGAGACAATGTTCAGAGTGCAACCACCTGAAAGCTCATGGGACCATGTTCAGAGTGCAACCCACCTGAAAGCTCACGAGACCATGTTCAGAGTGTAACCCACCTGAAAGCTCATGAGACCATGTTCAGAGTGCAACCACCTGAAAGCTCATGAGACCATGTTCAGAGTGCAACCCACCTGAAAGTTCACAGGACCATGTTCAGAGTGTAACCCACCTGAAAGCTCACAGGACCACGTCAGAGTGCAACCCACCTGAAAGCTCACGGGAATGAGGCGGATTTGGGTAGGAGATTAAAGGTTGTTTTTTGATGGGGAGAGAGAAAGTCATGTCAGATTAAGAAAGAATGTAAGTATAGAGAAGATAACACATGTTCCAAACCCTTGCAGACTTTTCTAAATTCTGGGAGCCTTGTTGGAGGCACACTATGAGCAGGGCTGAGAGCTTACAGAGCAAAGGCTAGTCCCCTAGGGAGCTGTGTGACCTGGTGCCGGTTTTTTATCTGGGCTTCACATCCCCCCATCTGTAAATGAGAATACTGCTTACACTGTAGGATTATTATGAGGCAGTTTTTATCAAAAGACAACTCTAGAACCACCTACATCATAATCACTTTGTTGGAACACAGATTCCTGGGCTCACACTGAGACTTATTGAATCAAAGTCCGCTTTGTAAAACAAAACAAAATGCTTCCCAGGTGTTTCTTATGCACACTAAAGTTTGAGATCCACAGTTATAAGAATAAAATAAGTGTCGAGCACAATTTCTAGCCCATACGTTTATTGAATTTCTACTACTTACTTCTACCCAACAACAAACATCAAAACAAAAACCAAAAAACTCTCAAAGGCTGCTCAGCTTGAAATTACAGGCAAGAGGATTCTCCAAAATTATGCCAACTTTGTACTTTACAAATAAGAAAAAGATTAATTAACAATATCAGGCTACCCTGAGCTTATGCTTATCAAGATTTCTATATGTTAAAGCAGTAATTCTCAACTTAGACTGCACATTAGAATCACCTGCGAAGCTTTTATTAAAAAAAAAAAAATCCCTATAATCAAGGCTGGGCTCCAGACAAAGAAATCAGAATCTCTGGAGATGGGGTCCAGACATTAGCATTTTTTAAATGTTCCAAGGGATTCCACTGTGCAGAGGCAAGGTTTTCATGTTTCTAGTGAGGGTGAGAAAAGAGTGTCAACTACTGGCTGGGCGCGGTGGCTCAAGCCTGTAATCCCAGCACTTTGGGAGGGCCGAGACGGGCGGATTTCACGAGGTCAGGAGATCGAGACCATCCTGGTAACACTGGTGAAAACCCCGTCTCTACTAAAAAACAAATACAAAAGCTAGCCGGCGAGGTGGTGGGCGCCTGTGTTCCAGCTACTCCGGAGGGCTGAGGCAGGAGAAATGGCGTAAAAACCCGGGAAGGCGGGGATGCCTTGCCAGTGAAGCCGAGATCCCGCCCACTGCCTCCAGCCCGGGCGACAGAGCGAGACTCCGCCTCAAAAAAAAAAAAAAAAAAAAAAAAAAAAAAAGAGTGTCAACTAGTATGCAATGCAGTGAGATCACTGGGAGAAAAATGTGACTGCCATCAAACTAAGCAGGCATGAAACTTTGTTTTCTAGCCTCTGTATGTGAAGGCAACCACATCCTATTTCCTACCTTTTTTTCTAAGTGATAGATAAAATAGTTAAGAAGTATATCAGATTTATAAACACAAAATTGGCAAAAAAAAAATTGATGTCTCAAAATACAAAGAGTTGGCGAAGGTGTGAACTGATAAGATCTTTTCTGCACCTCTGGTGGGAGTGTAAATGGATACAGCGATCCCGGAAGCCCTTTCACATTCTTTTGTAAAGTTGAATGATTTCATACACCACAACACAGCAGTGGTTGCCGTTCTTCCTTTAAGTATATACACAACGGAAACGGCACATGCAAGCCAGGAGATGCAAATGCCTACAAACAGCTCTGCTCATAGATACAAAAACAGGAAACACCCCGAATGCCCAATGACACGAGTATTGATAAATCATAGTATAAGCTATACTAATATTTATAGAAAATCTTCAGCATAAGCACAAATAAAAATACTACATAGCAATGACAGCATGGATGAATCTTAGTAACATAAGGCTGAGTGAAAAAGCAAGTCTCAAGAGACCATATAAGCCAGGGATGATACCTCTTCATAAAGTTCAAAGCCAGGCAAAATGAAACAATGTATTGCTTAAGTATACATGTAGATACCTAGGGGTGAAGCAAGAGAATGATAAACAATGTTCAGAATGCTGGTTACCTCTGGTGGCAGAGGGATGGGGAGGCGAAGGAGTAAGATAAAAGAGAATTACAGAGATAGAGGTATAAGAGAATAATGTTCTGATTCTTAGATTAGCCATTGCGCTCACAGGTTTTCATTTCAAATACAAGTAAAATGAAAGAAGATCATGCGTGGACAGTTGGTGGTTTGGTTTGTCCAACCACCAACTGTGACCACCAACTGTGGTTCATTCTTTGAACCAAGAATGGAAGGAAAATAAATTTCTATCAGTAAAGACAACAGAATCCAATACCAATGAGAAAAAAAATTCAAGGGACATTCAATTATTCCAATTAAAGTCAAATACTTAGTATGCTAGAATCATCCCATCTTTTAGGTTCCATCTTATTTTAGAAGCAAGAATCTCAAAATTATCAGGCCAAGGTGTAGAACTCTCATCTTCAAGTACAGTGACTCCTCCACCTTTCCAGTCAAAGATGTCTCTGGTACAGCTAATCAAGTGAACTGTTATGAAAGAAGGAAAAACAAAACAAAACGTCCCAAACAATAGCCCCCCAAATCCAATGTCTAATTTAACAATTCCCAGTTTTTTTAAGGTTATACTCTTTATATTTCTATAAGGAATTAATATAATGTAATCTCTGACACAGTAGGAATCCTTCAGTAGGATGGGTGTATCAGTCATCTTCATGTTGGTTGGGAAGGGAAGGATTATTTCACAACATCCTCAACCTAAAAGATAAATGATAGAAGTTATGGAAATTGCTATTCTCTTCTCACCTCTATTCTTTTGATGTGAAATTAATCTCAACCATTCTGTCTTATCTCAATTTCCACCTTTTAATACCAAGCGACAGGCTCAGTTCTTTTCCACTAGAAACTTTTGAAAATATGTTTTGACTTCCAGGAAGCATTTGAATACATAAGTGTAAGGTCAGCAATTTTGACAGGTGGCAGCCAGGTACAGGACAGATCTGTTTAGCATTTGACTCGGCCAGTCTTTTTGAGATCAATTTCATGGAGGGATTTTGAAGAGAATATTTCTCCTACACAACAAGGCTCTTATTAATTTGAAGACAGTGTTCTAGTTTCACCAAAAATAAATTCTTAAACTCCTACTTTGAATGACATAAAACAAAAGCAGAAAAATAGGTTTGCCTGTAGAAACATAATAGCCCTTAGTGGTGGTTCTCAAACTTTGGGAAGCCCCCAAGCCCCCAGGAGATAATGCTAAATAAAATGCAGATTTCCAAGGCTCACTCCAGACTAACTGAATCAGAATCTGGAGGGCAGGATCAGGATACTGCATTCCTAACAAGCAGTTCAGGACATTCTGATGCAAGAGACCCCTGAACAACACTCCAAAGAAAACATGCTGCCGGCTGGGCACGGTGGCTCACGCCTGTAACCCAGCACTTCGGGAGGCAGAGGCGGGCGGATCACAAGCCAAGAGATCGAGACCAGCCTGGCTAACATGGTGAAACCCGTCTCTACTACAAATACAAAAATTAGCCAGGCATGGTGGTGGGAACCTGTAGTCCCAGCCACTCGGGAGGCTGAGGCAGGGGAATCACTTGGACCCAGGAGGCAGAGATTGCAGTGAGCCGAGATAATGCCACTGCACTCCAGCAGAAAGAAATAAAGAAAAATACAATGAAACTCTGAACATGTGCACTGTCCTGGACAGTAGACACATTGGAAGAACCTCTGGGGGTCTGAAATCGTATCCACACAACTTGATCCATAAGTTTAAAAACATACTTTTGTGGGCTTTGAGAGTTAATGCACTTACAAAATGCCTCCACTTCCTTACTTACAAAACCTGATAGCAATTTTAAAGGAAAAGTATAGTGATGGACCAGATTTAATCACTTGAACTTGCTATTTAATCACTGCCAAATAGTGGCATTTAAAAAATCCAGGAAGAAAAATTCCTCATGCTAGGGAATCTAATTCTTTGAGATCTTACACTAAGCAGGGAAGATTCCGACTGCTGGTCTGCCTTGTTTTCAGTCCATGGGTTAGAATAAGCCTTGTCTACCATCTGGGAACAAGTAATCCAGAACGAGGCTTCTCATCACTGCAGCAAGAGATTGGGGAGAAGCTGCTCACTGAGTTAATTTGTCTATATTGATTTCACGAACATTTCAAATCAGTACATTATGAATAGTGGGAGGGGGGATGAGAGTAAGGACCTGCTACCACTTACGTTCATTCTAGTTATCCATTACTAAACTCCTTTACAGGTTTTTGCTAAAACGGCACATTAATATGTTCTATGTTAAGTATCAAATGAACTGAAAATATCTGTTTTCCATATATTGTGACAAGATCATAATGCTATTTGATTAAAAGGTATACACCAGGAGTTTTTTGGGGGGGGATAAACAAAATGTACTCTTCTGACTTAGATGTAACTCCAAAGACTTTTACCAAGTCTCTAGAGCTGGAAAAGCTGTTTGTGATGCCCAAAGCATCTTTCTCGGTCCCCTGCATGCCTCCTTTCTATTCACTATCCCACCCAACGTTTGCACAGGTACCTAGCAGATCTCCTTTTGCCCTCAATCTTAGCTTCCCTCAGAGAAAGTAAATCATCCGCCTAGAATTTCTTAGATAGACTAGAAAGTATAGAGGCAGGAAGGACATTAGGGTTGCACGAAGGAGAATGAAAGTCCATAAAAATGTTTTTCATTTTTTGGTCAGGTCGCTCTGTTTTACTAAGTTGGGAAAATCAGCAGCCTTAGTTCTCAGTGACTTAGTGATAAGAACAGATTTATAGCTCACATACTAAAAGTCATGGCAATAACTCCTGATAATACTTTTATCTCAAAGTTTTCAATTTGACGGGATTTTACAATGAGATGGTGTCACAGAAAGAAAACTTTTCCTTCCTTCTACAAGAAAGGGATTAAAACCTACAATTAGGATAAACCATCTGTACCCCTTTCACCTCCACACACACCCCATCCTCAATAGCCCTTCCTTTCAAGTTTCCTTTGCAGGTGCAGACTTTTGTTTAAATATGTTTTATTTTTATACCTTACATTATACCATTGGCTATTCTAATTTTCTAAGTACTAATATTTTTTGCTTTATTCTTTAATTCTTTTATCTCCTAACAGTTGTTGCTTTACCAGTTTGGATGCTAATTTTCCATATGTAAAGAACCATGGCTGTATAAATTTTTGGTGGAGTCTAACCCTTACCATTACAAAATATCACCTTTTGTCCACTTAATGCTTTTTGCCTTGAAATTACCCTCATGCGAATAGTGCCAGTCCTGTTTTCTCTTTGCTTGCGTTTGTCTACAATTGGTGCCCATCTATTTATTGTCCAAATGGTACCATTTTGTTCAGGCACTCTCGTTGAAAACAACGTGGAAGCAGGCAAATTTTGCTTATTGCTTTTTCCACTGCATTTGAGACTGTGTCTTCTTCTGGGGAAATTTAACAAAGTTTTGCTAGTATAATTGTTAATCAAAGTTTCCTGTAAATCATCTGACTGCTTTTTTTTTTTTTTTTTTTTTCCAGTTTCAAAAGATGTACATGGATTAAAAAAAAAAAAAAACAGAAATTAAACAATAACATAGTATGAAAGCACAAGCCTGCCTAACTCCCATATACCTCTACAAACTTTAAACAATCCACAGTAGCCCCTTAGTATACTTACTTGGGGGATTGGTTCCAGGACCTCTTGCATATACCAAAATCCAGGCATACTCAAGTCCCACAGTCCACCTGCAGAACCTGCATATGTGCAAAGTCAGCCCTCCCTATACACAGGCTTTGCATCCTGGGAATACAAAGCCTTTATGCTTACTGTTTGGTAAGTATTTTCAATTCATGTTTGATTTAAAAAAGACTGGGATATAGGTGGACTTCTGAATTCAAACCCATGTTGTTCAAGGGTCAACCGTATATTGATTCCCCGCTAGAGGAGAAAACAATTTTGAGACACAGCATCTCCTTTCCCCTCTGTCCTCTTCAGATATATAATCTTTGTCACTTTAATCATGTAATCATATTCCTAAATCTCTACTTCTCTATGTATCAAGACTAAAGAGTACCATTTCAACTATCCACTATGAAACAGAAGAAAACATATGCTCTTGTACTCCATTCCACCTCCAGCCCCCTCTCTCTCACATTTTATCACCTATAATAAGCATTATTTTACAACATCAAGTTTTAGAATATTTCCATTTTGTTCAGTAAATATAATTTATCTTCCATGCTTTGCATATAGGTTAATTATGAAAAATGAAAACTAATAAAATATTTTCAGTATTACAATGAGGTAAATATTTTATTCAGTGCAATTCCAGATAGTGAAACTAAATCAGTTAAAGGAGATATAGTCTGTAATCACCATACTAGCTGTAAGCGTCAAGTTCCAATGTATTCTTTTTTCTTATATGCCATCAATTATGCAGAATTCTGTCACATTTCAGTTTACCTCATATTAAATTGGGACTTCATTTGCAAATTTCTGTTTTTCCAAGAATTTCTAATTGCCTTTTTTCTTGTTGACATAAAGACAAGTTTACCATCTTGTTGACAGTAAAAACAAGTTTTCTTAACTTGTCTTTACTGCATCAAGATCATCTAGCTGGTCAATCTAGGATAATTCTAGTGTACAGCTATATATGTATATATTTAGAGTCACTGTTTTGTTTGATTTTGGTTGTTATATTTCCTACTTTCCCTCTTTCTTAAATTGCTTTTGATACAGCATATCTTCAAAATAAGTTTTTAGAGACTATACATGGTAGATAAAATTACAAGTGCTTTCAGTCTAAAAAGCAGGGATGAGTCAACAGAAGGCTTCCTGTTCAGAGTTTCAAGAACAGAAATCAATCAGCAAATAAGGCAGATGACTGCAAGAGGACGTCAGAGACAAAGCTCCAACTACTGTTAACTGTGTTCATTAGGAGATCCTAAGGGTGAACGCTGTAGCCAGCCACTCTGTGTGGGTTGTTGGCGGTGACACGTCCACACCCATTTGTGTGCTTCTGGCTGATTGCTTCTGACTCACCCATTCTTTCTCTGTCTACTGATGGGATCTCAGTGCATCTGCAAAAGATGAGAGATGTTTGCCAATAGAAAGCAGTAAGCATAAAGGTAGCTATCACAAGAGACTTACACCATGTTGCCGAGCTTTCCCAAGACCTTGACTTGTGGCTCCAGGACCTCGCTTTGTTTTCCCCTTATCAATGCCCCTGTTGAGGACAAGTAAAGCCTGGGGCCAACCCCATGACCAGCTCTTCTGTGTTCCAAAAGGTGGCAGTTTCCAAATTAAAATCCTTCAACTTTCCATTTCCTACTCCCATATTCCTCCTGCTATTACTAGAAAGTTTTCCAAGGTTTTCTTGGGAAAACAATTCTATTTATTTCCAATAATGCACCATGAAAGCGGGAGTTCAAGACTTCCTCTGTTTTGAAATTAGAACAATCCAACACAAATACACATCTAAGAAAAATTTTTTCACTGTTATACCTTTCTCTTCTCTCTACCTTCCAACTGAGAAGATAAAATCCTGACTTCCAATTATGGCCAAAATTGTAAAATGGGAATTAACTCAGGGAAATTGTTTATAAATCATCATCATAATAAAAGTAATGCTATTCTCTTAACATGAATAGGCAACATGAAATGCAATAGTTGCATAGAACTTGTGAGATGAATGGGGCTAGAACTCATCTCTGGGTGATGGGATTATAGAGGTTTTTGTTATTTGTAAGCTCCTCTCTATTTTTTAAAAAATTACTGCAATTGCTATGCATTGTCAGTGAAATTTAAAAGTTTAAAATATAGAATAGAAATAATTATGGTTTGGTTTATTATTGTAGAGATTAAGGAAATAATTTCATATCTCTATTTTCTCTGTTTAAGAAAAAAAAAAAAAAAATCTGCACAAAGAAAATGTCCCTGTAACAAAGGGCAGTCTATATTGTAAGAGAGCTAACCTAGTATTTCCCAAAGCCTTTAAGAACCCCTGATAAGAGCAATGATTGACTCGAAACTTCTAAATACCTCATGGAAAGCACTATGACCATAAATTTCCATTCTGATTCAAAAGGAAAATCAGCCCAGAAAAGTCCTTCATTTCATACTGCCTCATGATTTCTCTTTCTGTTGAATTGCAAAGGGAGACAGAAAACAGTAGGGTGCGTGGGAAAATGGAAAGGAGAATCAGTACTAGAAGGCGGTAGCATAGCCTCTCACCTTTGGCAGAAAAAAGACTTAAAAGAGTTTTGATGCCTGGAGAAGTGAGTTAAAGGACTCACTGATTCAGATAATCTTGGAAAAATTCTAAGAAAACATTTGTGGTTCTGAAGCTTGATAGAAATTCAAGTTTAAAGCACGATTTGGTAACCCTGTTAAAGTGAAAACATTTAAAGATGGGTGATAATTTAGCTATCATTTACCCTTGAACACACTGTGACTACCCATTCGGAAGTATGACTACATAGAAAACGTCTGAATCCACAGTCTCTCTGGTTCCATTCACTTTGCCTGGGATATTTCTGGTTTGGTGAAACATCAGATCCTCATCCAGGTACCATGTGGTAGTTTACCTCAATAGTGGGCATCATACGCTTAAGGCAATGCCCCTATCTGAAGTTTGTCAGGAGTTCAAGACCTTCCCAGTCAACATGGTGAAACTCTGTCTCTACCAAAAAAAGATATACAAAAATAAGCCGGGCGTGGTGGCACGTGCCTGTAATCCCAGCTACTTGGGAGGCTGAGGCATGAGAATCACTTGAACTCAGGAGGCAGAGGTTGCAGTGAACTGAGATCATGCCACTGCACTTCAGTCTGAGCAACAAAAGCGAGACTCCATCTCAAAAAAAAAGAAAACGAAATGAAGTTTGTAAATTCAAACCATGATATAAAGGCAAAAGCAAAATATCACGTTTGGGTAAGGCTACCAATCACTGTTAGTGCCATATCTGTTAGGTGTTATTTCAAGAACTGCAGACTCATATAAGAAAGTGATCTTTGTCCAGCCTGTGTTCTCAATCACTACTTACTTCCCCTATGCACCATTCTCTCAGTGGTCACTTGCCTGGCTACCCAATCTGATAAAGTGTGTCTGTATGATGGAGCTCATAGATGTTAGTAGCTACAACAGGACATATCACCAGCTTCACTTATTAGCTGTTGGACCTTCAGTGTCTTCATGGGAAAAGGAGGATAATACCCTTTAGATATGTTATGGCGATTAAACAAAAATAACACACAAAAAGCCCTTAGTGCAGGGCCTGGCAGACAGTAAGTACTCACTAAATAATAACAATTTCTGTTATTCTTTCCAGAAACAACATTGTTTAATCATGGGCCTCTATAGCTTAACCACTCAGCTTCGGAGACAATTCCAGATGAGAGTATCCAGTATATTATCAGTCCACTTGGAAACTCCTGAGTAGACTATCGTCTGGAGCTGTCACTGTGCTTAGTGTGAGTTACACTGTGTCACGTGAACAGCTGCCTACTCAAGTTACTGCCCAAACTGGAATTTTATGTAGAAGCATCTACTATAAAGAAAACGGAGACTTACTATTTGTCCAAGCATCAGTCCTGGTGCATTCTTCAGCTATAGGATCATCTAACAAAATCAGAGGGCCACAAGGCTAGGTAAATAAAGGTGTTATTATGCGAAGCCAATTTTTACTATTTACCAATACTGGAAGACTGTTGAGTTTTTCAGTACAGCTGAAAATCAATGTGTCTTCAATAGAGGAAATAAATTTCTTGCCATGTTGGTGCTCAAAGAGTCATATCCTATATGACATTTGCCCTAGAATCCTGTTATCAGCTAGAAAATTCTGAAGTTATAATATCTGAAAAGTATAGCCATTAAGGAATACTTCCAATGCTAGTACCACTCTTTTTAGTGAGGGATGAGATAAGATGAAGGAGTAAGCAGAGGAGGAAGAGTAGAAGGAAGAAGGGTTGGGGGAGGAGGAAGAGGAAAGGAGGGGTAGGAAGAAGAGGAGAGGAGTGGGAGGAAGAGGAGGAGATGGGGAGGAGGAGCAACCATTCACTTTCACACACCCTGGTACCTTTCAATCTCCTCTTACTACATTGATTAAAATAAGTTACTTACTCTTAAAAAACAAAAAGGAAACCTTGAGTTGGATTCTAGATTCTGCTCTACTGATGTCATTACAAGCCATGTAGATGTTGTATAATTAGAGAATCAATTTTAGAAATAAAATGTTTCAGGCTGCCAAACATAAGATTAAAATAGACATTGGACATGGGAGTTTAAAAAGCAATGAAAATAAAATAAAATGAGAGGTATGTGTATGTGTCATGCTAAAAAGTCCAAAACAGAAATTTCAACATTAAAGTCATAATAAGGTTTAAAAAAAAAAAAAAAAAAATCCACAACAATGAAATTCAGGGAGCACATTTCTCCCTAATACTAGCCTGGCAATTTGGCAATGGGGGAGACACTCCTAGGGAGAAAAATGACTTTAATGCTTTGACCTCCATTAGGAGGATGGATGATGTCAGTCAGCCTTTGGTGAAGAAAAGGAGAGACTCAAGAAGACCTCTGAGGACTTCACTAAGACCAAACTTTTGGGAACCTGAATTTCCCAATACCTCTACGCACATCCTACCATACACACTCATATTGGGTATTGGGTCTTCTACATATAAATTTGGTGGGGTGTGGGGTGAGGACACAAATATTTCATCCCTAATGGTAACTATTATGAAATATGCCCAGAGGAGTTTCAAAAATAAAGGCCTCCTCTCCAGGGTGGAATCCAAAAAGACTTTACCAGAGCCTTATCCACCTGAGGGAAGGACATTACTCCTACTCTGGCCCCTCTAGCCTTCCTATCTCATTTATGGGAGCTTTTTTTTTTTTTTTTTTTTTAAGAAAGTAAAAGCTAACAAAACTTGTGAAGGTCATAGGCCATGAATGCAAGCCCACTAAGAAACTGGTATTTAGTCATAAGATTATAGAATGCTTCCCCTTCCCTACACCTTAGCACCATATCTCACCAGTAAAATAACAGATTACATTAGATTATATCTAACAGAGCTGCAAGATGCAAACTCTATCTGAGGAGGTCTCAGATAGAGAACAGGGGAGACTAAAACAATGACGCCAGAGGAATTTGAAGCCTCTGGCACCTACAGCTACAGCAAATAC
This sequence comes from Rhinopithecus bieti, assembly GCF_001698545.2. Taxonomy (NCBI): domain Eukaryota; kingdom Metazoa; phylum Chordata; class Mammalia; order Primates; family Cercopithecidae; genus Rhinopithecus; species Rhinopithecus bieti. The sequence goes on along the minus strand of NW_016807544.1, from coordinate 1,736,824 downwards.
TAAACACAGGCCAACTGTAGCCTGTGATTAATCAAGTCTAGATTAACATAAAACCTTACACTAAAGGTCTATTACCCAAACCATTATTTTCAGCTTTCAATGAAAATTACAAAGCACGCTAAAAGGCAAGAAAAAAACCGTTTGAAGAGGCAAAGTAATAATAGAACCAGATAAATATTGGACTTATCAGATAGGAAATTTAAAATAACTATGATTAATATGTATATTAGGGTTCTCCTGAGAAACAGAACCAATAGGATAAATAGATGGACAAGAGGGGATTCATCAGGGGAATTAAATCGGACTATGGAGATTGGGAAGTCCCGTAGTATGCCATCTGCAAGCTGGAGAACCAGGGAAGCTAGTAGCATGGCTCAGTCCAAGTTCAAAAGCCTGAGAATCAGAAGAGCCAAAACTGTAACTCTCAGTCCAAGGCCAAAGGCCTAAGAAACTGGGGGACTGCAGGTACAAGACCTAGAATTTCCAGGATGGAGAACCTGGAGCTTTTTGTTTTTTGGGGTTTTTTTTTTTTTTTGAGATGGAGTCTTACTGTGTTGCCCAGGCTGGAGTGCAGTGGTGTGATCTCATCTCACTGCAACCTCCACCTCCTGGGTTCAAGCAATTCTCCTGTCTCAGCCTCCCAAGTAGCTGGGATTACAGGAGCCCACCACCATACCTGGCTTACTTTTTTGTATTTTTAGTACAGACGGAGTTTTACCATGTTGGTTAGGCTGGTTTCAAACTCCTGACCTCAAGTGATCTGCCTGTCTCGGCCTCCCAAAGTGCTGGGATTACAGGCATAAGCCACCACACCCAACCAAGAACCTGGAGTTTTGATGTTCAAGATTAGAAGCAGATGAATGTCTCAGCTCTAGAAGAAAGGGAGAGAGAGAAAAAGAGAGGGAGAGGGAGGAAAGAAGAGAGAGAAGGGGAGAGAAAGAAAGAATATGAATTCGTCTTTCCTCTCCATTTTTGTTTATCTGGGACCTCAGCTGATTGAATGGTGCCTGTCAATATTGGGGCAGGGCAGATTTTTCTTACACAGTCTGCTGATTCAAATGCCAATCTCTTCCAGGAACACCCTCATAGACATTTTGGAACACCAAAAATAATGCTTTTCTAGCTATCTGGATATCCCTTCTCCAGTCAAGTTGACACCTAAAATTAACCATCACAATATGTTAAGAACACTGATGGGAAAAGTAGACAATATGCAAGAACAGACAGGTAACATCAACAGGGAAATGGAAACTGTAAGAGACGATCTAAAGGAATTGCTAGAAATCAAAAAGACAAATGGAAATGAAGAATGTTTTTGATGGGCTCATAAGGACACTAGTCATGGCTGAAGAAAGAATCAGAGAACTCGAAGATAGCTCAATAGACACTTTCCAAATAAAAACTCAAAGAGAGAGAAGAAAACAGAGTGGGAGGTGGGCAAAAAAGGATGAGAAGAAAAGGAGAGGAGGAGGAGGAGGAGGAGGACAAAGAGGAGGAGGAGGAGAACAAGGAAGAGGAGGAGTAGGAAGGAGCAGCAGCAGTAACCTTCCAAGAACTGTGGAATCATTGCAAAGGTGCAACATGTATGTAACTGAATACCAGAAAGGGAAGAAAGAATGAAGAAAAAGAAATGTTGAAGTAATAATGACCAAGAATTTTCCAAAATAAATGACAGACACCAAGATACCAATCTAGGAAGCTTAGAGACCACCACTAAGCAGAATAAATGTCAAAAATACCTACACCTAGGCCATCATATTTTTACTGCTCAAAACCAAAGTCAAATAAGAAATTTTGAAAGAAGCCAAAAGGAAGGAAACATCTTACCTACAGGATGAAAGTTGCGGCAGACATTTTGTTAGAAACCATGCAAGAAGAGAATGGAGAAAAATATTTAATGTGTTAAATGGGGGGAACCCACCAACTTAGATTTCTACATTCAGCAAAGTTATCCTTCAAAAGTGAAGAAAAAATAAAGACTTTTTCATACAAACAAAAACTGAGGGAATTCATTGCCAGCAAATTTGGCCTTCAAAAAAATGTTAAAAGAGGTTATTCACAGAGAAGGAAAATAGTATAGTCAGAAACTTGTATATAGAGAGAAAATTTAAAATCTAGGTGATGTGTCTAGTATCTGGATGGTGTGTGACTGCAGGCACAACAGCAAAGGAAAAAAGTTACTAAAGAAAGTTGTACCAATTTGACTAAATAAAAGTTTCATCCCACAAGAACATAAGACAATTAAAAGCTATACAGACTATGAATCGGGGGAAATACCACAAATCTAAAAAAGTATTAACACCCTCAATAAATAAAGAGTAAAAACTAATTGACAGGAACATTTCCCATATCACAATAAAGAAAAGGGCGAAGGGGATAAGAATAAACAAGCCACAGAAGCAGAATTAATGTTCAAAGAAATACAAATAAAATTTTACCTATCAAGTTATCTAAAATTTTTAAAAGATAGTATTCATGAGAAACAAAAGCAATTTAACACTCTCACACTTTTTCAAAAGTAACTGGCAAAGGCAGAAAATGTTCTAAAATCATTTATGTCCACACTCTTCTTTGACCTAGAAATTCCATCTCCAACAATCTATTTGAAGAAAACAGGATATCTTCAAAGCATATAGAATATTTCTACAAACATTTTCATGGCCCCATATTTATAATAACCTCCCAAAACAGGAATATGAGATATGGCTACATGGTCAAATGTGGTATGTTACAGCAATATATTAGGAAAATACGTAGATATTGAAAAACCAGTGGATGCTTAAAATGGAAAAAAATTTATTATATAAATCCTGGTGATCAGACAGCAAACAGATCTGTGTATAGGGAACATTTAAACATACGTAATTTTGAATATATTATACAGATACATAAAAAACGTAAAGAAAATAAAATGTTAACAGTAATTACTCATGCTGAATGAATTACAGATGATTTACATATATATTTTACTAAGTATTCATCAGGTTCATAATCAGAAAAGTATTAGAAGTTGGGTGCAGCAGCTCATGCCCATAATCCCAGCACTTTGGGAGGCCGAGGCAGGAGGATCATCTGGGGTCAGGAGTTTGAAACCAGCCTGGCCAACATGGTGCAACCCCATCTCTACTAAAAATACAAAAAATTAACCAGGCATGGTGGCATGCATCTGTAATCCCAACTGCTCAGGAGGCTGAGACAGGAGAATTGCTTGAACCTGGGAGACAGAGGTTGTGGTAAGCTGAGACTGCACCACTGCCCTCTATCCTGGGTGACAGAATAAGACTCCATCTCAAAAAAAAAAAGAAAAGAAAAGAAAAGAAAAGGAAAGTATTAGAGGAAATTTCTCTAGTATTAATACCCTGAAAGTAGGCAGAAGTTAAGCAATAAATTCCTTCAGATTTTAAAGTTTCAAAAATATGCTACTACAATCTCTATTCTAGCACCATTTTACATTTTTATAATTTAGCATTTATATCATTAGTGATAGAAACAGATATAGCACCTTGTCCACTGATCCCCCAATACAATGACATTTCTAGACATTTCTACTGTCATACACTGATAAGTATAAAATTTGATCTTCCTGGAAAGTGATATAAGTAAGATTACAAAATACGAAGCCCCAGATTGTTGGTAAGTCTGTGGTAAGCACCAGAGACTTACCAACAATATATGGTACAAAAAGCCTTTATGAGACCTCCAGAAACCAGTTATGAAACCACAGTACCCCTAGGCAAATACAAAGTGAAGAACAGCAGAATTAAAACAGGTAAGAAAAGTCATTTTATTTTGCTATTCTTAGCCTTTCTCCAGGCTGTCACAGCTCAATGAATTGGGAGAACACGACCTACTCAGAGCTTCTCCTTTGGGAGGGAAACAGAAGAGTGAATGCATATCCCGTGTTCCAGTTTTTCAGGGGGCTGCCTGAGAGACTAGTTTCTGTTTTGCTTAACACAGGCTCTAATGGGAAACTGGCATACTTTGGACATCTGGGGCTACAGAGAACAAAAGAACTTGATGTTTTCTTGCTGTACCGGAGAACCTATAGTAGAGTGCCACCAGAAAAAGCAGTAATCACAAACTCTTGAAAAACAAATTAGCAAACTTCTCTAATTGAGAAATTACACACAAGCCCAGACAAGACACATCTCCAGAGAAAGTTGCAGAGACCCTCAGAATCTCTAGCCAGGCTGATTGGTAAAGGTCTTCCCCTATATAAAGCCAGTCCATTAAGACTGGAAGAGCTGGTTGTTGTTGTTGTTTTTCAAATGCCCAAATCCCAGCAAAAACCAATGGATATGAAGAATCAGGGGAACATGGCCAATCAAAGGAATAAAATAAATCTCCAAAAGTGGACCAGATAAACAGACATCTACAAATTACCTGACAAAGGATTCAAAATAACCATCTTAAAGAAGTTTGAAGAGCTAAATGGGTGTACAGACAACCAACGATAAAAAAGAAACCCCCCCCCCGAAAATGAAGAATGAATAAAATGAGAATATAAATAGATAGAAACTATTTTTAAGAAAAACCTAACTGAAATTCTTGAGCTGAAGAATACAATAATTGAAATGGAAAATTTACCAGAGAAGTTTAACAGCACACTTGATCAAGAGCAAGAAAGAATCAATGAATTTGAAGACAGGTCATTTGAAATTTTCTAGTCAAAGTCAAAAAAGAAACAAAGAAAGAAACACCATTGAGCAGATCAATATACACATTATGAGAGTCCCTGAAGGAGAAAAGTGAGAGAAGGGAGAAAATAATGACTGACAACTTCCCAAATCTAGGGGGGGGGAAATGAACATCTCAATTCAAGAAAGTCAATAGACTCCAACTAGGATGAACCTAAAGAGCCTAAACTGAGGCACATTATAATCAAACTGTCAAAAATCAAAAACAAAGAGAGAATCTTGAAAACAGCAAGAGAAAAGTGAATCATCATGTACATGAAATCTTCCATAAGATTATTAGCAGATTTCTCAGCAGAAATTTTATAGGCCAGAAGGAAGTGAGATAATATATTCAACACGTTAAAAGAAAAAAAAAAGCCAACACAAAATACTATGGCCAAAAAAGCTGTCACTCAAAAATGAAGGAGAAATAAACAAAGGCTGGGAGACTTCATCCCACTAGACCTGCCTTACAGGAAATGCTAATGGGAGTCCTTCAAATGAAAGGATCCTATATATCAACATGAAAGCATATGAAAATGTAAGCTCCCTGGTAAAAGTAAATTTATAAACAAATATAGAATCCTGTAATACTATACTGGTAGGTTGTATGTCATTTTAAATTCCGGTATAGAATTTAAAAGATGAAAGCTTAAAAAATAACTACAATTATAAAACTCTATAAATGGATATGCACTATACAAAGATAGTTTGAAAGATTGATTGGACATGCAATATAAAAAGATATAGTTTGAAAGATTGATAACAAAGTAGGAGGGGGGATGTAAAGGGATTTTACATGTGATCAAAGTTAGCTAGTTAACAGTTTAAAATAGATTGTTATAACTATAAGATGTTTTTTGTAATCTCCACAGCAACCGCAAAGAAAATACCTATAGAAGACATACAAAAGAAAATGAGAAAGGAATTAAAGCATGTCACCACAAAAAAAAAAATTAATGAAACACAAACGAAAGCAGCAAATAAAATGGCAAAGAGGAATAGATAGGTACAACACATACAGAATACAGTTAACAAAATGACAACAGTAAGTCCCTCCCAATCAGTAGTTACTTCAGTGTAAATGGACTGAACTCCTCAATCAAAAGACAGAATGGCTGAAGGAATTAAAAAACAAGACCTCACTATCTGCTGTATAGAAGAGATTCCCTTTAGATGTAATGGCACACATAAGCTGAAATGAAAGAAAGGAAAGTTGCTGGGTGCGGTGGCTCAAGCCTGTAATCCCAGCACTTTGGGAGGCCGAGATGGGCGGATCACGAGGTCAGGAGATCGAGACCATCCTGGCTAACACAGTGAAACCCCGTCTCTACTAAAAAATACAAAAAACTAGCTGGGCGAGGTGGCAGGCGCCTATAGTCCCAGCTACTCAGGAGGCTGAGGCAGGAGAATGGCGTGAACCCAGGAGGCGGAGCTTGCAGTAAGCTGAGATCTGGCCACTGCACTCCAGCCCGGGCGACAGAGCAAGACTCCGTCTCAAAAAAAAAAAAAAAAAAGAAAGAAAGGAAAAAGATATTCCATGCACATAGTAACCAAAAGAGAACAAAGGTAGCTATACCAATATCAGACAAAATGGATTTTAAGTCAGAATTGTCAGAAGAAACAAAAAAGGACATTATACAATGGTAAAAGGGCCAATTCATAGGGAAGATGCAGTAAGTATAAACATAAGCCCCTAAGCCTTTCAGGATATATATCCCTCCTATAAACTAGACCTACAACTGAGTTCTGTTGACTCTCACCCTCACAACCTCAACTACCAGCTTATCTTTGAGGGTACAGGACAAGGACAAGACCAGAAATTATCTCTTCACCTACCCTGAGACTAACCCATAATTGACTTTTCCTCTACTTCCTCTTTTTATGTTTAGTTCAACTTATTTAGTAAAATGTAGATTCACTGAGTACGAGACAAATACATAATTTACTTTTTTCTTCTACTTCCTTTTTTCACATGTAAAATGTAGATTTGCTACAAAAAGAGACTTTTGTCAACCTAATAAAGGACATATCATTGGAAAACCAACAAGGATCACATCCAATGATGAAAGATTGAATGATTTCCTCCTGTGAATGAAAACAAGGCAAACTTCCATCTCCATTCCTGTTTCACACCATACTGGAATTCCGAGCCAGAGCAATCAGGCAAGGAAAAGAAATAAAGATATCCTGATTGGAAAAGAAGAAATAAAACTGTCCCTGTTCACAAATTATTGTTTACATGAAAAATCCCAAGAAATACACACACACACACACACACCCCTCCTAGAACTAATTAATTTAGCAAAGTTGCAGAGTACATGTAAAAAAATGGATCATATTTTTATATGTTAGCAATAAGGAGCTGGAAACCAGTTTTTTTAAATGCTGTTTAAAATAACCCCCAAAATATTTAAAACAATTCCAAAAAATTGAAATACTTACATATAAATCTAATAAATAATTATGTAAACAATTGGAGGGTATGCTGAAAACTATAAAATGCTAATGAAATAAAGAGGACCTAAATAAATGAAAAAAATATACAGTGTTCCAAATTGGAAGATAATATTGTGAAGATGTGAATCTTCCCCTAATTCATCTATGGATTTAGCACAAACCCAATCAAAATCCCAACAAGATTTTTGTAGGCAGAAATAAGGTGATTCTAAATGTATATGGAAAGGCAAAGAACAAGAATAGCCAAAACAATTTTGAAAAAGAATAGAGTTGGAGGAAGCATACTTTTCCACTTAATCAAGGCTTCTGTAAAGCTCTAGTAATTGAGATCAAGATAATATGGTTGGCCGGCAGTGGCTCACACCTGTAATCCCAGCACTTTGGGAGGCTGAGGCAGGCGGATCACTTGAGGCCAGGAGTTCAAGACCAGACTGGCCAATATGGTGAAACCTCATGTATATTAAAAATACAAAAATTAGCCAGGTATGGTGGCACGCGCCTGTAGTCCCAGCTACTTGGGAGACCGAGGCAGAAGAATCGCTTGAACCTGGAAGGCAGAGGTTGCAGTGAGTGAGACTGCACCATTGCACTCCAGCCTGGGCAAGAGGGAGACTCCATCTCAAAAATAAAACAAAATAGTAAAAAATAAAGATGGCATGGTATTAGCAAAAAGATAAACATGTAGATTAACAGCACAGAATAGACTTCCAGAAACAGACCTACACAAATATGGCCAACTGATATTTTAATTTAAGTATAACTCACATACAGTAAAATTCACTGACTTAAAGTGTGTAAATTGATGTGTTTTGACAAATGCATATGCCCATGTAACACACCCTGTAACGTGTATTCCCATTTCCATTACTTCAGAAAGTTCTGCCTACACCCATGGGCAACTACAGTTTTACCAACTGAGTTTTGATAAATGTGCAGACGCAATTCATCAGAGAAAGGACAGTCTTCCGAATAAACAGTGTTTGAAGCATTTGAACATCCAAACGCAAGAAAATGAACCTTGACCTAAATCTCATACCTTATACCAAAATTAACTCAAACTAAGTTCTACATTTAAATGTAAAAGAAAAAATTATAAAATTTTATAATTAAAGGGGAAATCACGATCTATAACAGAAAAAATAAATAAGTCACACTTCATCATAATTAAAAACTTGTTTTATAGAGACACTGTTGAAAGAATAAAATGCAAACTATTATAGACTGAGAGAAAATATTTACAGATCACATATCCAGCACAGTACTTGTATTCGGAATATATTAAGGACTCTCAAAACTCAACATTGAGAGAACAAGCAGTACAATTTTTTTTTTTTTTTTTGAAACGGAGTCTCACTGTCGCCCAGGCTGGAGTGTGGTGGCCGGATCTCGGCTCACTACAAGCTCCGCCTCCCGGGTTTACACCATTCTCCTGCCTCAGCCTCCCAAGTAGCTGGGACTACAGGCGCCCGCCACCGCAACAGGCTAATTTTTTGTATTTTTTAGTAGAGACGGGGTTTCACCGTGTTAGCCAGCATGGGCTCGATTTCCTGACCTCGTGATCCACCCGCCTCAGCCTCCCAAAGTGCTGGAATTACAGGCTTGAGCCACCGTACCCAGCCAAGCAGTCCAATTTTTAAAATGAGCAAAAGACCTGAACAGACACTTCACCAAAGAGGACGGAGGGTCGGCAAATAAGCACATGAAAAGAGGTTCAGTGTCATTGGCCATTTGAAAAATGCAAATTAAAATCATGCTGAGATACCCTATACACATATTAGAATGGCTGAAATTTGAAAATACTCTGGCAAACAGTGTAGCAGTTTCTCCTAAAGTTACAGGCACATCTACCAGTTGACTCAGCAGCCTTACTTCTAGGAATTACCTAAGCATTACAATATGAAAATTTATCTGTTCCCCAAAACCTGTATAAGAATGATTACAGAAGCTCAATTCATAATTATCAAAAAGTGGAAATAGCCAAATGCTCTACAATGGCTGAAAAACAAAACAAAACGGGTTAGGTTCACCCAGTGGAATTCTGCTCAGGCATAATAATAATAATAATAAGACTATGTTTACATGCAACAACTTGGATAAGTCTTCAAGGCATCATGCGGAGTGAAAGATGCCAGTCTCAAAAGATTACATACGGTATGATTTCATTTATGTGACCTTGTGGAAAAGACAAAACTTTGGTGATGGGGAACAGGGTAGTGCTTGCTAAGGATTAGTGTTGTGGGTGGGGCTGGGGGTATTGACTACAAAAGGATGACATGAGGGAGTTCTCTGGGGTGACGGAACTGTTTTGTATGCTGATTATGGCAGTGGTTACATAAATGTATACATGTGTTAAAATTCACAGAACTGTACCCACATACGACGTCAATTTTACTGTATGTTTATTTAAAAAGTAAAATTTTAAGAAGTTAAAAGAAATAAATAAAATGTAGATGTGCTGAGCACTAATCAGAGCCTCATTTTTGCTTATTTCCCCTTTAAACACTGAAGTTCCCAAAATGCTCTTTGGAAAAGCACAGGGCACAATGCTACTGTGACCCGTGTTTTTCTTGGGCATGTCCTCAAAGTTTGGCTAAATAAACATCTATGAATTGAGATTCCTGTCACATTGCAAAACATACAGGATGCAGCAAAAGCAATACTAGGAAGGAATTTTATAGCAGTAAATACCTACATTAACAAGGAAGAAAGAAATTAACAACCTAATTTTACACCTCAAGGAACTAGAAAAACAAACTAAACCCAAAGTTGCAAGAAAGGGGGAAATAATAAAGATTAGAGTAAAATAAACAAATTAGAGATTAGAAAATAATAGGAAAAAAACAACAAAATTGAGTTTTTTTAAAGATCAAAAGAATTGATAAATCCTTATCTAGACTAAAACTAGAGAGGATTTGAATAACAAAAATCAAAATGGAGGAGGAGATATTATACCTGATATCCAAATAAAAAGAATTATAATATATTGCTATGAATAACTATATGCCAATAAATTGGATAATCTAAAAGGAATAAATTCCTACAAACATACCATCTACCAAGACTGAATCATAAAGTAATAAACAATCTGAACATAGCCCCCTCTTATACATGGGGAATACATTCCAAGGTCCCCAGTGAATGCCTGAAACCCTGAACAGTACTGAGCCCTCTATATACCATGTATTTTCCTATACAGTAATGGGGGAACAGTGTATACAGTGTAGATTTGCTGGACAAAGGGATGATTTAAGTTCTAGGTAGGATGAAACGAGACAGTGGGAGATTTTATGTTACTCAGAATGACATGCAATTTAAAACATATTGTTTATTTCTGGAATTTTCCACTTAATATTTTCAGATTGCAGTTGACTGCCGGTACCTCAAACTGCAGAAAGTGAACTCTCAGATAATAGGGGAATATGTTAACTAGTAAGGAAACTAAGTAAGTAATCAAAAACCATCCAATATAGAAAAGCCCGGGACCAGATGGTTTCACTGGAGAATTATATCAAACATTTAAAGAAGAATTGGCACCACTTCTTCTCAAACTCATCCAAAAAAATTGAAAAAGATGGAAATTTTTCAAACTCATTTTTTTGAGGCCAGCATTACTCTGATACCAAAAGCAAAGATACTACAAGAAAACCACAAATATCCCTGATAAATACTGATGCAAACATTCTTAACAAAATACTAGCAAATCAAATTCAATAGCACATTAAAATAATTATACATCATGACCAAGTGGGATATATTTCTGGAATGATAGGATGACTCAACATACAGAAATCGATCAATGTGATATACCACATTAACAAGGGCTAAAAACCACATGATTGAATTGATGCCCAAAAAAAGAAGCATTGAAAAGAATTCAGCACCCTCTCATGATAAAACAACACACACAAAATTCATTAATAGAAAGAACTTACCTCAAGATAACAGAGACCATATATGAAAATCCACAGCTAACACCAAACTTGATGGTGAAAAACTGAAAGCTTTTCCTCTAAGTTCAGGAACAAGACAGAGAGGCCCATTCCTGCCACTTCTTGTCAACATAGTACTAGAAGTCCTAGCCCAAGCAATTAGGCAATAAATAAATGGCATCCAAATTGAAGTAGAATTACCTCTTTTCACACAACAAAACAAATAAACCAATCTTAAAATTGGGCAAAGGACTTGAAGAATAGAGACATTTATGTAAAAAAGATATACTATAAATAGTTAACAAGCGTTATGAAAATATATCCAACATGACTAATCATCAAGAAAATGCTAATCAAAAACCTTAATCAATTCACACCTGTTAGGATGGCCACTATCAAAAAACAAAACAAAACAAAAAAACCAAGCATTGGTGAAGATGTGAAGAAATTGGAACCCTTGTACACTGCTGTTGAGAATATAAAATCATGCCACTGCTGTGGAAAACAGTACAGCGGTTCTGAAAAAAAGTAAAAGTAGAATTGCCATATTATCCAGCAATCCTACCCTTAGATATACAGACAGTCCTCGACTTACAACAGTTTGACTTACTATTTTCAACTTTACAATGATGTGAATGTGATATGTATTCAGTAGAAACCATACTTTAAATTTTGATCTTTTCCTAGGCTAGCAATATGCAGTGACATACTCACTTAAGATTCGGGGCAGTGGCAGAGAGCCACAGTTCCCAGTCAGCCACACGATCATGAGGGTAAATAACCAGTGCATCAACTGGGATTGACTCATGCCTGTAATCCCAGCACTTTGAGAGGCTAAGGGAGGAGGATCACTTGAGCCCAGGAGTTCCAGACCAGCCGGGGCAGTGAGACCCCATCTCTATAAATGATAATAAAAATATTAGCCAGATGTGGTGGCTCATGCCTGTAGTCCCAGCTACTCGGGAGGTTGAGGTAGGAGGATTACCTAAGCCCAGGGGGGTGAGGCTGCAGCAAGCTGTGATCGCACCACTGCATTCCAGCCTGGGTGGCAGAGACCTTGTCACGATAAACAACAACATCAAAAACCCACCAGTGCAACCATTTTCTTTTTTACTATTGGTACAGTATTTAATAAATTACATGACAATTTTAACACTTTGCTACAAAATTGACTTTGTATTGGAAGATTTTGCCCAACTGTAGACTAATGTAAGTGTTCTTAGCATGTTTAAGGTAGGCTAGGCTAAGCTATTGTGTTTAATTGGTTAGTTGTATTGAATGCATTTTCACCTTATGATAGTTTCAACTGATGATGAGTTTATCAGGACATAACTTCAGTGTAAGTCAAGCATCTGTATATTCAAAAGAATCAAAAATAGAATCATGAAGAGATAAGTGCACACCACGTACATTACAGCATTATTCACAATAGCCAAGTCATAGAAGAAACCTAAATGTCAATGGATTAGCAGATTTTAAATTTGATATATATATATACACACACACACACACACACACACAATAAAATATTATTCAGTCTTAAAAAGAAGGAAATCTGGCAATATGCTACAAAATAGATGAACCTTGAGAACATTATGCTAAGTAAAATTAGCCAGTCACAAAAAGACAAATACTGCATAACTCTAGTTATATAAGGTATACTTAAGTAGTTGAAATTTTAGAAATAAAAAGTAGAATGGTGGGTGCCAAGTGTTGGAGGACGGTGGAAGACAAGTTACTGTTCAATGGTTACAGAGTTTCAGGTTTGCAAAATGAAGTTTCCAGAGATCTGTGGCATAACAATATATATAGTTATATTTTACTGTACCCTTAAAAAATGGTTACTCTAGTAAATTTTGTTACATCTTTATCACAATAACAAAAACCAAATGTATGAAAAATACCCAGTCTTATAATCAAAGATATGCCAATTACAATGCTAAAAATATTGAAATACTATTTATTTTGACTTTCCATTTAGCAAAGGAAAATAACCAGTGGTGGCAATGGGTGGTAAACTGATAAACCATTGCTGACTCACATGTGCATTTGCTATAATTCTTTTGGAAAGCAATTTGGAAACATATAGAAAAAGGCTTAATAATAGTTTTACTAATTTACCACTCCCACTTCCCCAATTAATTCCTTCATTAATGTTTATTTAATATCTATTATGTAACGGTTAGCAGACACAGCGCTGAAAAAAAGATATGGTCTCTATTTGAAACTTATAGCATGTTGGCAGAAAATAATTGCTACAAAGTAGACATACAGCAGGCCATTAAACTATACAACAGGGGACTTAAATCTAGGATTAGTTTAAGTACCCCCAAAAAGGAGCAGTGTGGAGGAATGATGACTATACCAAAATGTCCATTTCAACATTATTAATAAAGTATTAGCACTACAAACATTAAAATGGGCTAACTCTATAGACTATGGCATAGGCATTTATTGGAGTATTATCCCAAACATTTAAAAAAGTGTTTCTAGTGGCAATCTGGGGTAGTCAATTAGGCTGTTCCTAAACAGTCCAGTCCTGGACATAGAGGATTGTGCTTGTCCACCTTCTTTGAAGTTAGTATGGCCACATGACTTGCTTTGGTCAATGAAATATAAGCAAGTGTTATTTCTCTTCCAGAAAGGCTTTAAGAGCCAGTGCAAGGATTACCATATTTTCCTATGCTGCTTTGGTGACTGTGAGTGCCTGTGCATGGATGGAGCCTCCCATCAGTGTTAGCATGGAGTCTTCAATTCCAATGAGCAGTTTTCCTGTTGATCTACGTTAGCCATGTAATAAACCTTTGTTGTCTTAAGTCACTAAGATTTGAGGAGTTATGTTACCACAAGCATCTAAATAGTGTTTTTACTCCATGGGAAATATGTCAGTTATATTAAATAGTCCATTTAAAAGAATACAATAAAAATCATATACTCTATAAGTCCACCTCTACATTATAAACATCTTATTCATAGAAAAAACCTAACAATCCATACACTCAAATATTAAAAATAATTATCTTTCCATGGACATGCAGGAAATGTTTCCTAAGTATCCATTCATAGCATGCCTTCATGAATTATCACTAATGGGTAAAATACCACTCCTTAAACAGCACAATAAAAAATTTCAGGGGGAGTTCTATTATTTAATATTTTCAAAATAGAAGTTTTTCCAGAAAGCAGAGATTATCCCTTTGCATGAACATGATCTCCTGAAAAAAAACGGAATCTACTTGGCCAATGTCTGAATCTATTCAGTATATATTTACGCTTACCCACAATTACAACCTAAGTATCTTGCATCCTGTGTTATTAATAACTAATCTCAAATCCTAAAAAAAAATTGTTGCTAAAGTTCTTATTTCTAGATTTCCAGTTTAATATGTAAGTGCTATCAAGCCCCAGAATCCATATCAGCTGCAAATGAATCCAATTAAATTTTACTTTATTTAAAGAATATCATTGACCCGTTTTAAGCTGTCACTGGTCAGGAAAAAATGACTTTACTTTTGGCTATAAAGCCTATTTCCCAGGAAACTTGATTCTTCCCACCCCTTTCACCATTAAGATAATGATATTGTTAACACAAGAGGTTTCCAATTAAATTACAATTGTTTGAACAAAGTATTTACACTCCGCTTATCTTACATAAAGGTACATAATTCACACCATGGCTGAAAGGCCTCTTCAGGTGCAGTAAAAAGCCTACACCTTTACCTAACAGAAAAATAAATCAGCAACAATTATGAAATCTTTCTAGTAATTATACAATTTGGCCATCTAATTTTTTCTAACTATAAGAAACTCTGATTGTGAAAACTTACAACATAAGGCACAAACTCATATGATAATCAACCATGTCCATGATATGGTCAGCACTGATACCAGCCAACCTACAGCTGCTTTTCTTCACTATTTGCATAATATTTTTCTATTCTTTTATTTCCTTATCTTTTAAATATGTCTCCTGAAGAGTTTTTTCATCATCTGTCTTTATCTTTTAATTGTATCATTTAGTCCATTTACATGTAATGCAATTGCTGAAATATTTGTGTTTACATCTACCACTGTGTACAGTGCTTTTATCCCAATGTTCAAATTTTCCTCTTCCTTTGTTGCTATTGTTTGGCACATCTTTAACCATTAATATGGAAGTTATATGCTCTTTACTATCCTTTTAGGAGTTATCCTAACAATTACAACGTGTATCATTAACTTATTAAAGACTAATATTAACATTTCCACTTCTTCCCAGACAATGCGAAGATCTTAGAACTCTTTACCTTTTAGCCCTCTGTAGAATGATGAGATAATTGACAGGATAAGAATCAAAGAAAGAGAAAAGATTGCATATTTTGCTCAGAATTCAAACTCCTGTTCTATCTATGAAAGCAGACTACTGACCTCAAGTAAGACATGCAAATTCCATCACTACTTATTAAATATGACACTCAGCATTCACCTTTAGTTCTCAAATGAGCTTGTTCTCATCACAGAAAAAATAAAGCACTTGACCTTCCTCTCTCCAGCTTAAGGTCCAAGATCACCATTATTTTTTTTTCCTTATCCAAAGCCTTTCCTCTATCCAAAGAGAAGGGAGGAAAATGCTTTTTGTCACGTGCAGGTAGAGGAACACTTCTACCAGGCATTGCTTTGGAACATATTTAATCACATCCTACCGCTAATTAGCAGGAATCAGAGTACACATTCCCACCCCATCCACAGTTGGGTTCAGTTCCTGCTCCTGTAGCAAAGAAAAGTACTTATGGGTGCTGGATGCCGACTGTGTAAGAGGCAAGGCCTCTCTGTGAAGATATAACTTAAGAAATCCAGCAGAATACACGGAGGGAACTTTCATAGCACTTCACATCACTGAATATCCAGTACTGTAGATACCTTCATAACCAAGAAATCCAACAGCTGAATCACACTCAGAGGACGCAGAGTCTGAGGTATCAAAATACAGTGATCGCTGCAGTTTTCTCATGTGGCCAAATGACAAAAGAAATGTACATCACTACTCAGCAAGGCCACTGTTGTACAAGTTCTGTCAAGATCTGCAGTCTTTGGGTAACAAGGATTATGCAGTGGCTATTGCATTTGAAACTATACTACAGGACTCCAACATAGAACCCCGGTAGCTGTCACAGAAAGAGGGATAAAGAAAAACTGGTTCCTGCTATAGGTGACCCTCAATAGTGTTTACAAGTGTCCTGCAACTTACAAGCAATGTCCACGTTCAAAATATGTTATCCATCCTCTGTTGACTCTTCCTGATGTAAGAAAATTCTTAACAAAATATAGCCCTGCCTAACTCATCAATGCAACCCAAGCAATAAAAGTGAGCATTACTCCAGAAACTACCTAATGTATTATGGAGATTCTGCTTTTATAACTGCAAATATTTATGTCATACTTCAATTATGACTTGACCTATAGATGAGAAACCATCAGGACATCAGGAAGATGTCATTTTTTACTTTGCAGTCCCTAGACAACCAAAAGCAACAAACAGAGGGCCAATCTGTGTTGGTTTTCAACTACAGCTTCTAAAATTTCACCAAAGCCAAACAAGCAGCAAGTCTTCTCTAGTTACTTCAACTTCCCACAATGAGTCACCTAAGACTTCCACACTCACCAGTAGAGCACAGATGCAGCCTTAGAATAAGGTCTCCATGTGCTGACATTTAAAACAAAAACCTAAGATAACAATATGTTCCAGAAGGATGCCTGTCCTTTGAAACCATATTATGAGGATATTTCTCTACAGGGCTTATTCACTGCACTTTGAAGTATAGCATTAGCCTGCTATTACCACAAAAGATATAAGAGTCACCATGCACAGTGTTTAGTATGTTTAAATAAATTCTCCTTCCAGAGCTCACTATAAGACGTATTAGCTAAGAAGGAGGAAGGATGAAAGAATATCCTTTGAGCTCTACTAGTTCCTTGTTTGTCTTTTATTTCCTGCTACTGGATGTAACTGGTACTCAGGAATTCTGCAGACAGCTGCCAATCTAAGGAGAGGGTGTCTGCAAACTAAGCTGCAGTTCAAATGTGAACATGTGAAACATATCCTCGAAATATCCAAGGCAGTCTGGAGGTGTGCCTGAAAAAACGGGTTCAGTAGTTGAGACTGATGAAAAAGAAAATGACTTCCAACCAGATAGAAGTTCATGCTTTTGGAAGGGCAAAGCAACCACAAATTAAAGGTAGCCTACCTGCCCACACAAAACTGCAAGGTTGGCTTTGTAAATCCAATGTCAGTGTCAGCAAGGGCTAGCAGCACAAACATGCAGTCACCCAGCACAGCAGCAGTCCCCAAACTAAAACAATGAGCATGTACAGCATTCATATCCTAAACCAACTGAGATCATGCTTCAAAAAGTAACAAAAACACTCCCAACATCACAGAGTCAAGTCATCTCACCGAAGACACAACTGTGCAAGAGAGATAAAAGGAAGTATATTCCAGTCTTCTGATTGGCATCTACCCCTTTCCGTAAGAAAGGTGATCCAGATAAATCATAACTGACAAATGCAGACGTGAAGCCTTACATGTAATGACTAAGGGAAAAAAAATGGTTAATATATTTAGGAGTAGACCAACTCCACTCTGTCTTGGGCAGGCATGCACAATGGCTTAAGACTCAACTCTCACCCTAGACTATGTACCTCCCAGACTATGTACCTGAAATGACACAGCAGCTTTGCAACAAAGTGACCAACCTCTCCAGAATCATGCTTTTGACATCACTGATCATCTGTCACTGGGCTACAACAGGGGTAGTAAAATCACTTCATTTATGGGACTCCCAGTGGAAGAGGGTGGCAGGTTTGGTAGCACACAGTGGAGGGTGTACTGACTCACATTTTCAATGTCATAAACATTTTTCTAGATCTACAGGATCTTTGAACCTAACTGCAAAACTTGCGTGTGTATATATATATGTGCATTTATATATATACAGTAAGGTATAAAGTAAGAGACTCTAAGAGGCACTCCTGACCCTAAGCCCCCATCTCCTTTCTTTCAATATGCACATATGTGCAAGTGTATATTATACACACACACTCTCTCTCTCTCTCTCTCAAAGCAGAGGACATGGTCCTTCCCTGGGTGGTTTCCTGCCTCCCCATTGGACTTGAGGCAAAATCCCAAATCCTGACCATGCTGTGGCCCACAGGGCCCTGAAACCTCTACCCATTTCCTCTCCAGCCGCATCTTCTACTCCTTCCCCAGACACGCAGGCATCCTCTCCTACCTTAAGACCTTTCCTTCTCTTTGGAAGCCCCAGGTCTAGATCTGTGAATGTCTGGACCCTTCTCAAATCATATGGGTCTCTCCATAAACCTTCCACCCACAAAGAGGCTCTCCTGAGCTTCCCATTCAAAGTAGCCCCCCACCACCTGTTCTACCCAACCTCTTACCTGTGCTATTTTCTCTGTAGCCATACACTACCTGATGTGTGCTTGTTTTTTCAAATAACAATGAGATCACCACTTAGTATCTGACACAGAACTCCAAGGCTGAATACATTGCTCATCATAGAAGAGAGCTATGCTGGCCAAACAGTGTCTGTGAGCAGGACAGATGGCTGATGGCATAGAGGGTTTTGAAAAGCATGGAGCTCTGTGGCTTTTGAGATGTTCAGAGGCACACGTGGGTTGATAGCACATGGCTGCTCAGCTGAGGCTGTAATTGATTCGTTGATTGGCTGGTACTCAGAGAGATGTTTACTGGAAAGTGTCCATCTCTGATGGGCTGAAGTAAGGATTTGACACTGGTCAGTTCTGTCAGTTTTAAAACCAACATTCACTAAGACAAGTTGTTGCTGACCAAAAGGACAGATTTTAAATGGGTTCTGATGGGGTTTTCTTCTTTCTTTTTGAGACAGAGTCTTGCTCTGTCACCCAGGCTGGAGTGCAGTGGTACAATCTCAGCTCACTGCAACCTCTGCCTCCTGGGTTCAAGCGATTCTTCTACCTCAGCCTCCTCAGTAGCTAGGATTACAGACATGTGCCACCAAACCCAGCTAATTTTTGTATTTTTAGTAGAGACAGGGTTTCTCCATGTTAGCCAGGCTGGTCTCGAACTCCTGACCTCAGGTGATCCACCTGCCTTGGTCTCCCAAAGTGCTGGGATTACAGATGTGAGCCACCGCGCCCAGCCCCAATGGCTACTTATTACCAAGGCTATGAAACAATCAGGTTTCTCCTAAGTTTGAGGGAACTTTTTATTCAACTGTTCTCTTAAGTTCAACTTCATGTGATGAGGTTTGTCTGTTTTATTCATCCTACTCATTATTGAATGAATAATTGTTTGTTGCTGTGTTACTGATAGAGCTTTCATTTTGAGGTTTGCCACTTTATTCTTAGAGGATAATACAGTGGTAAAAGCATGGCTTTATAACCACACATGGGCTTTGGACCTTGGCTCTGCCATCAACTAGCTTTGGGCCTTCCTAAGCCTCCATTTCATTATTTAAAAGAAAGGGGGAAGAAAGAATAATAGCATCTACCTCTCAAGGCTCCTCTGAGGATTACTGAAATAATGTCTAGTTCCTAACATGTAAGTGTTCACAAATATTAATCATGTATATTACTACTTTGAAAAGTTCTGAAGGGCTCAAAGATATTTCAGACCATAAAAACCGGATCGAAAGGCACAGAGTAAGGTCTGAAATAAAAGACTCTAACAGGCACTCCCCACCCAAAGTCCCCTATCTCCTTTCCTCCTATCCTTCCTATCCAATTTTGCTTCCCTTCAACCTCTCTCGGAGGTTAATCACTCCTGATAATTCCAACATTAATATCTTTTATGACTGGAAATATTTTAGGTGAGTTAAGTCATTTTCTCCCAGAGAAACACTATTTGACAAGTACATTATGTTAATCTATTTTTGTTAACCCTGTATAATTAGTTGTGACCTACCAAATAACAGAAACCAGAAACACCAAGACATGAGACAGATACAACTTGAAGGGAAGTATTAGATGCTGATTTGGCCCTGTTGGAGCAGAGGGCTCTATAGGCCTGAGGTTCGAGGCAAAGTTCTGGCTTAACTCTGAACTTTGCTCTGCTGTTTTGCTTAAGTCCAGTCCTGGCAAAATGATAATTTTCCAGGTCTACTTAGGATTTAACTCACTCGCTCTCTCAAACTCCCTGTCTCTCTTTATATCCAGAAACATAGGGACACATATAGTCTCACTCAGCCTCTCCATCCCTAGCTCTTGCGAATTAGAATCTCTAGTACCCTTAATTAGGTTTATGGGCACAAAGAAGCCTCAGGCTAAGTATTTCTTTGCAACTGTCTGAAAACTGCCAAGAGCTGAATGTGTTGGCTCACACTGATAGTGAACTGTCCTCCTTCTGTAAGACATTGCTTCACATTCCTTGAATTTTGTTATATTTTTGTTCCTGGATCTTGTTAATGCAGATACATTAAACTCGTTCCACATAAAACAGAATAGAGATCACAGCATGACCTAAGGGCAGACAGTCCTGGTCTGGAATCCTCTCTGCCAGCTCATTTATCTGTGTTACTTTGGGAAAGCCACCTAAGCCTGCTGAGCTGGTTTCTTCATTTATGCCCGTCTTGTGGGACTTTTCTGAGCATTTCGACCATGGAAACCTATTTCAACAAAGGTACTCATCAGGTAGCTGCTTAAAATACACAGGGGTACCCAGTTCATCAACCCATGAGTGCAAGAGCTGGGTATGAATCCGTTAGTGATGCTGGGGACGAATTTCTGAGAAAATATGGAAGCAAGGGCAGCATGTGTTCTCCTGGAGGGCAGGGGATAAGCAGGAACAGAAACCCACTTGGCCTGGGATACAACTGGTTTTAAATCCCAGAGCTCAGCCAACGATAGAAACCTTACTTGACCTTGACTCAAGTAAAGAAAGTCAGTGCCAGCCACATATCTGAATCCTGTGTGCACATTCAACTTTAGGAACAAGAAACTGTGATGTAATGTTAGACGGTGTGCACAAGGGTTCTGAGTCAACCCCAACGCTTCTGTGTTTACTGGAGTGATTTCATTTCCTCGTAGTCTTAAGAAAGCACCACCTGGTGGTCACTACCAGAAATGACAGTGCAGAATTACAAAGTCTCTCAACTTCTCCCAGCCAACAATAATTTTCCATTCATTCAACAAATATTTATTGAGTCCTTGTTATGTGCTAGACACAGTGCTAAGTGCTATATGTAAAAAGTAGAATCCAACTGAGTAGCAAATCTCAATGAGCTCACTGTCGAGAGCACTTCTGAGTGCTGGAGGTGTACATGGCTTTCTCCCCAGAAACGAGGGCAAGGAGCAAGTTCATGCTCTTACTTGGACCAAGCCCTCTGAGGTTCCACCTCCCTCTCTCTGTGAAATCCCCTCCCTTACCTGAGGAGAAGCATTTGTAAATAAATGGCATTCCCTCCCACTGTATTCCTCCTGCCTCTGTCATTCATCTTTCCAAATACTCCAGGACAAGGTCTCATTCCATTTTTCAAGTGAAATGTTCTGTTCAATTTTCCCGAGGAAGCCTTGAATTAGGAAGAGGATGTCATTCAGCTTCTGCTTTGAAAGCTTTAGCTGTTTCCTCATGACTCAAACTGCCTCTGAACGTTTCTCTTTTTATTCTAATGTTTTCCTTCCCTCCCCTTCTTTCTGCTAAGAAGCAGGTAAGTGAAGGACAGCAGGTCAAGAGAAACGTTCCAGTTGCCTTCTCTCAGTTTCAACCCTTGACATTTTGAGCAAACATCTTCAGAACTCTTATTTCTAAATTTTCCTGTGGAATGTTCTAGTGAATAGCTAGTTTTAATCCCTTGAGAATTGATTCAATTTAGGGAAAGAGTCAAATTTTAAATGGAGTCCCTACTGATGACTCAGATAGGTGACTAAACTGGAATCGTGCCATCCATCAGTCCAAAAAGGAGTCACAGCTATTAAGGAAGGAAATTGACTTTCTTGGGTAGCTGGAAGGCAATTTAGAAAAAGGAGCTCCACCAAATATATTTCGAGCCCCAGGAAGCCCTAGTGAAATACGTACATCTTCCAAGACCATTGCTTAGAAAAGTTAGAATCATTTTGGATATGTAAACTTTCTCAATAGTTTAGGATCAAGGGCTAAGGAAATTCATGGGAATGGCAAGTTAGAAATAAGAACTATAGGAGCTATGTCCTCTGATGTCAGGACTGGCATGAAACAGGCAGGACATGCCTTCTAACTGAGAGAGGAGGCTGGAAGTAAAGATGAACACAGACGAAGGTAAGAGAGGAGGTGGAGTCTGAGATGGGGTATGAAGAAAGAGTGAGTTTAGGTAAAGGGAATGAAAAAGCACTCACTGTATAAACATAGGCATCGCTGTGTTTACCTCCATGACACATTTGAGTGTGTTCAGCAAAGGTTGTTACAGGAGGGAGCTCAGATACAAAACCAGAAGACAGGTGAAGTATGGTCCAGGCATGAAAGACCTCAAATATTATTCCAGAACACTTGGACTTTTCTCCCACAGATAATAGGAAGCATGAAAGAATCCTGAGCTAAAGAGTAAAAGAGCAAAGCAGGGTCTCCATGGTGCTACACAGCAGGGTATGTGCAGCTTGGGCTGTTGGCTAGAAGGAGCCTGTGGATTCCATTGGACCTGAGTTCAAATCCTGGCTTAGCTACCTCCTGGATTAGCAAGTGACCACAGGAAAGTCTGTTTCCTTCTCTGCAAAATGGGAATAATAATTGTAATAGCAACTGGTCCAAAGGTAAGAGTTATCTCCATTGATTGTTCAGTCAGTTACAGATCAAACTCCTTGTTCTGCCTTTTTCTCCCTTCTCACTACTGTACTTGACTAGTCTTGAAAAAAACTTTGTAAAAGAAAAACAAATTAGTTCAACCATTGTGGAAAGCAGTATGGCAATTCCTCAAATTACTAAAAGCAGAACTACCATTCAACCCAGCAATCCCACTGCTGGGTATATACCCCGAGGAATGTAAATCATTCTACCATAAAGACACATGCACAT
This sequence comes from Rhinopithecus bieti, assembly GCF_001698545.2. Classification (NCBI taxonomy): domain Eukaryota; kingdom Metazoa; phylum Chordata; class Mammalia; order Primates; family Cercopithecidae; genus Rhinopithecus; species Rhinopithecus bieti. The sequence goes on along the minus strand of NW_016807544.1, from coordinate 1,713,743 downwards.
GAATGTTCACTGCAGCACTATTCACAATAGCAAAGACATGGAGTCAACCTAAATGCCCATTAATGACAGACTGGATAAAGAAAATGTGGTATGTATACATCATGAAATACTATGCAGTCATAAAAAATAACAAGATCGTGTCTTTTGTGGGAACATGTATGGAGCTGGAGGCTATTTTCCTTAGCAAACTAACACAGGAACAGAAAACCAAATACCACATGTTCTCTCTTATAAGCTAAATGATAAGAACTTATGAACACAAAGAAAGAAACAACAGACACTGGGGTCTACTTGAGGGTGGGGGGGGTGGCAGGAGGAGAGCAGCAGAAAAAATAATTATTGGGTACTAGGCTTAATACCTGGCTGATGAAATAATCTGTACAACAAACCCCTGTGACATGAGTTTACCTACATAACAAACCTTCACATGTACCCCTGAACCTAAATAAAACTTTAAAGAAAGGCCAGGTGTGGTAGCTCACGCCTGTAATCCTAGCACTTTGGGAGGCTGAGGAGGGTGAATCACTTGAGGTCAGGAGTTCAAGATGAGCCTGGCTAACATGTTGAAATCCTGTCTCTATAAAAATACAAAAAAATAAGCCGGCTGTAGTGGCAGGTGCCTGTAATTCCAGCTACTCAGGAGGCTGAGGCAGGAGAATTGCTTGAACCCGGGAGGCAGAGGTTGCAGTGAGCTGACATCGTGCCACTGCACTCCAGCCCAGGTGACAAGAGCGAAACTCCATCTCAAAAAAAAAAAAGTTAGAAAAAGGAAAAAAGAAAAAATATATATTGTAACAGCATCATCAAGTTCTTGTGAGGATCCAGTGTGTGGTATGGAGTAAGCACTCACACGATGGCTTACGTGTTCCAGTGCTTTGGTGGTCACAGATGGGTGAGAAGAGCAAGACTAGCAGCCAAGATCATTGAGAAGGCTGGCACAGGAATTCAGACATAAAATGGCAAAGTGCTCAGCCAGGCAGAGGTTCCTATCCACAATGGCTGTGGAAACGAAGATTTTGCTGTCACTTCTATTTCAAAGGAAGGACGGAGGCATCTGGCCATTAGAAAAGAAAAGTAAAGAGAAGGATCAGCGTTCAGACCTACATCCTGGGTTCTGGGAGAAAGTGGCTCCCTCAGCAGAGAACAGGAAGAGTTCATTCCATGCCAGGCATGCTTGGTCCCAATTGGCAAGACACAAGGAGGAGGAAATTGGAAGCAAACTGGGCTTGCTCCTTTACTTCCTTGGAGAAATGCTCTTCTCAAATATCCCCTTATCAGACAGACTTTCCCTGACCAGCTCATCATGCATAGTCACTCTCTACTCCAACTCCATTTCTCCTTCAGAGCACATGTCACCACCTGCTGAAGTCTATGTTTGTTTCCTGATGTGTTCTATCATCTGGCTGGATCCCAATAAAACATAGGTTCCAAGAGGGATGGTCTTCGTATGGTTTATTTCACATCTTCTGTACCAAAAGCAGTGCCTGGCACACAGTAGATGCTTAATAAACATTGGTTATTATTATTAAAGTGCTTTAAAAAGTGCCTGGCATATAAAACATATTCAGTAAGTATTCGTGCTTAATGGTGAATATCTCAGAAAACTTGCAAAAAGATAAAGACCTTGGAGAATAGTCACACTTAGTCATCAGGAAGAAGAAGAAGAATTCGCAGAGCAGTTGCAGAGATTAGAAAACAGTGGCTTCCTTTCGGGCAGAGAAGAGAGGCAAGGCATGCCCACCATGAAGGTCACACCTCAGACCATGGAACCACAGGCTTTTCCAAGTACTAATGCAGAAAACAGCAAAAGGAGGCAGAACCAGTTCATCCTAGGACAGGTTAACAGCTGTGAGAAACAAAGAATGGGTATTTTCTGACAGCAGAAAATAAAGGCACTTGGTCTGAGTAAATTTTTGACTTATAAGAAACTGACTTGCAATGGCCACTTTGGCCCAATCCTTTCCTTTCCTCCTGTCAGATCATTTGGAAATCCAGATTCTGGCAGAGTTCACAAGAGCTCACTTAGCTGGAGACCAAACATCAAGCTAATTAGAAAATTCATAATTGACTGCTCCAGATATCCTGGGATTGCAAGATCAGCTTGTTCAGCAAATATGCCTACTGTGCACTGAGAAAATTCTTGTCAAAGTCATTAATATAACTTCAAGGTGACACCGGTCTTTGCACCTGGTAGAATCAAAGTTTTGCCAGTTCTCAACCTCTCCCCCATAGGTCAGAGCTCAGACAGGCTGTAACTGCCCAAGCACCTACATCTCAGGTAGTATCAGGCAACATGCAGCATTCCAGAATGCTCTCACAAGGGCCGAGCTAACATTCCCAGGGCTGTCTTTCGATTCAAATCAAGATGCTGCTAAATTAGATCACAAACAAGGGTGAGCTGTGGTGCAGTACCCTGGAGTCCATCCTCAGTCATTAACTGAGATTAAAATGTCAGCCATCTATAAACCCCTAATCAAAAAAACAGAATGCCCACTGACTCCATCTTTACCATCCGCCTTGATCTCAGAGTATGGGCAAATAAGTCTAGAGGGAATATAAAAAATCCACGTCCCTATAGCTTTCCACAAGTCACGTGCATGACAATATATCTTTAAAACATGTCTTAGTAAACCCGAGAGTAAGACATATTTCTCTAATATCTTGCCAACATGGAAAACAATGGGTTCCTACCCCATCTGCCTTTTTACAAATGTTGAAAACTCCTGAGCTGCTACTTTCTGATTTTTCTTGAATTTAAATCCATGAAAATATTGCTAATTCTCACAGACAAGCATGATCATTATTCTGTCTTAGAATTACCAGGTGAGACTAATGTGTAAAAATATATTAGGAATGTTAGATGGAAAATAGTGTTGACCTTTGTAGTCGTCCCTTTAGGAAGGGTACACTTAACACCCACTCTTATTACTGTTCAGACACGTAAAATGAGGTACTAGCCAATAAAATAGAAGGGTTTTTGGCCTGGCTCTGCCCTGACGTGGGTTTGGGCCAGTTTCTTAACTTCTCCACTTCAAAAGAGTTACAGAGTTTCTATAAGAATGGCATGAGCTAATACCAAAGGACTTTGAGTGCTGCCTGGCTCATGGTTAGGGAGCTGATTTAGGGGGCTTTTTGTTTTATTGGGGTTTTGTTTATCTTTTCAATATTGAAATTTCATTTAGAGGGCAGCCTCTCATTTCAGCAAGAGGGTGAGAAGACACACATTCACACTCACCTCCTACAAGCACCTGGAAATACTGTATATAATATATTTTTAAATTCATAGCTGAACCCGCAATAAGAAAGAAGAAATTACCAGGTGCCAGAAACAAAGCAACAACTAAAACCAGAAGCAAGCATAAATTCACTCCCTTAGCGAGTGACAGGATCATGGTGAGGGAGAAGGAGAGAAACAAGTATTGGTCCAGGGGGAGCAGGCATTTAGATTTCAACCAGCACAGAGGAGAAACAGGCCAAGTCTGTGGGGTCTGCCCAAGGTAGAAAGCTGCTGCCCTGAGTGAGGCCCCTCAAAGAGCTGTAACCACAAAGAGACTCATATGTTTCTATCTGTCTCCTGGGGAGAATAAAAGCCTTCCCTTGCAAAGTTTCAACTCCAGACCACCGCCTCTGGAACATTTTGGTGGTACAAATTTAGGCTTCCTATATGGTCCGGGAATGCCCAATCTGAGAAATTCACACAAAAATTCGTCCTAGACTAATGAATGGGCAGGGGAAAAGCTAGAGCAAAATCCCCACAATCCATGCTGCAGACAATTCCTGCAGAAAAATGAGACCCACTGAGCTCGCAAGTTACAAAACCACATCAAAGGGGAGGATTCTAGCCCCAAGGACTAGAAATAATAGAAAAATTCAAAAGAATAAAATTGCGTATGTTTAAAATGAGAGAAAAACTAATCAGATGCCAAAACTACATTTGATAAAATTCAACATTCAATCATGATTTTTTTTTAAATAACAAAACAGAACAAACAAGAAAAGACTTCTTATAAATCTAAGACATTTTCTTATGTGGTACATATACACCATGGAATACTATGCAGCCATAAAAAAAGGAACGAGATCATGTCCTTTGCAGGGACATGGGTGGAGCTGGAAACCATCATCCTCAGCAAACTAACACAGGAACAGAAAACCAAACACCGGGTGTTCTCACTCGTAAGTGGGAGCTGAACAATGAGAACGCATGGACACATGGGAGGAAGCAACACATACTGGGGCCTGTGAGGTGTGGAGGAGCATCAGGAAGAACAGCTAATGGATGCTGGGCATAACACCGAGGCGACAGGATGATCTGTGCAGCAAACCACCATGGCACACATTTACCTATATAATAAACCTGCACATCCTGCACACGTACCCTGGAACTTAAAAGTTGAAGAAAAAAAAAAGAAGACATTTTCATAACCCAATAAAAGACACATATCCACCAACCCAGAAGCAGCATTATTCTGGGTGGCACAAGCTCTCCTTTTAAAGCCAGGGATGAGACAGGAAAGGTTACTATCACTGCCTCTGTTCAACACTGTTTCGTGAAGGTAGGCAGACTTTCTGTAAAGAGCCTGAAGGCAGATATTTAGGCTTTGCAAACTAGGTAGTCTCTGTTGCAACTATTCAACTCTGATGTTATAATGCAATGGTACCACAGACAACATGGATGTGGCTATGTTTCAGTAAAACTTTATTAACAAAAACAGGTGCTATCATGAAAGTCCAAGTCAGTCCATTGAGACAAGAAAAATAAGTGAACGTCACACAATATGAAAAAGACTTGTCATTATTATTAAAAGATTTTATCTGTCTGCATAATGCATGAGTATCTAAACCATGAAAATTAATGAGTTCAGCAAGATATAAAAAATAACATTCCTATACACCAGCAACAATAGGAAAAGATATAACAAAAAGATGCCACAAAACAAAAAATGTGGGATAAAAAATTTTAATTTTTAAAAATTTAATGTGGTAGTGAGCACTAATAGTCATAGCTACTCAGAAAGAAGCTGTGGCACGAGGGTCACTTGAGCCCAGGAGGGTTGAGGCTGCAGTGAGCTATGATTGCACCACTGCACTCCAGCCTCCAGCCTGAGAGATCTCATCTCAAAAAAAGGAACAAACGAAAGAAAGAAATATGAGATACTTACGAAGACATTTAACAAAGACATGTAAGAAAAGTATGGCAAAAATTACAAAATTCTATTGAAAGACCTAAAAAAAGAACTAAATAAACATAGCTATACCATTGTTGTAGATGAGAAGACCCAGGATAAGAGAGTAAATTCTTACGATTTATCTGTATATCATCTGAGTAATTCCAACAAAAGCCCAATAGGGCTTCCACATTCCTAAAATACATTTGAAAGTACAATGAGCTTAGAATAGCCAAAACAATTCCAAAGAAGAAAACTGAAGTAAAACGTAAACTACCCAAATCTATAAGGCCAAGGTAATTAAAATAGGGTAGAGCCAGAGTAAGCAAACACACCATTAACAAAGAACAGAAGCCACACACAGCCACACGTGTTTGGGAATGTGGTGTATGACAGTGGGAAAAGATTTGATACATGCAACTGAGACAAATGGACATCCATATGGAAAAAGATAAAAGTGGATTCCAATGACATATACACAAAAATCAATTCTCAGTGTCTGTGAAACACTACATATGAAAATTTAAAATAATGTATAGGAAATTATGACATTGGGATAGAGCAGTATTTCTTTAAAACAACATGTAAAAAAAAGTACAAACCACAAAGGAGAAATGGATAAATATGACTACATTAAAATTTAGCACTGCTGTTTAATTAGAGACATCATAAAAAGTGAAAACATAAGCCACAGACTAGTAAAGATATTTGGGGCCCATTAAACTGACAAAGAATTGATACTAGACTATAAAGGATTCTTATAAATCATTAAGAAAAAGGCCAACGGCAATAGAAGAACCAGCAAGGAATATAAATGGGCAACTCACAAAAGACGAAACTCAGATGGCCACTGAGTACAGAAGAGACACTCAATCACACCAGAATGCGGAGAAATGCAATTTAAAACAATGAGATACAATTCTGGGCCAATCAGATTAGCAAAAATTAAAAATCTGATAACTAAGAGGATATGGGGAAACTACCAATGGAAGCATAATTACAACTGCTTTGGAGAGCAATTTGGTAATGTCCACTAAGTTAAAAATGTGCACGTTCTAGAACCTAGCCATTTTTCCTGAGTACCGGCTCTAGAAAACCTCTAGTACATATTTCTAAATAGATATGCACACAGTTACTACTGTATCACTATTTGTAATAATAAAAAAGGTGAAAGCATCTGAACTTTCTCTCAGGTGAACAGATGAAGACTCTGATTTATTCATATATACTGGAATCCTATGGATCAGTTGCTATAGTTTGGTTTGCTTGTCCTCTCCAAAGCTCACGTTGAAATATGATCCCCAATGTTGGAGGCTGGAACTGATGGGAGGTGTTTGGGCCATAATGGTGGATTCCTCATGAATGGTTTGGTGCTGCCCTTGCAAAAATGAGCAAATTCACTCCATTAGTTCCCTCAAGAGCTGGTTGTTGAAAGGAGCCTGACACCTCCCTTTCTCTCTCTCTCTCTCTCTCCCCTCCCCTCCTGAAATGTGATCTGCACACACTGGTTTCCCCTCACCTTCCCCCATGAGTGGAAGCAGCTGGGAGCCCTCAGCAGCAGCAGATGCTGGCACCATGCTTCCTGTACAGCCTGAAGAACCAGAAACCAAATGAACTTCTTCTCTTTATTAATTACCCAGCCTCAGGTATTCCTTTATAGCAACATAAATGGACTAAGACAGCAGTTAAAACAAATCAACATAGATAAACCTCAAAGACAATGTCAGAAGGACACATACAAGATAATTCCTATAAATTTCTAAACATTTCCTCAAAAGGCACAAACACACCTGGGAATGAAGCATGGCAACGTTGGCAGAAGTATGAATATTGATGGAGAAAGGGGAGAAGGGAGACGGGTATGGAGGGAAGCAAGGGGTGTTTAGGAATATCTAAAACATTTTCTTTCAAAGAAAAAACAGGGAAGGAGAGCAAGATGGAAGAACACATGCAAACAAACACAGTACTTTAGCATCTGTTTAACATCCATGTTGGGAATGTGCCTGTCTGTCGTTTAGTGTAGTATTCTGTAGGCTTGGACTATTTCATCATTTCAAACATTATTTTAAAAGGAAATCATGTTTGGAACAAATGTACAAGTCTCATAACATTATTAAAAGGCCTCTAAAACCGTATGTTGCCCTAAACAAAACCAGTACTGTCTGCCCTCATCAGCCACCTCAGTTGCTGTACTTGATGCCAGTGACTGTTCATTCTTTCCAAAAATCAAAGCCTCATACAAAGAAGGAGTATTTGTTAGACTCAAAATATTGACAAGAATGTGCCACATGCTTTAAAGGTAATTTTTAAAGGATTCAGGAAATGTTTGGGGCAATAGCAACATCAATGGAAGCATCAAAGAGTTATATCTATCCCAAGGTCACTACTTTGAAGAGAGCAAAATCCATTTACACTGTAAGTCTGATTTTTTTTTTTTTTAATTCAGCAGCAGCAACTAAAGTCATTCCTCTCTTAACTGTCAACGTTATCCAATATCAGAGTCAAGGCACTGCACTGAGAATGCCCTAGGAGTGGACGTTGGGGCCAGCATTATAAATTACACCACATCTTTACAAAGAGCATGTCATTCAACACAAGGCTCACGTGGTGGTTGTAAATTACTGCAGATCCTTGCGTCGTCCAAGGGGCATTTACCTAGGTATTTTTCTCAGAAAATGGGAAACCTGTTAATCAAACACTGAGCCCTATGGGTCGGCAGAAAGGAAACACGATTTTCACAGTGAGCTCAGACCCAGCAGCTGCAATAAGGACTGAGCACACACAAGGGAACAGCAGACGAATTAAAGAACACGACTAGCACGGAGTAAGGGATTCACTTTGAGCAACAGCCTCTTGCATTATTTCTGAATCTATAATCAGGAGAAAAGCCTGAAAGGCCCCAGCCCACCTTGCAGACAATAATTTCATTGTCAATTGTCAGTTCATCACACAAAGCCTGCATTATGTTTACAACATACATTGCAATACATTCAACAAAGCATAGATATATTTGCTCATGAATATTTATGTATTTCACAAATATTCACTGAGTGCCTACCGTGGCCCAAGAGCTGGATCTGTACACAAATAGTCAAGTGAAATAGCTCCATCCTTGCCCTCACTGAGCTTGTGATAAATTAACCACATTGTTCACAAACTAAATGGCAAGTTTCTTCTAACAAGACTAATTCTTCCTTCATTTGTTAATATATGAATCTGCCTACCGAAGGACTCCTATTTACCTTTTAAATTTGCAAGATTACAGACTATCCCTATAAACTACCATATGTTGAGATAGCTGTGTTCATGGTTCCCGGATGTAAGAACTGGTCAAATGGAGTCATTAATGTGTCATTCACCTTACTGAATACTGTAACTATGCTTTATTTTTATTTTATGGGTTTTTTTTTTTTTTTTTTTTTTTTTTTTTTGTTTTTTTTTTTTTTTTTTTTTTTTTTGAGATGGAGTCTTGTTCTATCACCCAGGCTGGATTGCAGTGGCATGATCTTGGCTCACTGCATCCCCTACCTCCTGGGTTCAAGAGATTCTCCTGCCTCAGCCTCCTGAGTAGTTGGCATTACAGGCATGTACCACCACACTCAGCTAATTTTTGTATTTTTAGTAGAAATGGGGTTTCACCATGTTGGTCAGGCTGGTCTCAAACTCCTGACTTCAGGTGATCTGCCCACCTCAGCCCCACAAAGTGCCGGGATTATAAGCATGAGCCACTGCACCTGGCCCTATGCTTTATTTTATAGGAGCCATTGGATGATTAACTGTGCTTACTTGACAAGAGAAATACCTTATAAACAATTGCTAACATTTATTGCTTGCTTACACTATTTATTATTTGTTTGTTTGTTCACAACCAGCCAGCAATGTTGGTATTAGTGTTTCCCCCAGTTTATAGATGAGGGAAAATGACGAATAGAGAGGTTCACAACTAGCCCAGAGTCACACAGTAGTAACTGGTTGAACCACAATTCAAATTCTGTCCTGAGCTCTTCATCATTACACAAAATTGCCTTAGAGACAGACAATAAAGGTAGAGGTAAAACCTCACCTATGAAAGGAAGGTGCTACTTTTAGGAGTCTTGTCAGGAAACATCACAGATGTGTAAGGCATGGCTAATAGCATCTGTTTTTCAGAACTGTTTATAATAGCAAGAAGAGAAGGAGGGGAAATGCTGCAAGAGCCTAAAAATCCAACAGCACATGAATTAAGGTATTGAAATAAATTATTTGTATATGTTCATATAATAAGGCCATTAAAATATATGAGGAAAGAGTTTAGTATCTAAGGAAATGTTCATGGCATTCTTTAAAGTTCAAAGAGGAAGGTACAAAAATTTTATGAATTATAAACACATCACGATCTTTCCTTTTTTAAAAGAAAATCATGTCTGTGTGTATAGAAAACTAGCTGCAAAGAAGATACAATAAACAGTTCATTATACTTACCTCTGAGTGGTCATATCACAAGTGATTTCATTAACTATTGCTTGTCTAAATGTTTTAAAAATGTTCTCTACAAAGCAGAAACCCATCTAATAAGCAATTAAATGAGAAGTGTCAATCAAATCACTTATATCCAAAACAATATCAAAGACTTTATAAAATGCCTACTGATATATAATTGTTATTGGTTTTCATATCTTTTTGGTTGTGTTCCCAGCCACCCAAAAATTTGAACATGAATTTCCAAACATGAATATTTAGTTATTTCAAAATTACATATATTCCCTAACTTCATATACACTTAAAATTTCATAAAAACAAAAAAAAAATAGAAATTTGAATATCTTATTTTCAGATCCTAATGGACTGTCATCCACAAACCCTGAGAAACAACAGACCATAAATATACTATTACCAAAGTACTGAAAATAAATTACAGTCATCCCTCGGTATCCCAGGAGGATTGCCTCCAGTACCCAACCAGGGGATACCAAAATCTGCAGATGCTCAAGTCTCTTATATTAATATCAAGTGGTGTAGTATTTTCATATAACCTATGCCACCCTCCTCTATACTTTAAATCATCTCTAGATCAGTTATAATACCTAATACGTTGTAAATGCTATGTAAATAGTTGTTATGCTGTATTAGGTTTTATTTGCATCATTGGTTTCTTCTTTATGTTTTCGAGCTACATGTTTTTTGACAAATATGAATTCCTTCCAATCTCCTGGGTTTTTGTTGGATCTCTGGAATCGCCTTCAAAGCTGTATTCCACTCATAGAACCTAATTCACGGGACTGCCATGAGCAAAATGGAGGCAGGCAAGCAAGAGCAGGTAAGGAGAGAAAGTTCAGCCTCTTCAGGGAACAGGCATCAGAGGCTTTCAAATGATGCCATCATGGGGCCAGAATTTCACTTTCGAAAGATCCATCAGGCCCAAGTATATGGGATTGAAAGCAGGACTAGAACCCTTTGAAACAAAGATAGATGGTTCTCTGACACAAGAAAACAATAAAATTGTAAAAAAAAAAAAAAAAAAAAAAAATAGCTGGGAAGAAGATAAACGAGAGAGCTTCTATTAGATCACCCTGGGATTTTCAGGAAACTCATAATCAAGGTCATCAGCTGAACTAGAAGGAGACTCAAAGAGGAGGAAAAGGATCTGTCAAAGGACAAAATTATAACAAATTTACTTTAAAAAGCTCAAGTAGCTTTATTTGCAATTTTAGAATAGAACAACATTTCATTCCATTAAATATTTTGGTGCAAAAGTAATTGCGGTTTTGCCATTAATAAGTGCTGCAATTAGTGGGCAGAGATGGTTGGCTTTGTAAGCAGAAAAGGGCTAGAGAAAGCAGAAACACAGAACAAAAGCAACTGGTTATTGCATAGTTACTTTCTTTGTAAGCCAGGAACAGGGAAACAGAACCATAGGGGAAAATAAATCTAGTTAACATCACGTTCCTTCAGGTTACTTTTTGTTGTAAGGATTAAAGCAGAGAGAACTTCATCAGGCTTACTGAAGACTGAAACTCTCCTGTTTGGAAAATTAAATTGTTATCTCCTTCCCCTGATTTATTGGAAGATGACATGGAACTTTAGCATGAGCGACTTCATTTTGATTTTCAATCTGGTTTGTTGTGGCCAAGTGCAGAAGCTTAGTCCAAAATGATGGCCTCCTGTAATTTTTATTTAACAGTTCCAGCAACTACCAAGAAGTGTGCCACAGGAATGAGTATGGGGTGGGGGGTGGTGTATGTGTATATCTGTGCACACACTCAAATACACCTTTGGATTAAAATAATTAACTGTAAATGACTCAAATAAGTCTACTTTCAGTGTATACTTTGAGTTTTTCCCCTACATTAAAGTCATTTTAGTGGAAATTGTTCCTATCTTTCTATATAAGTCTATTTCAAGACAGTTTGCAGAAGCTGGGAAAGTGGGGTGCAATGTAAGATGGAAAGCTAATTTGTCTGAACCTTTCTTAAGGCAATCATATGATAGAGTAAGAGGCAAGACTCGATATGGAAATATTAATATCTTATAAGGCCCTGAAACATTTGGTAATTAATTTTTCAGCAGGAAGAAGTTTTTATTTCAATGGTAAGAATAACTACCACTGCCATGACATAGAAGAGAGAGAAAATAAAAATCAAAGGGCCTAAGAAGGAGGGAGTAAAAGAGAAGAGGCATGGTCATACACTAATTCTTATACCCATGGATCTCATTCAACAGGGAAGATGGCAGAGCTGCTGCCACTGCGACTGATTCTTCTAGGCCAAAGTGAAAAGACAGTAAGCCTGCTTCATAATGCCAAGCCAGGATTTAGATTTCTCCAGCAAAGGAACCAAATGGACTATGAAATTCTTCAAAGGCAGAAATAGCGTCAAGTCACTCAACAAATATTTCTTTAACACCTATGTTCCAAGACACTAAACTAAATGCTGGGGAGAGAGAAAAGACTGGCTTCCAGAATTAGTTACCTATTGCTGTGAAGCAAACTACTCCAAAACTCAATGGTTCAAAATAATAAATATTTAGTATCCTACGGTTTCTGAGGATCTGGGAAGATCTAGGTGCTCCTAGCTCAGGAGTTGTGGGTTGGAGGACCTCAAGACCACCCCCAGCTTCAGTGATGGCTAAGAGGATTCACAGGACTCACATAAAATTATTCATAGCTAGGATTTATTATAGCAAAAGAATATAAAGCAAAATCAGCACCTTTTCCCTTTGCCAGACAGGGAACCAGATGCAAGCTTCCAAGAGTTCTCTCACTGTGGAATCACACGGAATGGGCTTAATTCCTCCAGCATCATATTGTGACAAGTGGAAAATGCTGTCTACCAGGGAAGCTTATCACAGACTTAGTGCCCGATGTTTTTGTCTGTCTGTTTTTTTAGAGTTTGGAGGGCAGGGGGTCTCACTCTGTCACCCAGGCGGGAGTTCAGTGGCACAGTTAATGGCTCACTGCAGCCTTGACTTCCTGGGTTCAAGCAATGTTCCCACTTCAGCTTCCTGAGTATCTAGGACTACAGGTGCACACTACCATGCCTGGCTAATTTTCTAACTGTTTTCAGAGATGGCATCTTGCTCTGTTGCCCAGGTTGGTCTTGAACTCCTGGCCTCAAGCTATCCTCCTGCCTCAGCCTCCTGAGTCACTGGGATTACAGGCATAAGCCAGCACTCCTGGCCCAAGGTTTTTACTGGGGGTTGCTCATTACACACCCTCTGCCTAGCACATATAAAAATCCTAGACTCCCAGCTGGGCGTGGTGGCTCACGCCTGTAATCCCAGCACTTTGGCAGGCCAAAGTGGGCAGATCATGAGGTAAGGAGATCGAGACCATCCTAGCTAACATGGTGAAACCCCGTCTCTACTAAAAATACAAAAAAAATTAGCCAGGCGTGGTGGCAGGCGCCTGTAGTCCCAGCTACTCGGGAGGCTGAGGCAGGAGAATGGCGTGAACCCGGGAGGTGGAGTTTGTGGTGAGCGCAGATTGTGCCACTGCACTCCAGCCTGGGCAACAGAGCGAGACTCGGTCTCCAAAAAAAAACACACACACACACAAAACAAAACAAAACAAAATCCCAGACTCCCATATGGAAAACAGGTGCTCAGCATAAATAATATTGTTTACAGTTTAGGCACAGTGAACCAACCTTATCCATTAGGGAATGGTGTCAAGCTTCCCCTAAATCCAAATTCCTAGATGCCAGCCAAGTCGATTTTGCAAGAAGCCTTTGTAAGTACAGCAGTCTGAGGCCTCCTATAGCAGTTTTTTTCTACACAGTATCTCATGAGGTTACTGTCAATCTGGTCTGCATCATCTGCAGCCTCGACTGGAACTAGAGGGTCCACTTACAAGAAAGCTCACTCGCATGGCTGTTGGCTGGAAGTTCTTCACCACGTGGGCCTCCACCAGACTGCCTGAATGTCCTCAACTTATGGCAGCTGTCTTTCCCCGCCATGAGGGATCCAGGAGAGCACGGGATTAGAGCATGCCCAAAATGGAAGCTGCAGTCTTTAATAAACTAATATTGAGAGTGACATACCATCACTTATGCCATTTGCAATTAGTCACACAGGCCAACCCTAGTACAATGTGGGAAGGGGAGGGGATTAACAACTCCGTGAGTCCAGGAGTCAGATCAAAGGGAGCCATCTTGGAGGCTGCCTAACAAGGACACCCTTTCGCTCCCAAGGACTCCCATCTCTCTACACACAATATACACTACCCCTCCTACTGTCCCCAAAAGTCTCATCTCAACAGAGTATCAGTTCCAAGTCCAGACCCTGATTATCTAAATCAGCCTTCTTGGGTATAGTCTCTGACATACAGCTCCTGAATGTGGTTCTTCTTGATATAGAGGCATGTGCAAATAAAGAGACAAGTTATCTGGCCCCATGCACCCTACATCCAGGGGCAGGATAAGGAGAGGATAACTGCCATAGACATTCCAACTCACAAAGGGGAAAACGGGAAGTATGCAAGGATAGCAGTTCTGAAACCCAGGCAAGCGAATGATGGAAGCTCCTTGATTTGGTCTCGAATTAAGGCCCAGGAATAGTTCTCCATGGCTTTAGTCTCACCTCTGGACTCTTGAGTCTGCCCTCTCAGGCATCCTTTCATTTTCATGAAAGGTAAAAGGTGCTTGTGGAGTTAGTTTCCTCAGTCTGCTTTTTATTTGCTGATACTTGGTGGTCCAAAGGCCTCTTTGCAGTTTGTACTCTTTATGTCTCTTTTCTTTGCAGCTGATGGTGTTTCTTCAGGCATAACTCCCTTTCAACTCCATGGGTCTTCTGGGAATCCCTTTAGGCTTAATTCCACTACACAAAAGCCATACCCACAAATCTCTTTGAAACAGGTCCTTCTTGAGCTTGGACTGAGGCACAATGTCTGTGAGCTTCCAGGGAACCTACTGGTTGACAGAGAAGATCTGTAAGGCAAGCCCTTAGTCCAGGGGTGTCTAATCTTTTGGCTTCCCTGAGACACATACAAAGAAGAATTGTCTTGGTCCACACATAAAATACACTCACAATAGCTGGTGAGCTAAAAAATAAAAATAAAAAATAAAAGTAAAGGTACATGCATAATGTTTTGAGAAAGTTTACAAATTTGTGTTGGGCCACATTCAAAGCCATCCTGGGTTGAATGCAGCTGGCAGTCCAAGGGTTGGACAAGCTTGGTTCAATTATCTTTCGGTTTGTCTGACTAAACAGTATTCTGAGACACCATCTTTGTTTACTGGGATGTTAAGAAAAGATTTTACAGTCACATCCTTGGCTTCATGTTTGGACCTTGTTTTCCTAAAAGTGCCCTGGATTTGGTCTTTGCTCAGATGCCATTTCTTAATGTTAGCATCATGTGCCATGTGGGGAGGCTGGGAATGTTTACAACCAGCAAGTTCTGGCTCTTTTTATTTAATAGTTTTGCCTTCAGTTTCTCCCTCTCTCTGTTTGCAGTTTCACTCTAGGTAACAGGAAAAAAAAAATCAGAAAGCACTTTCAGCACTCTGGTTAGAAACCTCCTTAACTATATTGCCAGTTTATCATGTACATTTTCTACTTTCTACATTACTGCAGGTGACAGTGTTATCATTTTTTTTTTCTTTTTTGCCACTACATAACAAGGATTCTCTGTTTTCCAGTTTCCAGTAGGATTTTTCCCATTTTCCTTGAAGCCTTCACTGGCAGCCTCCTCAAAGTCCAAACTTCTGTGAACAGTGTGTTCAAGGCACTTCACACTGTTACTAACATGGTCCTTAATCCTCCCAGCTTTTCCACAGCCCACTGCCTAGTTCAAAGCCCTATCACATTTTAGTTTCGTGTTACATCAGCACTGCACTTCTAGTACCAACGTGGATTAGTTATCTACTGATGCATAATAAACTATCCCAAAACTCAAAACTGAAAACAACAAGAATTTATTGTCTCACGTATTTTCTGAAGGTCAGGAATTGGGAGCCATTTAGATGGACGGTTTTGACTCAGAGTTGCTTATGAGTTTGCAATCAAGCTGATGGCAGGGCCTGTAATACGTGAAGGTTTGACAAGGGGGAGGATCTGCTTCAAACCTCACTCACATGTCTGTGGCCAGCTTCCGTTTTTTATTAGCTGTTGCCACATGAGCCTCTCTGTGTACACTGCCTATCGTCACAATAGCTAGCTTCCCATACATCAGTGGGCCAAGAGAAACAGCCCAACACAGAAACCTCAGTCTTTCATAACCTAATCTTGGAAGTGACATATGATCTTGTCTGTCATCATCTATTTGTCAGGGGCTTGAATATGAGGAGGTAGGGATTGTTGGAAGAGTGTTGGTGGATGGCAACCATATTTTGTATCTGAAGGTCTAACACATTGGTAGACATCAACAACTACTTAAAATAAGATTTAATAAGAGGCATAATAAACATAAGGAGAAGTCAGCACCAGCTTACCCTGGGAAAGTCAAGGTGGGCATCACAGAGAAGTGATGTTTAATTTAGGACCTAAAGGATAAATGAGACTTGTCAGACACATTGAAGAGCTCCTGCCTTTAGGAAGCATTTGCATGCATTTCTGTTTTTGCGTGTCCTACCTGCTTGGTAAATTTTACAGCCTCAAAGCTTTTTCCAAGGACAAATATAGAGTGATTTAATTTAACGTCAATATTTTTGGAGGACACATTACTATTTAATAGATGAGTCAAAAGCATAATGGTAGATGATGGATGTTAGGCTTGGAATGCATCATCTAAAAGTCAAACGTTGCTTAAGAAAAAAAAAACAGTAATGAATAAAGTAAAAATGTACATCTTGATAACAAATGCAAGAGTCAGAATAACTGTCCTAATTAGGTAAAGCATGCAAAGATTTCAACACAGAATTGTGATTATTTAAATAGGACAGCAGGAAGAAAGACACGGAGAAAGAAATGCTATCCAAAGGACCCTTCCAATGAAACAAACGCAAGAATGGATAGAAAATAGGTCAGGAAAGTGCACTGAGATATTAAAAGCTTTTAAAAAACATTTCTCATTATAAGAGTGATACGACCTCATTATAAAAATCTGTAAAGTGTAAATAAGCACAAGAAAGAAAATAAAAATCACCCATGACCTCAAATTCCAGGGATAACTACTAATTGGATTATAGGCTGTTCCATTTTAGGCTGCCGAATGAATAGGTAGGGAAATATATGTGTGTGTGTGTGTGTGTGTGTGTGTGTGTATATATATATATATATAATCGAGAGAGAGAGAGAGAGATACAGGTGTGTAATTTTGGAAATATGTAATTTTTGGAAATAGCTCTATGTTCTTTATGAATATAAAATTAACACATAATTAAATAACATGTAATACTTTCTAAATATAAATATTATAAGGAGATATGAGTTAGACAATAAAATTCACCCATAATTCTTATACTCAGGGGAAAAACACTGTTTACTGTTAATATCTGATATTTTCTCAAAGTCATTTTCAATGCAAATGTTTTAATCAAAAATAGGCTCACACTATTTTATTAATGGCTTCTCTCATTAGAAGTACATAGGTATGTACCAGAACTTATTTAACCAACATTTTATTAATGAGCATTTGTGCTTCTCCTAATTGCCAGTAAGACCCAGGCAATTACAACTTATACACACATTTTTACATACTCATCTGTTATTTCCTCAGGATAAACTTCTAGAATTAGATTTGTTATGTCAAAAGACATTTGTTTTTATGAACTTTTATGTACATTGCATTGGTAGACACATGAATGGCGGCCACATGGTCCGCCATTCATGTTACACCAATGGACATACCAAGAGGATCAGAATGCCTTCATTTATTTATTTATTTATTTATTTATTTATTTATTTATTTATTTTTGAGACAGGGTCTCGCTCTGTCACCCAGGCTGGAATGTGGTGGCATGATCTCAGCTTACTGCAAGCTCCACCTCCTGGGGATCAAGTGATTCTCCCACCTCAGCCACCTGAGTAGCTGGGACCAGAGGTGTATGCCACCACGCCTGGCTAATTTTTATAGAGACAGGGTTTTACCATGTTGCCCAGGCTGGTCTTGAACTTCTGAGCTCAAGCAATCCACCCACCTTGGCCTCCCAAAATGTTGGGATTACAGGAGTGAACCACCGTGCCCAGCTCAAGAATGGCTTTGGCTACTACCTTCACCATTACTGAGCAACAGCAATTCTTTTTCATCCTTGCTAATAAGCAAAATATAGTTTTAACTTTCATTCTTTCAGTTGCTGTTAAGACTATATTTTCAAATGTTAAAAATCATTTGAATTTCTTCTTTGTGAATTAAGCATTCTCATGTTCTATCAAATTCTGGAGGTGTTTACTGTTTTTGTATTAATTTGTAAGTGTACTCCCAGTCACCCAGGTGCACCATCCAGTCATATTTTTTAAAGCCTAGTAACGAAATCTTAACAGAACATCCATAAGAACTACAAAGTTAGTAAATGGTTGAGCTAAGTTCAACTTTTTTTGAATCCAAAGTCCAAGCATTTCCCATGATGGTGTATACTATGCTGATGCCCCTTCAAGGCTGAAAGCAGACATTCCCTGTCTATGTTTCACATTCAAACCTCCTGGGGAGCTTTGGAAGCATTTCACTTGTCTCTTACCCCACACCAATTAAATCAGGCATAGTATTTTTGAGGATGCAAAGGTGATTCCAATGGAGAGCAAAGTTTGGCGAAGTATGAACTGAGCATTTTCATCCCCCAGCTACTGGCTCTTAGCTCTCAGCTGTCAACCTTCTCTGACCCTTGGTTGGAGAGAATTTGCCCAAGCTCATGTGCCTTCCTGGGGGCTGAACCCTATGACTGAATGATATAGTATAAAGATCCATCTCTGTTGCCCCAACTCAGGAAATGCCAGTTCTAGAGTTCCACTGGGTAGGGTGAGGCCTTCCAATGACAACACAGTACATCTTCTCCTTTTACCCAGTCCTGCCTCCTTCCCTTCCCCCATCCCCTAGAAGTGTTGCTCCTGAGACAGACTCTGCCAATGCCCCTCATGCTACTCTCAGAGGCTACTTTCTGGAGGAACCTAATCTGTGTCACCTCCTATATGTAACTGCCCCTTAAAAAATAAACTTTCCCTGAAAAAAAAAAAAAAAAAAACAGACTAAACAAAACTTCCTCAAAAGTTTTCCATACATCCAAAGCTAATAATCAAGGTATGTTTAAAAATTCTTTCACAGGGAGGTATTGTTTAATGAGTACAGAGTTTCTGTTTGGGATGATGAAAAAGTTTCAGAAATAGGTAGCAGTGATGGTTGCACAAAACTGTGAGCATAATTAATGCCACTGAACTGTACTTTAAGAATGACTAAAGTGGCAAGTTGTATGTTATACATAGGGCCACGATTTTTACAAAGTAATAATATACCAAAAACATTGA
This sequence comes from Rhinopithecus bieti, assembly GCF_001698545.2. Taxonomy (NCBI): domain Eukaryota; kingdom Metazoa; phylum Chordata; class Mammalia; order Primates; family Cercopithecidae; genus Rhinopithecus; species Rhinopithecus bieti. Next base: position 1,694,706 of record NW_016807544.1, on the reverse strand, counting down.
ATGGTAAACTTTGCATGGGTGGATTGTATAGTATGCGAATTATATCTCAATAAAGATGTTTTTAGAAATCCTTTCACTGCAGTGTGAGTACATGGTGGCCAGTGGATAAGTAAAATAGTAGCCGCAGCTCTATGAACCCATAGAACAATGGCAATATTTTCAAGCCCTCATTGAGGGGTTCTCTTTCACTCATTGTCTCATCCCCCAAAATACAGACACAAAATACTTATTGATTTGTACTTTATGTATCTTCGGTCAGCAGTAATTCAGGATTTATATGTTGAGCAATACAGGGAAAAGAATAAGCAGTTTCTTGGGCCAGCTCCCAGGGCTAAGAATATTTAAAACCTACTGAGGGTGAAGATATTGGCAATGTCACTGAATTCGATTTTGCAGTAGTACGGGTGTTTGCTGTAGTGAAGCACAAGCTCACACGTACAGAAAACCACCATGACTCTAGATGACAGGCTCATTTCTACAGGAGGAACAAAACAAGCTTGTTTATAAAAACAAGCATGCACCAAAGGCAGCAGTGTCCAGAGGATAATGTATGCAAAAATCTGTCTCCCCAGAAATACACGGTCTACTGCCACAACTCCAGGATTTATAAAGTACTTCACATTTGCAACCTTCTCCATAATCATTGTCATTAGCCATCCCCAAGGAGACCAGGGGTTCCCATTTTTTTGAAAGGTTGGCAAGCCTTTTGTCTCAATGCATACCCTTCTTTAACAAGAGACTTCCATTCAATAAAGGCCAAACCTCCGATAACAATAACTGTCATTTAAAGACCGTGGTTTCTGCTTCTGGGCCCTCCACAATCAATGTACTACCAGAAACCAACCTGATGTTATACAAATCTTAGACACTGAAACGTGTAAGGATTAAAGAAAACACCAATGTCAAAAATGTCACTCAAAGTTGAATAAATCTGCAGCTGGAAAATCTGACCTTTAGCCCTGAATCTGCCTCTAATAAGCTGTGTGATCTGGGGCTAGTTAATAAGTCACTCTGAATTGCAGTTTCTTTATCAGCATTTGGACTTCATACTTGGGGTGCCTAGCTCTCAGATAGGCAGAAAGTGAGGTAGAATGAGATTAAGGATGCTGGGCATGGTGGCTCACACCTGTAATCTCAGCACTTTGGGAGGCAAGGGTGGGTAGATAGATTGAGTCTAGGAGTTTGAAACCAGCCTGCGTGGCATGGCAAAACCCTGTCTCTACAAAAAATACAAAAAGGAACCAGGTGTGGTGGTGCAGGCCTGCACTGCCAGCTACTTGGGAGGCTGAGGAGGGAGGATCACTTGAACCCAGGACATAAAGGTTGCAGTAAGCTGAGACTGCACTACTGAATCCCAGTCTGGGCAGCAGAGTGAGATCCTGTCTCAAAAACAACAACAACAAAAACAAACAAACAAACAAAACACTTCAAAGACTACAGTTCTGTACAAATGTGAAAGAGTACTTACAACACTTCTTATCTCTAAATATCACCAGAGAAACATAACTTAGGGCCCTTTAGATGCAAAATAACTGTTTAAATATGAGTGAGGAAGAGAATTCCACCAGGGGAAAAGTATTCATTCAAGTTATCTCTTCTAGCATCCATTTCACAAACCACTTGAGACTCAGATTATTGTGTTGTGGAAGCCACAAACCAAGGTGTGAAAGAAAGTAAGAGAATACGTCTTTAATTTGGACTGATAAAATCATTTCCATCTGAAACTCTAGAGTTAGTTTGGTGTGTTGTTTTGCTGACTTTTGCTGTTGTTGCTGTGTTGTGTGTGTGTGTGTGTGTTCTGTTTTTATTTATCTTAGAAAGCACTGACATAAAATGGTCAGTTCCTTTTGGGATTTGGGCATAACGTTTTTTCTAGAAAAGGCCCTAGAGAGAACTAAATTTTCACAGAAATGCGTAGCAATGGATTCTGTAATGTATTTTTAACAAATTCTATGAGGTAGGAAAAATCATCAATACACTGATTTCATATTCCACAAATGTGTAACCCCTGAGATTTCAAAGTCAGGGACTCATTGTTTCCCACTGAATGAAGACTCAGACAGGGACAAATACATGTTCCCAATTTAGCAGGGCCACAGCAACTGCGAGCAGTTGCTTAACAACTGCACAAACTTGTGCGTGACCTCCCAGGTTGCCAGGAGAGGTCCCCTGGCAGGGCCAAAAGCAGAGTCAGACACAAACAACTGACCAAAAAACAAATGCTGAAATCGAGAGAGAACGACACTAAAGGGTGTTCCTCTTTCAACTTGCTTTTTCTTAAGAAAAGTCTTGGGGAGAAATCAGGATATATTCTGAGACCGAGTTCTTTGTGGTCTTCTGGCACTGAAGAATTAATCAACTTTAAAACAAGCACAACTTTCAATCTCCGATTTTCTCTCCTCTTTTCTTTCAATATGAAACTCCTCGAGAGAAGAACACACACTAAATAGCTCTCTCAGGGTCATCCATGACCTTGAGATGTGGTCGCCAAATCCAGTGGTTCTCCGAGTATTTCTTGACCTTTCTGTGGCATGCAACACTCCTGGCTGTTTCTTTTTCTGGAAACAGCTCCCCAACTTGACTCCTCTGGTACAATGTCCATCCCGCCACTCTGACTACCCTGCCTACTGCATTTTCCTCTCTCTTGTGCCTCTCCCAGTTCTGCAACACCTTTGTCTCCTGGGTTCTCCTTCTGGCATCCTCCACTGTAAACACTCCCTCAGAGAGCTGAGCTCTTACATGGCTCTCTATCCACCTGTATGGGATGACTCCCAACCAATCCCATCTTGAAGATGAAGACAACATTTCCAATCACCTACTCCATATTTCTGTTTCTGCCCCTCAGCACCTCATACCCAAGATGGACCCCGTTACTCTACCCACAAAACAAGCTCCCATTCCTCATTTCCCAAGTATTGTTATTCATTTCATCATCTCTTCCCATCAAAGCCATCCTTCTATTCCACCTACATTTACAAGTAACCCTGTCCCATGAATGGCCCAAGACTCATGTCCACTTCTTCCTTTGCATCCTCATGCAAAGATATTACAATCACCTCTTGAGCAAATTCTTGCACGCTGTATCTTCTGACTCACATAAAATTCTGCAGAACAAAACCAGATAATTCTTCCTGAAGTAATGTGTGTATCACAGCCCTGCTCAAAGACTATCAGTGCTTCCTCTTTTTCAAATTCAGATTCCTAATCCTACTATCTAAGGTTCTCCCTGATCCAGTCTTATCGCCACTAACATCCTAGAAGGTCACAATGTTCAGATGAGTTTCCATTTCTAGCTGTTTTCCTAAACTTCCCTTGCAGTTTTTGACTCCATCAAAAATTCTGTATTAGTCAGTTTTCACACTGCTATAAAGAAATACCTGATACTGGGTAATTTATAAAGAAAAGAGGTTTTCATTGGCTCATGTACTGCAGGCTGTACAGGAAGCATGATGCTAGTATCTGCTCAGCTTCTGGGGAGGCCTCAGGAAGCTTACAATTATGGCGGAAGGCAAAGGGGGAGCCAGGCAATTCACATGTCCAGAGCATGAGAAAGAGAGAGGGGAAGTGCTACATACTTTTAAACAAGCAGATCTCATGAGAACTCTACTGCGGGGATAGCACCAAGGGGATGGTGCTAAATGGTTCATGAAGGATCCATCCCCACGATCCAATCACCTCCCACCAGGCCCCACCTCCAACACTGGGGTTACAAGTTGACATGAGATTTGAGTGGGGACACAAAGCCAAACCCTATCAGCTCTTTGGACTCCTCCCTTCCCCATCTCCACCTGTTAGAATTATACCTTTCTTCAACATCTAGCTCAAACTACTTTCACCATGACACTTCTGATTTCTCCTGTCAAAAATACCTTGTATGCAAAAGCATTCTGTGCCATTCTTGGAGCATTTACCATAGTCTGCACCAACAAAGCACATACTTTATCTCCTCTTTAGATCACAAGCCTTGTAAGAAGAGAGGCTGAGCATCATGGTTTCCTGAAGAACATGAACTTTGAAACCTAAATAACCATGTTTTCACTTTGACTGGCTATATGACTGCCTCTCTCTGGTTTTATTTCCCTCATCTGTAAAAAAGAACCTACGGTAATTATTGTGAATTTATTTGCTTACCTCAGAGGTCAATAAACTATAGCTTGCAGGTCCCATCACTCATTTTCATTGAATTAACTAACTTTATTATTATGTAGAGATAGGGTCTCACACTCTGTTGCTCAGGCTGGAGCACTGTGGCACAATCAAGCTCACTCCTGCCTCAGCCTCCCAAAGTGCTGGGATTACAGATGTGAAACACTGTGCCAGGACTGATTCTATAAATAAAGTTTTATTGGAACACAATATGCTCACTCACCTCTATATGGTCTCTGGCTGCTTCCACACTTCAATGGCAAAGCTGCAGAGAGACCACATGACTCACTAAGACTGAAATAGTTCTTAACCTGACCCTTACAAAAGAAGACCCCTTCTCTAGCTCCATTTCATGCTCCTTTTAGGAGGAGAGGTGGTATAGTTAAAGATACCTTCCAGACTTCTCTGCATCTAGAGATTCAGGACTGAACTGGATTCCACTAAATGTACTCAGGCAAGGAGTTTTAGAAAGTGGAAGTGAGATGAGGGCCATGCTTTGGCTTCTACTTGACTGTTCACTGCTGTCAAGGCAGGTCATGGAAACAGATTTCTTAATACAGTAGTGTCCAGCATCCTTTCTTCAGCTCCATGAAGGCTGAGACAGAGCTGCAGCCATGGTGGCTTTCCAATCCCACCTTTTCAATGCCAGGGTGGCAGCTACAGGGATGTACTCTGACCTTGGTTCTGTATTGTTCTGGGAATCTTTCCCTGGGGCTGCCCTTCCAGGGATTTTGTAATGTGAAAGGAAAATATCTATTGGGCCCCCAAAGTCACTAAGTGAAAGGGAAAAGTCAAGCTGGGAACTACTTAGGGCAAGCCTGCCTCCCATTCTAGCCAAAGTCATCCCTCGGCTCACTGAGATAGATGCATATCTGATTGCCTCTTTTGGAAAGGCTAATCAGAAACTCAAAAGAATGCAACTGTTTGTCTCTCACCTATCTGTGACCTGAAAGCCCCTTCCCCGCTCTGAGTCTTCCTGCCTTTGCTTCCAGTCGTCCCAACTTTCCACACTGAACCAATGTACTTCCTACATACACTGATTGATGTCTCATGTCTCCCTAAACTGTGTGAAATCAAGCTGCATTCCAACCAGCTTGAACATGTCATCAGGGCTTCCTGAGGCTGTGTCATGGGTGCACATCCTCAACCCTGGCAAAACAGACTTTCTAAATTAACTGAGACCTGTCTCAGACTTTCTGGGTCCACCGTAAGCACCTAATTCCCTCTAGGAAATCCCTTCTTTAAAATTTATAGCCAAGTTTTCATGTCTCCTACTGAACCCTAACTGATACAGAGTCAAATTATAAATATCTAGTTGAGTTCCTGAGAGATAAAATGGCATCATATGTAAAAGTGCTTTATGAGCAGTAAAACTATTGCTATCTGTAAGTCTTTATCTCATTCCTGGTACTCTGACCCCCACCCCCACCTCCGGGCCTCTAACTCAGCACAGTGCCTCCCACCCCTGAAATGTTGATGTTTTCCACAGCACAAACCCTGACTCTCTCCCCTTCTCGCTGCCTGAAAAATCTCATCTCTCCTTCTGGCTTCATTAACCACATGCACCAAGGGTTAACCTATTTGAGGACACAGGCATTTTGAAAAGTTGATACAAAGCTAGCTCTTCAGAACAATGCATATGCGTTATGATTTTAATATAACTTCTGAAGTTCATAGGTCTTCTTAATTTTTTCTATGTCCTTCTAGGCTATGAAGTCCCGACCCTCTATGCCAATGAGTGTTCAAACCTATATCTCAAACCTGATCACTCTCCAGAGGTGAAGCCTGCTGTATATAACTGCCCTCTGGACTTTCCACAGGTATCTCAAACTCACCGTGTCCAAGTGTGAATTTAACCTTCCCACAGCTCCTCTTCTCATCTGATTTATCATAAGTAACTGGTGCCCACATCCCCTGGAGGCCTGGGCATCATTCAGACATCTCTCCTTCCTTCCCCACAGACACTTAATTGGCAGGTTCTGACAATTCTACATCCCTAGTCACTTCTGAATCTAGTCACCTCTCCATCTCAGGTGTCAGTAATTTGTCCTGCCACCACCATCTCTCATCAAGATTGCTGTAGTAGCCATTGAATGGCCTCTTCTCTTCCACCCTGTCCTCTCCAATCCGTTTCCTGCAACATGGACCATGCATATCAAACCTCATCATATAAAAACTAAGAATTCTATGTTATTCTCACCATTCAGCTCTGCCTAGGCCCCCACCTTGAAATGGCTCCATGCCACCCACCATACAAACTAACAGTTCCCAGAACTGCAGTCCTTGTCACCCTCAAGGAGCACATGCTCCTCCCTCCCTGTACCATCCTTCGTCATCATTTTACTTCCTCCTGCCACCGCCTTCCTCCCCTACCTTCCACACTTTCCTCCTGGCAGACTCCTCATCCTTCAGTTCTCAGCTTAGATGTCACTTAATTCCCTTACTCATCAAATGTTTATTGACCCTCTTATATGTCAACCACTGGGCTAGGACCAGACATAGAGCAATAAAAACAACAGTCACAGTCCCTGTCCTTAAAATGCCCAATTTTACTGGGACATTAGATCAATAATGACAAGTCTGATGATCCCCCAGTAGCTCCCAGTCCCAACCTCTGGCTGAGTCAGGATCCTTCCTCTCTGGGATCCCATAAACAACACCTGTAATCCCCCAGCTCCACCCACTGTTGGCCATAGGTCTCCTCCAATGACTAGACTGCACATGTCTTACAGGCAGGACTGTGTCTTACCTACCAATTTATCACTGACATCTAGTAATGGATCTGATGCCCAGGAAGAAATGGATCTGATGCCTTCATGTCTGAATGATGCTCTATTTACTTAATAAATCTCTATTGATTAATAAAAGTTCAGTCAACAAATATTAGCTAAATAAGTCATCAGCACTGCTTAGGAGTGGCCCAATAAGGGGAATACAGCTGGGGGAAACAATTGGTGTGGGGAGGTTTGTCTGGGCTTTGTCAGCGTCCCAAATCACACACAGAAAACACACTTCTAAAGAACACCCGGCTTGCTGCCTAGATTTCATGTTAAGCAACTATTCCAGCAGCCCTTCTTGCCTGCAGGATATATACCTGCATGCTCAACAGTGTATCTAATTAGAGGGATCCCCCGGCGACTCCGAAGGCCTCAGGAGGCCAGTCACCAAGCTGTGCCCTTGGTCACTGGAACCGAAACAACACAGAAGGCAGAAAGCACAGGGGACTCGGCAGCCAGGAGGGGCCCAGGAGCTCCACCAAGTGAGATCCCAGGAGCTTTGTCCAAACTCCCTGCTAGGCCAGCCCTGAATCTGTGTGTATAAACTACGGCCACATTTTCTTAATGTGTGTGAAGCTGGTGGGGGATGGAGAGCAGCAAAGTAAAACCAATAAGTAAATATGCCCTGCTTTGTGAAAAATAATAAAGCAGTTTAGATAAAGGGTGACAAGATTTTCTTGACTATGTAAGAATACAAGTGAACATTTCTGGTGCACCTGCTATGTGTCAGGTTCCAATCTCTTGATGTGCACTGAATCATTTAATTCTCTCAATACCCCCATGAGGCAAGCGCCATTATTATCTCCATTTACACACTGGGAAGCGGAAGCACAGGGAGATTAAGGAAACTCCCCGTGGCTGCCCCCAGCCAGTAAGCAACACAGCAGGACATAAACCAGGCAGCTTGACTCAGAGAATGATCTCAAGCTTTCCACTTACGTCCCTGTGAGGGAGAGGCAATCACTTCTACCCTGCCAGGGGCCAGGCTCCAATGCCCACAGGGCCTGGCATGTGATGTCAAACAGGACCCAGGACACATTCTCTATGTTCAGGGGTAGCCCATCCGTCTGGCCAATTATGGCCATGCAGTAACAAAGGCCTGGTGTTGCCAGATCTTCCTTATTTTCCAGAAGAAGGCAGAATTCCAGATTTTTTAAAAATTGTGGATGAGAAAAGGGAAGAATTCCAGAGGGACTGAGAGGAACACGGTAACCATAATTTAGATGGGCTTATGAGGGAGAAGGGGTTTGGAGAGGAAGAATGTTCAGTTTTGACATGCTGAGTTGCTGGTGCTGAAGACGCCCAGAGGCTGTGAGAACTCAGGAGTACAGATAAGAGAGGTGGCTCTTTGGTGACTCTGTTATCAGGCCACCCCACCTCAGCCCCCAGTTCCACATAGGTCAGGGTCATCTAAAACATCACGTCTTGCTAGTTGTAAGGATGGTGAAAACCTCAGGCTTGTGGTACTTTCCTGGGGCCACAGCAACAAAGTATCACCAACTGAGTGGCTTAAACAAAAGAAATGTATTGTCCCACAGTTCTGGAAGCTGGAAGTCTGGGACCTAGGTGTTGGCAGGGCCATGCTCCCTCTGAAGGCTCTGGGGAAGGGTCTGTTCAGGCTCTTCTAGCTTCTGGTAGTTCCTTGGCTTCTGACAGCATCGCTCCAATCTTTACACAATGTTCTCCGTGTGTGCACGCCCGTAGTTCCATGTGACGGCCAAATTGGATTAGGAGTCCACCCTACTTCTGTACAACTTCATCTTCACTAATTACATCTGTGACAATCATATTTCAAAATAAGGTCACATTCTGAGACACAGGGGGATAGGATGTCAACATATGGACTGGGTGGAGGGGGACACAATTCAATCCACAAGACTCTAAACAGTAGTTTCATGTCTCTCAGAGTCAGAATCCCTAAGAACAAGATTAAGGCATGTCATCGTTTACCTTTGGAAAAGTACTATATTCGAGGAATCAGGCAAATCCTACAGGGAGAAACTATCCTACAAATAAAAAGGTTACAATCGACTTGAGAGTAATATAAATAACCATAAGAATCAAATAGGAGGAGGGAAATTGCTTTTGTCTGTAAAAATAAAAAATTCTTCGTTAGGTAGTACTTAACTCTGGTATTGAGGGAGGCCCTGAATTCTAACAGCGGGAGACTGGGGTTGGAGAAATCAAAGACACCCCAAGTAGACGGAACAGGCTAAACAAAGGAAATGAAAGGAAAGGAAAGGAAAGGAAAAGAAAGCACAAACTGTGTTTGGATCAGGTCTGTTTGCCCAGATAATTAGGTATGTATAATGCAGTCATTTGTAGGCAACTAGGGGTAACTTTTGTGGCCCATAAAAATGGGCCACAAAAAATCAAACAAATTTAAATTTTGAATTTTCTATTTACTAACCATCTAACCTTAGGCAAATTACCTACCTGTTCTTTATCTGAGTTCCCTCATCTGTTAAATAGAAAGAATAATACCTACAATGGTTCTTCTGTCCTAGAGGCTAAGATGCCTTCTGACTCTTCCTTTTCCCTATCAGAGAAGCTCTGCCAATTTGGTGGTCCTCAAGAGAAATTAGAATATATTGGGGCATCTACCCCCTTGTGCTCTTCTAATCTAATAAGCTTCAGAACTCTGATTTCATAATAATATGAGTTATGAAATTCTGGGTCAGACTCACTGTGGCCCATTGATGCTAGCACTATCTTAGACTCTAGATGGCATCAAGATTTGCCATCCATGCTACCGCTGTTGAATTCAGTATATACCCTAAAGGCTAATAAACCTGTAAGACTCAGGCAGTAGAAAATCAAGGTTAAGGTCAAGGTCAAACTCCACTACTCACCAGCTGTATAAGCCAGAGCAAGCCACTTAACTTTTCTGTGTTAATTTCTTTATGTATAAAGTAGGAATAACAACAATATCTATGACGTAAGATTATCATGAAGATCAAATGAAATAATATAAAACACAGCACTGTGGCTGGAATACAGTAAGGGATCAATAGATAGTAACTATTCATTTCATTATTATTACTGTCATTATTATAAAAATATGGGTCGGCCATCCATTAATTCATCTAGACTCCATGAATACTTTGGATAATGAATTCCATCTAAAAGCCACTCTCTAAAAAAATATTTTGTCAAACTGTGTGCTGTTCGTGGCAGCTAAGACATGTTGCCATGGCCACAGCAAAGCAATAGTTCCAATGAAAGAACACAAATTCTAGTACTTAAAAGATAGAAACTAAAGGGACAAGTTCCCCAACAGGAATAAGTTCTCTCTTACCTTACAGTTTCTAGGAATTTTTTCAATTCCAGGAGTCTAACTAATGCTGTGTTAAAACTAAATACTTTTCTGTTTAATTCTCTTCAGTTGTAAAGACAACATCTCCTTAAAGTAAAAGGCCATGTTCATAACACATCATGTAGCATCAACTTAAAAACCACAGAAGTCCCTTACATAAAAGGCTCGAACAAATTAATAGAGAAGACAAATGCTCTTATTGAACAATGGGGAAAGAATATGCACGAGACACTCACCTTAGAAGAAATATAGAGGACAATACGCATAAGATAAACAAAGATGAAGCTTGTTTTACCTATTAAAGCAGCAAAGCGTCAAAAGAGTCCTTGTTATAGATAAGGGTGTAGAAACACAGCCCTGCTATATACTACTCGAGAAATATGACTTGGCCATATATATCAACCTGACAACAAATATCAAAACCTTAAAATGCACGTGTTATTCTAAAGCTGGGAATTTATCCAAGCAAATAATTACTAATGTGTATAAAAACATAATGACTAATTAAGAGCATGGCCTCTAAAAATCAAACAAATTTAAATTTTGAATTTTCTATTTACTAACCATCTAACCTTAGGCAAATTACCTACCTGTTCTTTATCTGAGTTCCCTCATCTGTTAAATAGAAAGAATAATACCTACACTGCACAGGGCTGTGGGCAGGTATAAGTGAGAACGCAAACAGAACAAACGCAGCCATGTTGCAAGCACACAGTAAGGCCTCAAACAATGTTAGCTATTACACTGACTGGTTAAGTAAATAATGATATATCAATAAAATAGAACACTATTTAGGCATTAAAAATGACATTCTAGTGGAGTGTGATGGCTCACGCCTGTAATCCCAACACTTTGGGAGGCCAAGGTGGTAGGATCATTTGAGGTCAGGAGTTTGAGACCAGCCTGGCCGACGTGGCAAAACTCTGTCTATACTAAAAATACAAAAAAATTAGCCAAGCATGGCGGTGCAGTCCTATAGTCCCAGCTATTCAGGAGGCTAAGGCAGGAGAATCCCTTGAACCCAGGAGGTAGAGGTTGCATGAGCCTAGATCACGCCACTGCACTCCAGCCTGGGTAACAGAGCGAGAAAACATATTCTAGACAAGCACAGTGCATAGACAAACTACAGCCCAGACCATGGGTCAAATCTGGCTCATTGCCTGTTTTCATAAAGTTTTATTAGAACACAGCCATGTCCATTCATTTACACACTTTCTGTGAATGCTTCTGCACTTATAACAGCAGAGTTGATTAGTTGAAAGAGATAGTAAGTCCCACAAAGCCTAAAACAGTTACTATGTGGCCCTTTAAACAAAGTGATCCAATTGCTGGTCTAGAGGAATATTGACTGTCACAAGAAAATATTCTTAATCTATTAAATGACAAGAAGTTTCCCAACAGCAAGTACAGTAAGTCTCTATGTCTGTTAAAATATGTACATTAAAAAAAAGTATGGAAGTAGGTACTTCAAAAGTTAACCACAACGCTCTGAGCAGGGGGTTGTTACATATTTTATTTATTTCTTTGGGCTTATCTATAATTTCTGAATTTTTCTTTTACAATTAACATGAACCGTTTCTGAAACAAGAAAAAATATATAAAAGGAAGGAACTAAGAAGGAAATAACCTGTTTTAATTGAGACACAGAGGGCAAATAACACATTTAATGCTAAAAACAAAATGGAAAGGTATTTTTCATTGGTGAAAGAAATACGGATTTGTCTTCTTGTCTGCTTTTTCTCATCCTCTCTCACAGATAGGAATGTGGAAGATGAGGAGAGAGGGAAGGAAGAAAACAAAGAAGGGAATGTAATAGCAGAATTGTTACATGATGTGGACACCCGCCAAACTCAATAGTTCTGAGATAAATAACTGTGCAAGGTTTAGAGGCAATAACCAATGTTTGAACCTCAGAGTTACACAATCCACCTAATATAAGGATAAGCTATATGGCAGAGAATCTCATCTGAGACAGATAAAGGGTATGTCTCAGAAATGCTTAATCAACAGGTCTGTCCTTCACATTTATTTATCACCTACTTGGTGCCAAGCATTTATAATACCCTAGGGAGACAAACAGAAAATGTTATCTTTTTTTACATGGCATTGGATTCACATGGCCTGTCATTTTCATAGGGCATAGAGTGGTGAGTGATAATGCCTGTCAAGGAGAATCAGGTTCAGGTTTTGCCTCAGATGCTGACTGTGTGGAGGATGCTACACTGAAGCTCAGAGGGAGAACAGTTTTGGGAGGGCAAGAAATAAGCTATGTTCTACCTGTTACGTTTGTGGTAAGTGAGGAAGACTCAAACAAGATGCCTTTTTGGCAGCTGGATATAGGCATTTGGAGTTTGGAGAGACGATAGCAATTTGGGGATCCTCAACTCGGCATGCAGAGAGGAGAACATGGCCCCTGAACAGCATACAGAAGAGAAGGAGCCAAAGTTTCATGGGGTGGGCAGAGGAAGCTGCCCCAGGAATGAAGACTAAGAAGGAGCATGCAGAGATTGGGGTAAAATCAAGACAGAATGCTTGTGAAATTGTGTCCAGGAATGATCCTCTCCATTACTTAAAATTTGCTTTAAATGAGCTGTTTCAATACATCCCTGTGCAGCTGTGAGCAGCTGTCCTGGTTAACAACATATTCCCATGTCCCAAAGGAGACAAACACTTGAAGACGTGTTTCCCAATAACTTCTCAGCCTTTTTCTGAGCAGAACACATGACTTCAGCCCTTTCTCATTCGGAACCATGTGGGAAGGGGAACCATGAATGGGGATCTGCTTTGGGTTTGGTTTGGGGCTTGCTATGGTTGGGATATGGGGTTTTTTTGTCCCCACCAAATCTCATGTTGAAATTTGCTCCCCACTGTGGTGGTGTCAGAAGGTGGGGCCTAGGGGGAAACGTTTGAGTTATGGGCGTAGATCCCTCATGAATGACTTAGTGCTGTGCTGCTGTTCTCACTCAGGCGAGACGGGATGAGGTTGGTTTATTATTATATAAAGCCAGGATGCCCTTTGGGTATGGTGTCTCTTCACACGTACTCACTTCTCCTTTGACCTTCTCTGAGATGTTGATGCTAGTGCCATGCTTCTTGTACACCTGCAGAACTGTGAGCTGAATAATCTCTTTTCTTTATAAACCCTCTTTTCTTTATACCCAGTGTCTGGTACTCCTTTATAGCAACACAAAATGGACTAAGACAGGACTGAAACTCAAGCAATGGATGTGGTAATAGGGAAGAGAAAGGTACACTGCATTCAGCAGAGTCACAATTGTAAATTGTGAAACAATTTACAGAGACTACAATGTGAAATTGGTCTCTGGAGGTCAGCTGATGACCTGAGGTTCACTGATGATAAACTTACTAACCATACAGCTTACAGTCTATCACAGCCTCTACTCAGGTAAGTGTGAATGATGCAGCTCTATTCCTGTAGGCCTGGCCCATGGGAAGTAGTGTACAGGCACCAGACCCCAGGTCAGGAGGTCTGGCTCTGCCACTAAAAGCTGGTTGAGCCTAGACAGGCCTCTTTACCTCTGAGCTTCAGTTTCCTCATTTACAAAGCAGAGATAGATATGTCTGCCTTATGTTTTTCAGAGGCCTTTTACAAATATAACATGCAGGATGCAGAGTGCTAGAAGAAATTATAAAAATGGAAGTTGATATTATCACTGAACACCATAACTCAGTGATTAGAGCATCTTGCCTATGAGGTTGTGATAGCCCTGGCATCCCAGAGAAAAGATCAGAAGTAAGCAGCTCCCCAGGTGGTTGTCTTGTTCCTTCCAGGTCTTGTGAAAAGAGCATGCTCTGTGAAGAAGAGACAGACTGACCTGCAACTTGGGATTCCCACTTACAGGGGAGCCCCAGGCATGGGTTTACCCAGTGTAAGCTCCTTTCTTCATATGCAGCATGGGAATAACAATGACTTTACAGCAGTGCTGTCAGTATGAGCAATTCACGTGCCCAAAGCACTGGCCCAATGCCTGGCACAAAGTGGGTCCTGCAGAAATGACAGCCATTTGGACATTGCATCTGAGATGGAGGTAGCCAGCCATAAGTGGAATATCCTAGTGGGATATTTCAGAACACCCAGCTCAACACTTCCAGCAGCTCAATATGCCCATTTTTATTTAGAAAACAAACAAAAATCTCATCAATAATGTACTGGCATAAATTATGTGAGCCCTCAGTAAAGAAATCATATTATTTGAGGGGCGAATGGCAGATCTCGTATGTTTTTGGTAGTACAGGACTGTGCACTGGTTTCTAACTTATCTTGTATACCCCCTCCCCAGTTAGACCCTCCATGGGTTCCTGGAAATAAATCAGCACCACATGGAATCACTGGGTCTTGGTTCCTATGGAAATATTGTCCCAACAAGGACATTTGCGGATGCTTTTTCAGTCTCTTTCAAATCTCCTAAAACAGAAGCTGCAAACTTCTCTGTAAAAAGCTAGTTAGTAAATATTTTAGGCTTCACCGGTCATACGGACAGTCTCTGTCACAACCACTCAACTCCTCCGTGGTAGCTCAAAAAAAAGCCATAGATAATTCATAAACAAATGATGTGGCTGTGCTTCAATAAAACTTGATATACAGACACTGAAATTTGAATTTCATATAATGTTCACATATCACAAAATATGGCTTCTCTTCTAAAGTTTTTCAACCACTGCAAAATGTAGAAACCATCCTGAGGGTCAAGGGATCAAAGGCTGGGGACAGATTAGGCCCAAGGGCAAGTTGTTTGCTGACAACGATCATAAAGTTGTAACATGTCATCAGCCACAGGAGACTTTTGTTTCAACTACTGACCCCTCCTTCTCAGCAACGCAATGAAGTAATAACTCCCTTCAGAAAGAAAATGCTCACTCCTTGCTCACTCACTAACAGTTACACTTTATCATCTGTTTCCTTGACTAGCTCCTTGAAGGGGCTCATCTACCTTGAATCACATTACTACCCAGGGTCAGACTCTTCCCTGGCAGATTGGCCACCAACTATCACTTGTGCACCTTTTGTCAGCCACTATATATCACAACTCCTGACCAGAACATGGAAAATAATGGAAAGAGAGGCCTTGGCAGAGTCAACAAGCAGATTGGCACATTTCTCTCAAGCTCAGGGAAGTACAATTTGCCAGCACTTTCATTGTTTGAAAAAAACACATAAAGTCTTCTACTGTGCCAGTTGGACAGCCATGAGAAGGTTATTTATTCACTGTATGATTTAGTATCATAATTAATATTTTTAAAAATCTAGGACAAACGTGGTAGCTCACACCTGTAATCTCAGCATGTTGGGATGCTGAGGTGGGCGGATATACTTGAGCCCAGGAGTTCAAGCCCAGCCAGGGCAGCACAGTGAGACCCTGTCTCTACAAAAAAAAGTTTAAAAATTAGCCAGGTATGGTGGTACATGCCTGTAGTCCCAGCTATGGGGAGGCTGAGATGGGAGGATCAAGCCCCAGTGGTCAAGGCTGAGTGAGCCGAGATCACACCACTACACTCCAGCCTGGGGAACAGAGTGAGATTCTGTCTCAAAAAATAAAATAATATATTAAGTGATCGGAGACAAATAGTCCTATAAGGAATTCACACTGGATGGGACTACAGTGAATGAGATATTCCTTTATTCATTTTGAATGTATCTGCTCAGTCACTTCTCCTCGATGCTTGTTTGTGCCCCGAGTGGGGCCTAACAGGAGCACCCAGTGAGAGAGGTGTGAAGGTCTTTAACTAAACTACCCTCCCATCTTCACTGCCAGTCTCTGAAACTCTCCTCTTTTCTGCCCTCCAATGAACTTCGGCCAATACAAACAGACATCCCAGACTTAGTTTAGATTGCCATGTATCAACCATCACGAATACAGAAAGGAAAAACAAAACTTCAGCGTTTTGCTATGAAAAAGACAAAAATTCCAAAATTGTTTTCCTTTCCTTTTCTAAGACAGTGTGATAAGTAGAATAACGGCCCTCCAAAGATGTCCACACCCTAATCCCACAAACTTATGTTATTTGACTTGGCAAAAGAGACTCTGCAGGTGGGACTAAGTTAAGGACTCTGAGATGGGGAGGTACCCCTGGATTATGTGTGTGGGCGCCACGTAATCACAGGGGGTCCTATAAGAGAGAGAAAAGAGGGTCAGAGTCGGAGAAGGAAATATGATGCCAAGAGCAGAAGTGGGAGTGATGTGGGGCTATGACTTAGGGAATGTAGGCAGCCTCTAAAAGCTGGAAAAGGGGAGGAAATGAATTCTCCTACAGCCCCCTGAGGGCATGCAGCTCTGCCAAATCATTTTACACTCCTGATCTCCAGAACTATAAGAAAATGCATTTGTGGGGTTTCTGGGTTTTTTGTTTTTTGAGACAGGGTCTCACTCTGTCACCCAGGCTGGAGTGCAGTGGCTTGATCATGGTTCACTGCAGCCTTGACCTCCCCAGGCTCAGGTGATCCTCCCACCTCAGCCTCCTGAGTAGTTGAGATTACAGGTGCATGCCACCACACCCAGAAAATTTTTGTATTTTTTTTTTTAATAGAGATGGGGTCTTGCCATGTTAGCCAGGCAGTCTTGAACTCCTGAGCTTAAGCAATCTGCCCATCTCAGCTTCCCAAAGTGCTAGAATTACAGGCATGCACCACTGTGCCTGGCCTTGTTTTAAGTCATCACATTTGTGGCAATTTGTTATGGCAGCAATAGGAAACTAATCCAGGCAGCTGCTGAAAACGTTACAGACAAGGAGAAAGTGTAGTTTCTAATAAGTTAGCCACTGAACCTCATTACATCTAAGCCTGAAGAATGAAAGGAAAAGTCTACTCCTCTTTCATGCAGGGCCCCTAAACTCCAAAACTACTGAACATTTAAATAAAGTGAGGCATAAAATGGAAGGTTGAAAGGGGTGAGTGGGCAGTTCGAGAACACTGTAGTCATATACAAAAAGCATTACCCAAGAGGACTGCAAAGGATGAGATAGAAATGGAATGTGACTTATTTATAGCAAAGCCTGCCTCCCCTCTCAAGTGTGTGACAGAAGAGCTGTTTTAAAGTTTTATTCTTCAAACTTGGCTGCAGAACTTGGCTGCTTCTCAGAACTGTGCTTTTGTATTTAGCTTTAAAATATAAGAAGCACCCCCATGGTTAAACTGTAGGCAGAGGTGGTACAGGCAGGAAAAAATGCTATGGGGAGTGGAAAGAGGTTGAAATGTTATTCTTATTTAGTTAGTTGCTCAAGAAAAACAAATAGAGAATAAAATAGCAAACGTCTTGGAAGGGTTCCAAGTTGAAAATTTCTAAATATCCCCCAGCGTCAATGAAGCTCTCAGGATAAGGATGGTGTTGCAAAGCCAGGCGGACAGTAGGATGGGGATGTGGTTTAGAGGTGAAGAAAACACTGGCTCTAATTGTTAGAAATCCCCTCACCCTCTTTCTGTAGTTCAATGACATAGAACTTTTACAACCACCCAGAGAAACCCAGTCTATATATAATGCCGAAATCAATATTGACGTTCCAGAAAATCATATATATAATAGGAGTTGTAACACAGGTCATGCATTTTGACCTAGGAATTTTTTAATTTGCTATTAATAACAAACTCTAAATAAGTAAATTATTGTACATTATCTACTCAGAATATTATTCATCCTTTAAAACTATGATAGCCAGGTACGGTGGCTCACGGCTGTAATCCCCGCACTTTGGGAGGCCAAGGTGGGCGGATCACGAGGTCAAGAGATCGAGACCATTCTGGCCAACATGATGAAACCCCGTCTCTACTAAAAATACAAAAATTAGCTGGGCGTGGTGGTGTATGCCTGTAGTCCCAGCTACTCAGGAGGCTGAGGCAGGCAGGAGAATCACTTGAACCCAGGAGGCGGCGGTTGCAGTGAGCCGAGATTGCACCACTGTACTCCAGCCTGGTGACAGAGCAAGACTCCATCTCAAAAATATATAAATAAATAAATAAAACTATGATAATGATGACATGTTACGGCACAGATTAGTGCTTAGGCTATGGTAGAGAAGCACAAAATAGCACATACACTATGATTACCCTCTAGGTTAATGTGTTATGTATACTACTGATACAAATTCAGAGACTGGGAGGAACAGACCAAAATGTTAACTTTAGTCATATTTGCACGATAGGAATATGTGAGTTTTTTTCTCTACTTTATGCTTTGATTCTTTCAAAATTGAATTATTACTTTTTAAATGGAAAATGATTATTTCTGAAGAGGAATGGAAAAAAAATTAATTGGCAGAAGGTTCAGCTTTGCCAGTACCTTACCATGTGAGCCACAGAGCTAAAAATGTTTGTTTTCTTGCTTCAAGGTCTCCATATGAAGAATGAGGCTATAATTACATAAAGCACATATCTTATATGTAGTATTATAAAATATGTTTTATCCTAAATACATCTGATATTTTCTATCACCTTGCCTTGGTTCACATAGTTCCCATTACCTGGAATCAGTTTTTGGCTCTTTTCCACCAGCCAGCTCCTACCCTTTCTTACAAATACAGTTCAGATTATTTCTCTTCAAATTTCTTCTTCCTCAGTAAGCCTTCCTTGTCCACACCCACTTTTTTGTTTGTTTGTTTGTTTGTTTGTTTGTTTTGAGACAGGATCTCACTGTATTGCACGGGCTGGTCTCGAACTCCTGGGCTTAAGGAATCCTCCCATCTCAGCCTCCTCAGTAGCTGGGACTACAGATTCATGCCACCATACCCAGCTCTCACACTAACTCTCTTATGGTTAATTTCAAACAGCTTTAAGTTTTTTTTTTTTTTAAACATAATTCAGTTTCTTCCCCAAAACCACAGACTTCAGAATACAGCAAATCTAGATTCAAATCCTGATAGCACCACTTAATACTAGTTATTTCCTCCTTCTGACCCTCAGTTCCCTTATCTGTAATATAGGGTGAACACCACTTACCCAGCAAGCTATTCTGATGATTAAATGGCTCAATATATGTACAGCACCACTGCAGTATCTGGTACATAGTAGGTGGCCAACCAAAGCTTATTTTCCTCCTGACTTCTGCATTACTCTTGGTCTCCCCAGTTGGATGGTAAAGTTGTCTAGGACAGAGACTGTGTGCTATGCTACTTTTTATTCCCCACACAGTGCTTTGTCAGAAGCAACAACTCAGTAAGTACACTACTTGTTTATTTGATCTTTGCAAAGAGCTCTAAGCTTCACGCAATGATAAACTAGAAATTGTTGTGGACTGAGTTGTGTCTGTCAAAAAGATATTTTGTAGTCCTAAACCCTGGGACTTGTGTACGTAAGTTCATTTGGAAATTAGGGTCTTTCAGATGTAATTCATTAAGATGAGGTCACAATCAATTGGGGGTAGGGGGATGTAGGCCTAAATCCCACAACTAGTGTCCTTATAAGGCCATGTGAAACACAGAGGTAGGCACATGAGGAAGGTGAGGTAGGACAAAGGCGAAGACCAAGGTGATGCCGCTGCAAGCCAAGGAACACCAAGGATCTCCAGCAGCCACAGAAAGCCAGGAAGAGGCAAGAAAGGGGACCTCCCTTAAGCCTTCAAATGGAGCATAGCCCTGCCCATGCCTTAATTTCAGAGTTCTATCCTCCTGAACTGTGACAGAATAGATTCCTATTGTCTTAAGCCACACAGTTTGTGGGGCTTTGTTACAGCACCTTAGGAAACTAGTACAGAAATGTTCAAAAGTGTCATACTGACAGATACAAGCTACTTCCTGTTTTCTAAACCAAAAAGGTCTCTGGAGTCAGGTAAGGTTTCCTCCAGGTAAAGCTTCTTTTTGGGTTCACATCATATTTAGTGGTATTTGCCTGGATTTATTCCCTCTGTCTAGAGTTTTACATAACTAGGTTGTGGTGAATGTCATTCTGCTACTGTGGTGACTTTAGGCTCCAGTGTCACTCCCCCAACCACTGATCCCAGTGACTGAACATCCAGATGCCCAGGCCAGATCCTGACCATTAGCCTTCAATCCTCCTCTCTCATCTCCATCGAAAACTAATCACAGGTTAATTCTACTTTTTAAATATACTGGAAGTTTCACTTTTCTTCACCTCTACCACTATCACCCTAGACCACTAAGACACTCAGGATATGTCTTTTCTAAAACATTTTAAGAGCAAACCAAGACTATAAAAGATGGATCCGTCTTCTCTCAGGGCTACTGTTATGGGGTTCTACTTCTGGCAATGGCTAAGTAGATATTTCAGAATCACCCTCCCGCTGAGAGCAACTGGAAATGCTGGAAAACATTCTGTCAAACATGTTTGAAGGCATTAGAAAGCAACCAAGACAGTAAGAATTTGTGAGGCCACGACCTGAAAGAAGAAGAAAACTAAGAAGATGAGCCCAGCAATTGGAGCTGCCTGTTCCTCTCAAAGGCATTGTCAATTCCTTAAACAAAAGGCATAATCAAGAAGCTGAACAGAGCTCTTAGCAGTGTCACAGAGTTTAAGGGACAAAAATTAGAGGTCAGAGTCCTCCAAGGAGGAGGGGCACCCAGGGTTTTGGTTGGAACCAGAAGGGCTCCCTACAGACAGTAAAGGTGATCTAGAAATATATCTAGCCCTAACAAGAACTGAAGCCCTGCTACAAGTAATCTTTGTGTCTGACTTGATTAAGGTAACCCATTCCTATTTTGACTGACATAAAAGAAAAAAATAGTTAAGTTCTCTCAGAAGTAACATAACATTGTCCTAGAGCCGTAAATGACTTCTATATTATTTGTATAATGCCCAGAACTTAATAAAAAATAAACAGAAAAAAAAAGAAAGAAAGAAAAGGTTAGCAGAAACAGTTCACCAAGCGATAAAGACTTTAAAGTATCAGATATGGACTTTGAAACAATTATGATTAATATGTTTAGGAATTAAATGACAAAATAGATAAGTTTAGCAGAAAACTAGAAACTATAAAAAGAAATTAAATGAAAATTTTAGAACTTAAAAATCAATAACTAAGGTTACAAATTCAATGGGATGGCTTTAACCACAGATTACTAATATATTGAAGAGAGAATTAGTGAACTGGAAGATAAGTCAGTAGAAAACATCCATGTTGAAGCACAAAATGGCAAAGGAATAAAAAATACAGGAAAGAGCATAAGAAATATATGAAATCTAGAGGAAAAAATGTCATAACATATGAACACAATCCCAAGAAGAGAGAAAAGAGAGAACTAGGCATAAACAATATTTGAAAAGTTAATGGTTAAGAACTCCCAAGCACAGCTGGGCACGGTGGCTCACACCTGTAATCCCAGCACTTTGGGAGGCCGAGGCAGGTGGATCACAAGTTCAAGAGATCGAGACCATCCCAGCCAACATGGTGAAATCTCGACTGTACTAAAAATACAAAAATTAGCTGGGCATGGTGGCGTGCACCTGTAGTCCCAGTTACTGGGAGGCTGAAGCAGGAGAATCACCTGAACCCAGGAGGCAGAGGTTGCAGTGAGCCGAGATCATGCCACTGCACTCCAGCCTGGGCAACAGAGCAAGACTCCATCAAAAAAAGAAAAAAAAAAAAAAAAAAAAAAAAGC